>NW_004567121.1:6895423-6934923 GCF_000260355.1 Condylura cristata | reverse complement strand
AGAAGCTAAAGCCACTTCCGCATGAGTTTGATCCCTGCCTGCCCCGGAGGTGACCACATGGCGCGGCAGACCTCTCCTGACCCGCCTGCAATTCCCCTCAACAGTGTACTTCATCAATCTGCCTGTTCTGCTCCCCACTCTGTCTCTAGTGAAGCCTCTCGCTGTCCCTGAGCCTCTGGCCTGTACCCCAGTTCTGTATGCACAAATAAATCTTTAATAAATAAATAAATAAATAAAATTATGTGTTTTCCTCTATATCTTTCCAATAAGGCAATATTCAGACCAGTTAGTTGCAATCAGTTTCTACCGATGCAATTAAGTACTTTGAATAAAACTGGTAGATCCACTATAGAAAACTGTATAACGCTTCTTAAAAGTAAAAATAGAGCTTTCATACAATCCAGCTATTTTACTTCTGGGTATACATGTGAAGGAAACAATTTCACTATGTTTGCAGAGGTAACTGTGCCCTCAGATTGACTGTAGCACAATACCCAATATGTGGACACCGTGTAAGGCCCTTCAACAGGTGAGGGAGTAAAATGTGATGTATCAACAAAAGAAAGGCATTCCTACCATTTGTGACAACAAGAATGGGACTTGAGAAATTATGCTAAGTGAAACAAGTCAGACAGACAAGACAAGTACTATGGTGATATCTAAAAATTACATTACATGTGATATCTAAAAATTAAAACATAATCATAAAAAAATAGATTAGATCATGGTTAACAGCGTGGGGTGGGTAAGGGGGAATGACGTAAGTGGTCAAAAGATACAAATTTTCAGTTATTCAAAAAAATAAACACTGGAATTAATGAATACAGCTATGATGAATTTTCACTATCATGTGATATATTTGAAAGTTGCTGAGAAAGTTACTCATCATAAGGAAAAAAATATACTTCTTGTATCAATGTGAGGTGATGAATGTGAGCTATACTTACTGGGACAATCATTTCACAATCTAAGTAAGTGAAGTCATTATAATGTATACCTTAAATTTATAAAGTGCTGTATGATAGTTGCATTTCAATAAAACCAAAAGAACAAACAGAAGCTTGAATAACACAAATATGTCTGCTTCATCTGCCTGTCCCTATAGCAATGCAGATAACCCATTCTTGTTCAATCATTTCCAGTGCTCGGTGCCAGTTAAGAGTTACCCTGATTATGGTAAGAGAAATAAGTCAGAAGGAAAAAGATAAATATCAAATGGTTTCACTTACATGCAGATTATAAAGAAGCCAAGTTGTACTTATTGGAGCAATAAGTATATCAGGAAGAAGAGAAAACTTGCAAGCTGTCCATAGATCTAAGGCATGCATGTAGCAGGGGAGAGGGAAATGGGGTTAAAACAGGGGAGGGAAGAGCACAAGGTACTGTGGTGATGGATCAGCAGTGCTATGGTGGTGGGAAAACGACAGAGACTACACTTGAGGAGAGAAATCAAAAACAATCCAAACATTAACAATGGTGTATGGAAATAAATAAACAGCTGCAATGTTTATTTAGCAACGCCAGTCCTTTTTTTTTTTTATTATTTTTTTTTTTTTTTGTTGTTGTTGTTGTTTTGTTTTTTAAAGATTTATTTATTTATTTGTGCATACAGAACTGGGGTATAGGCCAGAGGCTCAGGGGTGGTGAGAGGCTTCACCAGAGACAGAGTGGGGAACAGAACAGGCAGATCAAGAAGTACACTGCTGAGGGGAGCAGCAGGCGGGTCAGGAGAGGTCTACCACACCATGTGGTCACCTCTGGGGCAGGCGGGAATCGAACTCATGCAGAAGCAGCATTAGATTCTCAGCGCTGTGCTTTAACCCGCTGTGCCACCAGGGAGGGCCAACGCCAGTCCTTTTAGTAACTGGGCACATGGACTTTGAAAACAAACCCTGGAAACACCCCTCGGATTTCCTGTCCTTTGGAATTTAGAGACAGTTATTTATCCTCTTAGTCTCAGGTTATACATACATAAAATGGGGTGATAATTCCACTCTTGTAGAATAGCATGGAGATTAAATAATTCATGTAGAGTATTTACAAGAATAGGTAGGTGATACTAAAACAACAAACAAAAAGCCTAAAAATTAACTTATTGTTTACAAGTGGGAGAAGTATTGCCTGACATGTTTGTAGATATTGCAAATTTTTTTCTTTTTCCCAAGAACCACAACCTCAGAAATTTCTGTAGTTAACTAATAATCTTGCAAATAAGTAGCATTCTTAATTCTTCAAATTCTACACATTCTTAAGACTTTTAAGGATATTTTATGATATCACCATTTACAATTTGTATATGACCTTCAAGATGTTGGACATTTTATCATTAGATTTCTTTATCTGTAAAATGAGAATAATAATAATAACAACAACAATAATAATACAACAATTCAGCCAAAGGTTTTGAAAAGTAAATTTGAAGCATATAAAATGGTTATAAAGATGTTTACCACAGAATGAGGCCTAAAATAATATCTGCAATAACATGTTTGACTCTGAAACATTGATAATATCAAATTACTATTTATTATTATTATTGTTCCCATTAGTACTGCAAATAGAAGACACAAAGACATTGACTGTGAACACTGTAACAGTGTGTGAAAGGATTTAGTGAGAAGACATCTAACATGAAATAAACATTGAGTTATTGGGTAATCTTAATGTAAATCAAATGAAGCAGTCCTGAGGAGGCATCTGTATTATTCACACTCCAATTATAACCATAAGCAATATCTAATAGATGAACTCATGAAGATATACTAGAAAGTTTCATAAAATGCTTACTGCTCATAGTATAATCCTGTATTACTTGTTTGAAATTCTTGAAAAAAATGTTTCATAATTATGTTAAAATAAACTACAAAGACATAAATATATACCTATATACATATGTTCTATATGTGTGTGTGTTTTTATGTGTATACATATATGTGTGTGTATACACATATACATATATTTTCACTCTCTTTTGTTTTGAAATATGTTTTCTTTTGTGAGGTTTTATATATATGTGTCTCTCTTTTGGATATATCCCCCCGGGGAAAAAAAAAACTCTGCTTAGAAGAATCATTAATCTCTCCTACACAATCCAAAAG
Organism: Condylura cristata; assembly: GCF_000260355.1. NCBI lineage: Eukaryota > Metazoa > Chordata > Mammalia > Eulipotyphla > Talpidae > Condylura > Condylura cristata. The sequence continues at coordinate 6,931,825 of NW_004567121.1, read as the reverse complement.
TTTAGTTATTTGGACATTGTATTTTCTGGAAAGAAAACATATCTATTTCAGTTGTCAGTTAATGAATGAGCAATAAGAGGAGAAATAGAAGCCACCAGTTATCCTTGAAATAAGGTCATTTTCAAAATCATTAATCAAGAGCAAAACTATCCAAATAATCTGTGTGGTTTAAAAGAAAGTTAACCTCTTATGTCGCTGTTATTAAGAGTAGAATTACAATAAGTTTTCTTGTGTTCTTGTTCCTCTTTTCCTATATTCTGGATATATTAATACTTTGGCGTAACAGCTACTTTATAGAAGAATGTCTATTTTGTTACAAGTTTATAGGTTCCTTTGAACATCTAACTCTTCTCACTAAACAGCTTTAAGAACTAGAGTTGTTCTCTAGCCTCCTATTTAAATATGAATTTCATAGCTTAAATACATAAAATAATGATTACATCCAATGGTCACGAGGGACATGTTTTAGAAGTATACTAATTAAACTACATTCTTCAGATAACATATATCTATACTTACTAGCAATGAACCACATCTGATTGGTCATTAAGTAATTAGAAATGCTAATGTAAATAAAGTGCTTTAAAATGGGGATTCAAAGTGAATATAAATCAAGTATTTTGTTTTCTGGTCCGAACTACATACAGACCAATGAATTAAAACAACCAATATAAGATCAAGAGGAAAAAAATGTTCCATCTGTCAGTTGCTACAAAATAGATCTCATATTTTTAATCATAATTATTTTTTTAATTTTACTGACAATATAAAACTTTTATAAACAACTTGAAAAAATATTTAGCCTGTGATGCTGTATTGTTTTATGTCTACTGTAATTTATGTCTCCCCCTTCTCTGTGTTCACCAGCAAAAAGGAGAGAATCTATATTCTATGAAATAGATGAAAAAGTCCAAGGCATACGAAGCCATGAATATAGTGAAATACAATGGAAAGCTGAATGATCCTGGAACAGAAAGAGAAATACTAAAGGTTAAAAATGGGAAAGTAAGCCTTTGGAAGGAAAGGAAATGATGAAAAATGGTAACATATTTGAAATTATTAATAAAACCACATAACAGGAGGGAATTTGCAAATTTCAGAATGTGAAACAGTACAAATAAGTGTTCAAACAGTACTGACCAGCAGTGAAGCGGGATCAAGGGACATTGCCCAAGGTCACGGGCAGGTACTGTCAGTGGGTTCTAACTTGCACACTCAGTTGCCAGACCACTCAGGTTCGGGGCCAACAATAACAGGATTTATATTCTAAGCAGAAGCCTGGGGAACAGGAAGGGGCTTCTCAGGAAGGTTGGCTGTCTTTCTGCAAATAGTGTCTACAGTGTCTAGAAGTCCCAGACAAAGTCCATTCATGGAATATGAGGTGACACAGCAGCAGCCAATGGCAGTAGACTGAAGTCAGATGCTGGACAGATGATGACAGATTCTCTAGAACCAGGTCTGCTGGAGAACCGGAGGCTGTGGTCTGCACATTGAGATGCTGAGCCTTGCCTCCCAGTGCTCCTTACAGGTGATGTCAGAGGCAAGCCAAAGGCAGGGTCAGCAGTCAGGTCTCTCAAGGTGGGTGGAGGTGGGTGCACTAGAAGTCTATGGACGTTCCCTGAATCCTTTGAGGTGCTCTCTGCTTCTCTGTCATCAGAGGCCATCTGTTGAATCCTTCTTTGAAGGCGGTCCAATGAATGCTTCCTCTTGAGAGTTCCGGGGGGAATGTATCAAGCTGGCTCTTCCTCTGCCTTATATTCCCATCTTTGTCTCCCACCCTATAAGCCTAACTGGACTATTTTCAGTCCTAAGCATCTGACTGGATCATTCATCAATCAGCTCATTTTGCATTTTTCAATCCAAATAATTAACTAATGAGGTGAGCTAGAAGACTATCAGCTTATTTAGCTCAAATGAGCTTCACTTTTTTCTTGAATATTCTTGTAAATGAAATCATATAACATGTACTTTTTTTTTTTTTAGGTTGGCCATCTTCCCATCAACTCCCATAGCTCTCTTAATTGCTATCTATGTTGTTTTAGGCCATATATGCATATACATATACACATACACATACACATACAATTAGGCTGTGCCTTTTTATTGCTGTCTATTGATCCATTATATGAATTCTTTAAAATTTGCTTATCCATTATCTTATTAAATGCCATTTGGTTTGTTGCCATTTTCAGTCACTTTGGACATTCTTATATAAATATCTTTGTGTGATGCATTTAGTAGGGTATATTTAATGTCGTTTGAAAATGTCAAACTCTTCTTTTCAATGTAATTGAAATTTTATATTCATACAACTTATGAACTTCCACATTAACCTCCTTTTAACTTTATGAAAATTTTGGGAAAATTTTTCATACATTTTCTCATGGTTATTTCTGTATCTTCTTTTTAAATGAAAGTGTTTCAGAAATGTTGAAAAGAAATAATGCTCTATTCTAAAAAAAAAATATTGACCACTTTGTCATACAATCCCTTATATATATTTTAAAAAACTTGAAATTGTTCATGAATATAAAAGTAGAAGCCAAAGGTTTCTAGGACAGATGTCAGAAAACCATAACCCAAAGGCTAAGCCCCTCTGCCAAATTTTTTTTTTTTAAAGATTTATTTATTTGTGCATACAGAACTGGGGTACAGGCCAGAGGCTCAGGGGCAGCGAGAGACTTCACCAGAGACAGAGTGGGGAACAGAACAGGCAGATCGACGAAGTACACTGCTGAGGGGAGCAGCGGGCGGGTCAGGAGAGGTCTGCCACGCCATGTGGTCACCTCCGGGGCAGGCGGGAATCGAACTCATGCTGAAGCGGCTTTAGATTCTCAGTGCTGTGCTTTAACCCGCTGCGCCACCAGGGAGGGCCTCTGCCAAATTTTTAAAGTGTTGTGTTTTTAAAGATTCATTTATTTATGCATAGAAGAGCTGGGGTGTCGGGAGGGGGCTGAGAAGACCACAAGAGCCAGAGTGGGGAGCAAAACAGTTGGAGCCAGGGCTGAGCGGAGCAGCAGGTGAGACAGGAGAGGTCTGCTGCGCCATGCAGGTCAGCTCCCTGGCGGAGGATCAAACTCGTGCTGCAGTGGCTGAGGATAGCGTCATAGTGCTGAGACTTAACACACTGTGCCACTGGGAAGCCCCAACTTTTTAAAGTTTTTAATCTTTTATTTTGAAGCAGCTACAGATTCACGTGTAGTAGTAAGATATAAAACAGGACCTTTCATAGAAAAAAGCAACAAACTCAGAAAAGGAGACTTTCTAAAGTTGATGAAGAAATCTATTTAAAGCCACCAATGTACTTATAAGCAAAACTCCTTAATATGTCCCCATGATATCAGAAACAATAATATCTGTTGTTATTTCAGTTTAACATTTACAGGGGATTCTAATCAGAGAAAGCAGTCAGGCAATTTGGAAAGAGAATTAAAACTATTTGTATATGGTATGATTTGGTCTCTGGAATATTCTAAAGAATCCATAGAAATACCACTAGAATTAATAAATGTTTTAAGATCGAGATATAAAAATTAGTTATGCATGTATATGCTAAAATAAGAAAAAATAAAATTGTGATACTAATTTCATTTACAATTACATCAGAAGGAATGCATTTAATAACACATTATAAAATGTACACTGACTATAAAATTGAAGAAGAAACTGAAAAAGACCTGAAAAGTTAAGAAAACATATTTCATTCATGCACTGAGAAATTTGACATTATTACTATAGCAACATAAGTACAAGATTTAACATTTCATAAAATGCTCTGTGTATTTTTGCTGTGAGATCACCTTTGATGCTATGCAAAAGTTAATTCCAAAAGGAGTGTGTGGAGAGTGTACCTTAAAGAAAAGATCATATTTACACAAGCAGGAGTTTTCATTAAAGGGGGAGATGGGGGAAGGACCATAATTATTACTTGAAACAAAATATGTTACCATTTTACATTTTTGCAGGTTTTAAGTCATTTACATAATTGTGTTTGATTATGTTATCAATGCCATTTGGAAATCCAAGAGGAATAATATATATATATATATATATATTGGTGTTAACAAATAAAAGGGAAGCCAGAAAAGGGAAGCCAGAATAAGAAATATAAAAGATGGGAAGTTTATAAATCAACCTTGCATCCCCATGTTAATAACCTATTATCAATAAGGATATAAAAATAAATGCTGAAAATGTAGAGCAAAAGGGACATTCATCCATGGATGGGATGTGCATTGGTAATAGACTCTATGGAAAATAGTATATGGATTCCTTAAAAAACTAAAAATGGAAACATCGTATGACCCAGCAATACCACTTCTAGGTGTTATCTTAATAATAATAAAAAAAAACAACATGTATACACTTACATTTCGTAGTAGCATTATTCACAATATTCAAGTCAAAGAACCAACCTAAATGTGCATTAGCAGATCATCACTGGCAAAAATTATGGTACAGATACTCAAAGAAATACTACTACTCAATTACTAAAAAGCTTGAGGTAGAATTTTTTAGGACAAAAAGGATGGACTCTTAAGGTGATTATCCTAGGTAAAATAAATCAGAGGTGAAAGACAGCTACTAGATATTTTCAGTCCTTTGTGGAATATAAATAACCCAAGAAAACAACTGGCAAAGCACATCAAAAATAACCCTGAAACTGTGAAAATATAAGAGATGGGAGGAGAAGCAGGGGAAAAAAGGGAGGTGATAGAAGTTTGTACAGATAGCACTGGAGTTTGATGGAGTATTAGTGAAGTAGATGCATTTGCGGGGTGTGAAATTGTATTTCCAAAATTATATAGTTGCACAATCAATTAGAAAATTAATAAAATTTGAGATGAAAATACAATGTGGGCATGTGAAACCTTTTTCTACCTTTACTCTCCAAATCCCTCCATACATCTTTTTTTTTTTTCTTAAAGGAATAATGGGGAGGAAAAAGAGAAAGAGGAAATAGTCTTTGCATTATAAGCTAAAAGTCAATCAAGCAATATTAAGTATTTTGTAATAAAAATCATGATCATTTTATTTTTTTAACCACACAAATAAGAAATCATTTTAAAAAAGAATGTTCTAGCTCTAACTGCCACCTAATACTCTGTTTTTGTTTCCCATTAGTGTTGCGCTCACTCAGCCCTTTACTCCCAGAGCAGATGTCTTGAATTTTTTGTTTTCTGTTCCCATCATTATGCAGGACACTGTACTATCACATAAAAGTATAGATATCCCTGATCTTCTGGCCATCCCAATTATCTTGGTGGTTGCTGCAGTCCTTGGTTCTAGTTACAAATACCCAAATGCATAGCCCAGTCCTAATTTTTAGATTATTATGGTTTTTAGATTTAGCTGAGTCTTCCGATCACAGTGAAGGTTCCTACTTTGGGACAAGAGGTTTTCTTGGAGAATTCTGTGCAACAAAATTCAAGACCTCTTTTTGAAATCAAGCTCACATGCATTCACAATGGCTGACCCCTTGAGTTCTTGAGGTTTATTTGTCTTCAGAAGCTGCTATTATAAAGATCAGAGCTGTAATTCTTCCTCAGTTCATTAACATTCTTTTCTTTTAAAGAGATGCCTATACAGATTTCTCTTATTTATATGAAAGGAATCACCTAGAGACTTAACTGATTTTTTAGGAGGATGTAAAATAGTTCTCTACTGAATATGATATTTACTATGAATTTGATTAGTGATTTTGATTGATTAAGGGAGCATCTTTCCATTTCTAGTTGACTTACAGTCTATTTTTTTTTACATTGAACTGATGCCATATCTATGTGATGTTTATATTTTTTCTATTTTTATGTATGACTCAAGTGCAATTTATAAATAGATATTTTGAAGTTTTAGCAAGGAAACATTTAGCTAATATAGTTTCTTCTAGCTTATTTGTAATATTGGTTTAATTTTCTCAGTCATAATTCACCAGGTCTTATTTTCCATTTTACTTATTTTATCTGGAATTGATGTCAGGATTATATTAGAATCATAAAATGAGTAGCAAATATAATGTCTCTTTTAGTATTTGAAAGAGAAAAATAATCTTTCTTTTGAATGATACGATTTGCCTATAAAACATCTGAGTGTAAGACTTCCATGTGGAAGGTGTCTATGGATAGCAGTCAGTTAATGATTGTACAACTGGTATATGTTTCTTGTTGAGATTTCTTGGCATTTATTCTTATATTTTCCAGGGATGTTTCTACTTTGAGGTTTTAAATTAATTGGCATAAAGCTATTGATGATATTTATTTAATATATTTCAAATATCTACTTGTTTTATTTTTCACTCATTATATTAATTCTCTAGGTACTGCTGGTTGCTTATAGCATTGTGCAATTAGAGCAGATTTCCAGTATTTCTTATTACATTGGTAAGCCATGCACAATTTTCACTTTGTTGCTTACTAGATGGTCAAAGTAATTCTGCGAAGTAGCTGATGCTCCTTTCTGTATTAGTGAGACAAGAAAAAAAGATATTCAAACCTGGATACTGCAGTTCCTTGAACTTCAACCTCTCAAAAAATAGTGTAGCAAGATGATCAATATGGATTATCTTCACTCACCTTAACTAACTCACTTTGCTTGAGAACCCTTTTAAATTGCTATAACTTTGGGCAACAACTTCTTTCATCTCAGTTATTATTAAATAGAAAGCAGTATGAATATTTTTAATGGAAGGATGACTCACTAATTTTTAGAAATTACATGGTACATTTCAAATACTATTGAATGGATTTGTCAAAAATGTAAGTGGGTTTAAAATTATTGTTATGTGGTGATTGAAAGCATAGCTAGATAATATATATTAATTCTTATACAAGCCTTTCAATATAGATTTGTTAAACCTAGAATTTAATCTCAGTGTATGATTATAATATATGATCACATTTCTTGGGAGGGAGCTCTGTAAATAAACACTGCATTGTCAGAATTATAGGACTCATTAGTAAAAACTTCCTACTTATCACTTTGTAAGAAATGTAAGATGATTTACTTTCTCATTACATAGGAAATGTTTCTCATACTCTTGACTCATCTTTGTTCTTTTCTTTGTACAAGCAATGAAGTTGTAAGTCCTGTGAAGTAATAGACTGCAAATTATTATGCTTCATTGCATAAGCAAGTAACAGGAAATGAATTATGAAGAACAAAGTCCTTGTTACACAAGCTTCAATAATCCTTAATTCTGAACAGGAAAATAGCCAATCAGTTGTATAAGGTCTTATGAACAAAGTAGGGTAATATGCATTTGAATTGTCATTGACTGAGTTTTTCTTTTAGTAGAAGGAAGAACTATCCAAAGAATGTGGGGGAAGTCAGCATTTTAATAAATTATACAAAATATGTATACACATCATTTTAAATCTCTCCTAGTAGTCAGTCTCCAGACTACAAGCAAATGACAAAAATAACTAAAATTTCTGTGTATGGAAAGCAATAGAATGAAATTTTCCTTGTGAAATATTTTTAAATGATGCTTTTTTTTTTAATTTAGTTCTTTTCTTACTCTTCTATAAAGAAGATTTTTGCATATAGAGTGATAATTACATGTAAAAGGACCACTATGTCTGTGTTACAAATTTGTTAAAGTTAACTGGTAAGCACCATCAAGCTGAACAGCCAAGTAGTTTTGAGATGGAGAAATAAGAGTAAGAGAGGGCTGGTTTATATTGCTTTTGCATGTGTGAATTTGTTCTATTTTTGTCTGATTTTATTAATTAACTTAATTGTATTATCTGCTAAAACTAATATTTTATACTTTATATTTCCTAGAAAGGTTACAAAATTGCTAAAATACATAATTTTCATTATTTTTTCTGAAAAGAAAGATTCCAGCCATGGGGCAGGAATACAAAAACAAACAAGCAAAGTTATACAAAAATAAACTTAGGGCATCTAGTTGCATCCTCAAACAGGGTAGATAGTAAATATTGAAAACATGTAAAAAATCCTATTAGCCTGTCTGAAAAGCCTTCCAATGCCCAAGATAGAACAATTTGAATATCAAGAACTATGGCTGCAATAAATATAAAAAACATAAAAATGAATTTGTGAGTTCAAAATGAGGTAAAGGGAAAAGACACTCACTAGTTACTTTTTATTATTTAAAAAAAAATTATTAAGTAAGTGAAATGCTTGTGTAAGTATGTGCTCTGCTTTTTCTAAAGAAAATGTTCTGCAGTGTAGGTGTTACAGGGTAACCCCATCGTGAAATGGGTTGTCCTGTCGGTGGATCTTCACCCACACACTTAAAAGGAATTTAAGGGCCCTCCCTGGTGGCTCAGCAGGTTAAAGCACAGCACTGAGAAGCTAAAGCCACTTCAGCATGAGTTCGATCCCCGCCTGCCCCGGAGGAGATCCACATGGCACAGCAGACCTCTCCTGACCCACCTGCTGCTCCCCTCAGCAGTGTACTTCGTAGATCTGCCTGTTCTACTCCCCACTCTGTCTCTGGTAAATCCTCTCACTGCCCCTCAGCCTCTGGCCTGTACCCCAGTTCTGTATGAACAAATACATAAATCTTGAAAAAAAAAAAAAGGAACTTATGAGGTGCAACTTCAGGCACATACACAAAAAACAAGGTAATAAAGGGTTTTTTACAAAAAGGGGAAATGAATACTTCAGAGAGAAAGAGGTAAATCGGTGATCGCATCCTACTATTTCTGATGAGCTGGAACCCCAATAGCACCTCTATTCTTTGAAAATTGTTAGAGAATGGAGCTCTATTAAAAGGGAAGGAACATCAAAATGCAATGAACTGCAACATTCCCTCCACCCCTGCCTACACTTAGTCACCCTGGATTACGAGAACCAGACTTCCTGAACTGGGAGACATCAGGAAGGAGCAAGGTGGACATAAAGATAGACATGAAACAAAAGAGAAGAGTGACAATTAGGAGAGAGACAAAAATGGAAGGGAACAGATAGAGATACTTGGAAAAAAATATCAGTAACTGGAAGAAAATAGGGAGGTTGCTTCTTTTCTCAGACAAAGATAACGGTAGTTGTCATCTTAACCTCAAAGTGGATTATGTGGTCTATTTTGGACTTTGAGGCTCTCCTACTATTAAGGCTTTCTGTTGTCTGCCATTAGGTAAGCACCCGTTCTTGTAGTTCCTTGAAACAGATTACCGTAAATTTGGGCAAGCTTTTGAGTCTCATCTTCTCTGCTCTGGCTGAGTCAGTTTGCTCATGAGAGGATAGCTAATTTTTGTTTTGTTGGGAAACTATTATTTGAAATCCTTGCTCTTTCTCTCTCTCTCCCTACCCCCATATCAACTTTATAAAAATCTTTTACATGCTTTCTTTCCCTTTGCACATAGAGCTCCCTTTGAAGCATGAACTTTTTAATACTCCATAGTTTGGGGCCCCTGAGTACCTCTAGATCGCATTGCACACTTACAAAGTGAAAAAAGTTTCTGGCAATTTGTCAGAATTACCATTCTTGTCTCCTTACCTGTTTATGACTCCAGTGAGTTTGTTTCCAGGTAAGCAGCTGTTGACTTTAGTTATGAGACTCTGGATTTACTTGCTCGCTAGATTTGCAGGTGACAATCTACTTCAACCCTCTGATGGATCCAACACATGTCGCTGATTTTCCTTTTCTTTTTAATTTAGACTGGAGTAACTGTTTCAAGCTCTTTGCATGTCAGAGAGAAAGATGGAAATCCTTCTCCAATCACTTCTCCACATATGCTTTACGGCTGGACTTCTCTTTGCCACTACAGAAATAGGAAAATGTAGATACACGACATCAAATACATGAAAGGAAAAAAAAATAACAGAAAGCCACTGAAGTATTTTTTATAATTATATAAATATGTACAATCATTTTTTTTTTCTGTTTTATCTTCTATGATCAGACACATTCCAGTCTTCCTTCCACTGATTTTACTTTTTTTTCCCTCAGACAGAGAGGGGCTACGAAGCCAACACACAGGTAAGTGACTGAGGGGAAGAGTTCTGCTTGTTTCACAAACTTCTTTTTTTATATGAAGGGAAGATGTTCAGAGAGGGAGTGAGTGTCAGCCCCGGTGGTCTCGCTTCTCAATGATAAAACCAGGGGATTTGAGCTGAAATTTTCTGACTCTCTCTCTCAGTTTGGTGTGATATGCACATAACTACAAGGAAACTGCCAATTTACTAGGCAATATCACAGAACTAATAGCAATGTACAGAATTCTTATGTTTTTGTGGGTCCGAAGGGATCACCTCGTCTTAATGGAACATTATACCTCCTTAGTAATAGAGTGTTGAAATATGCAAGTAGACATCCGGGCTCTGCTGGACTGTCGCCACAAAACTATGTCAGTAGTAATGTAGGTCACATTTGGATCCAAATGTTAATTGACAGTATCCTTTCATGAGCATTTTGGGGCTCAGGTACTAGCAGTGAGGAAAACTCATTATAAGCTCGTCTAGAAGACAGTGCACAGCTCGGTGACACGCCATCCAGTGTTAAAAAGGGGTGCCCTGAATCTGTGTAGCTTTGCCTGAGGATAAAACCAGCTTTCACCAGCATGTGGGAGGAAGACTGAAGTGGCCCATGGAATTGCCCTCAGGCAGTGGGGCCCCTGTCACCTGGGGTATCCCGCAGGCTTTGAAAAGCACACCTTTCTCTCTTCTGAGAGCATCTAAACCTTTTGCTCTCACTTTGTCTACCAAGAAAAACTGACAAAAAGCGTATTATTCTCATGTCTCAGCTTTTAAAAGTGCTTCTTGCTTGACAGACATTCTTGTTCCCATATTAGTGCACTGAACTGTTACCCTCTTGAAAGTCTACATTAATACAAATCATTGCAATTCCTTTCTCAAGTTTTTTGTGGCGGTTGTAAATGTGTCAACAGTGTCCTAGCTGGTAAATAAACACTTGCAATCACATTTTACTTTCCAAAGGACCTCTCAAATTCCTCAGAAACAAATTGAATCAAAATGATTAATACCTGGCCCTCCCTGGTGGCGCAGCGGGTTAAAGCACTGTACTGAGGCGCTTAAGCCATTTCCGCATGAGTTCGATTCCCACCTGCCCCGGAGGAGTCCACATGGCGTGGCAGACCTCTCCTGACCCGCCCGCTGCTCCCCTCAGCAGTGTACTTTGTCGATCTGCCTGTTCTGCTCCCCACTCTGTCTCTGGTGACTCCTCTCACCCTCTGCATCTCTGGCTTGTACCCCAGTTCTATATGAATAAATAAATCTTAAAAAAAAATGATTAATAAATACCTAATCTTAAAAATTATTTTAAAAGCAGTTTTAGGGCTTCCTTGGTGGTGTAAGGGGTTGTCTCAGCACTATGAAGCTATCTGCAGCTAGCTACTGTAGCATGAGTTCCATCCCCTGACCAGGGAGGTGACCCACATGGCACAGTGGACCACTCCTATCTCACTCGCAGCTCCTCTCAATAGTGTATTTCAGTCAATCTGCCTGTTCTACTCCCCACTCTTTCTCTGGTGAATCCTCTCACCCCCTGCATCCCTGGCCTACACTGCAGTTTTGAATTCATATATAAATCAATCTTTAAAAACAATCATATAAACAGTTCTAATACTGCATCCCAGTTAATTCTTGGGCAGTAGATGAACCATTAAGACAACAATGTGTAAAAAAGTAAGCAGATGCCTATACAAATGTATTTTAATGAACAACTGTGAAGTTTATTTTTTAATTGTTTTATACTCATTTAATTAAACTAATTTTCTTGATCACTCACTATTATGGTTGAGCACTCACTATTATTGGGTTCAGAAGCTGAATCTGAGCTATTCAAGTGTAAGTAGCTTATTCCAGAGGTTATTTCAAGAAACACTGGCAGAGAATTAGTGAAGTGACACAAAGAGAGAGAAGCCAATAAAGAATACATCATCAAGCCAATTACATTACCCATCTGGAGTTTTCCTACCTAAAGGCCGAAAACATGGGGATTTATCCAGTGATTCCAGTTTGAGGGCTGCCGATTCCAGCCATTCTGTTTTGACTTCCACAACTGGGCTGGTGTATTCCAGGCAACCAGTAACATGCCCTAGATCACAGAGAGGACTCCTTAGGCCGATGGCTGTCAAAATGTGGTTCCTAGGTCCCCAGGATCAGCCTCAGCATCACCTAGGGAGTTGTTAAAAATGCACATCCTCTCTCCATCCCCTCCTTGTGAGTGATAGCATATAACTGTGCTTGCCTGCTCTGACTGTTATTTATTGCTCTCCAGATCTGTTGCATGTCTCATTTGGGGATTTTGTTATTGTTGTGGATGTTTTACAGTGTGAAGACTAGGAATTTCCTGAATTCTGGAATTCCTGCTCTCTGAGCTTAATTTCTTATTTGCCAAAGTATGAGCTACAGAATTTTACTTGAAAGAATATGTGGAAATCAGGCTAGTCTAGTCTTCCATGTCTGAAGTACACTTGCAAAAGATTTTGGAGAAAAGGCTTATTCAACCATACCTTTTTTTCACTATTTGTCTCTGTATGAAAGTCTGGGCAGAAAGTCTTTTTTTTAATATTCAACAGTAGCTTTGGAGTTTTTCTAAAGCATACATTATTGCTTGGAAATATGAACATTTATTCTCTTACTACTTGTTACATACATTTATATACTTAGTATATAAAAGGTAGACAGTAATACTTTTGCCCTTAAATATTTCCATGGTATATTTGCACATAGAAACAAAAATTCAATCATAAAATAAAATACTCTTTCTTTCTTTCTTTTTTTAAATATTTATTTATTTATGCAAGCTGAACTGGGGTACAGGCCAGAGGTGCAAGGGTGGTAAGAGGATTCACCAGAGACAGAGTGGGGGGCAGAACAGGCAGATCAGCAAAGTACACTGCTGAGGGGAGTGGGCAAGACAGGAGCTGTCTGCCGTGCCATGTGGGTCACCTTGCGGGCCGAGGATGGAACTCTCACAGAAACAGCTGCAACTCACTTGCAGTGCTGCACTTTAACCCACTGCACCACCAGGGAGGACCCATTACTATTATTTTCTAAGCTAGTTGTTCCCAAATTTGTCTGAAGATTAGAATCACCTGATGGTACTAAGAAAAGTCTCTTAGTGCCATTGTCACAAATATACAAATTAAAGCGGCTGTCTAGGGGTAGGAACCAGGCAAATATACCATTATAAACACTAACGAAAATTTATGAAGTTTAATTAAATATCAAATAATGGAAGTTTTCATAAGAATGAAAATAGCATAAAACATTATGAATAGATATTTTAATTATTTTGATTTATCACACAAAAAATAGAGCTTACTATTCATTGAAAAAACAAATAAATTCCCCTAAAAATTAGGGATGGGATGAAATTTAAATATTCAGTTTGGTTATCTACTTTTAAACTGTGGTAACATACATCTTAAAAGGTATGTATCTGTACCCCTAAATCAATGCTATACACCAAGGTTACCTCAATAAAAAGTTATTCAATTCAAAATAAATGAATTTAAAAAAGTCTTTATTTTTGCTTTTGTTTATTGCAAATTTATCTTTTAATTTATCTTCTTTTTAGTTTACAAGCAATTTTGAAATGCTAGGAGATTCACTAGTATGTCACGTCCCTTGCTATAGTTTGAATTTAGCATACTCTTTCATACAATCTACTAAGCACAAGATATAATACAATTATTAACTTTCTTTAAAGAGAATATTTCATTGTTTAGAGATCCCAATAATGTGGGATCCTGATCTATTGGAAATATTGTATGATTGCTTTTCTTAGCTTCCTCCCACCTTTAGTAAGGTATAATTAACAAAGACAAACATATTTTTAAAATACAATGCTATGATTTGATATATGTATGCCTTAAATGACTGCAATCAAACTAACACATGAACCATCTCACATGGTTAACTTTTGTGAGTGTGAAGAGAACACTTAAGACTTAGTATCAGCAGTTTCCAGCATATAATAGTGTTTATTTGCTATGGTCACCATGCTGTACATTAACTACACTGAACTTACTTGTCTCATAAGGAGAGATGTGTAACCCTTGGAACAACATCTTCCCTTTTGGTCTACTCCCTGGTAACATGCTCCCCTAAGACCAGCTATTAAAAAATCCCAGATCAGGGCCCTCCCAGGTGGTGCAGCGGCGAAAGCATAGCTTATTAGTGCTTATTAGCACTAATAAGCTAAAGCCACGTCAGCATGAGTTCGATCCCGCCTGCCCCGAGGTGATCCACATGGTGCAGCACACCTCTCCTGACCCAACCGCTGTTCTCCTCAGCAGTGTAGTTGGTCTATCTGCCTGTTCTGCTCCCGGCTCTGTCTCTGGTGAATCCTCTCACTGCCCCTGCACCTCTGGCCTGTACCCAGTTCTGTATGCATAAATAAATAAATCTTAAAAAAAAAAATCCCAGATCAATGACACCATACAATATGTTTCTCTTTCTGGCTTACTTCATTTAGTACCGTGTCCTACAGGTTTAACTACATTGTCATAAAATGCGATTTCCACCTTTTTATGGTAGGCTAAAATTCATTTAATATGTGCAACATTTCTTTATTTATTCATCCAGCAACAAACACACGTTTAAACCATTAATAAATGTACTAAGTACATTAGAAATCATATTCAAGTTGTACCACTAATTATGTCCTTTCTATAAACTACTTTAAATAGGGCATTTTTTTTCTTCCCGTTAAAACAAAAACTCCAATGCTTTGTTTCTATCACTTACATTATATTCTCGCTCTCTCTCTCTCTTTTTTTTTTTTTTTTTACTTTAGCTTTTGCTTTTGCCTTACAGAAGAACCAGAGAAGCCTTACAGGCTACTCTTTCTGGCCAGAGAAGTGTGTACTTAATGGAAGACTTGTAATTATGTAAGGAAAGAGGGCGATTTTCCCATTAGTCTCTCTACCTTCTGTCTACCTGGTGCACTATAGAGCCATTAAACAGTGCTGACTATGTGTTCCTTCACTATGTGTTACAGGTTCAGATACGGCTCATGATGCTTTCTACCCAGTGTTAGGAGCTGGAGGAGTGCTTTCACCACTACAGGGGTGGATTCAGTTTCCTGTGGTTCTGCTTGCTTAGCAATTGGTAAGATTAAGTTGAACCTAACCTCTGTTGAGTTGGGAAGGTTTCAGATTAAAGATGATGAGTGTGGCACTTAGTTCTGGTTGTCAGATATAGTCTGGTAAATCCATGTCTCTGGTTGTACACACATAGCACATAACATTCTCAGAATGTTAGATTCATCCTCTATGCTTGTAAATATCTTATGAGTCAGATGATGGCTTTATTCCTTTTTTAAATGATAAATAATTTCCCACCAACAGTGATTGCTAATGCTAGAATTGGGGATTGAATCCCCACTCAGTTGAAAGAGAAAATTGTTTTAAGTAAATGAATACAGTGACACTAATTTTGACAACATTGCATTTTCTGGGACATAGTTGAAGCTCAAGGAGCATTTGTTTTATTTATTTGAATGACAATTAAAGCTGGATATTTAATTTTGAATACTGAATAGGGAGGGGGTAAAAGATAAGTAAGCTGAGTAAAACTGTATGATGATAGATGAAAACTAGAATTTTGGTAATGAGAGTACTGTAGTGTGTGTGTGTATGCATGTATATAAATGCGTGTGTGTGTGTGTACGGGTGATATATAAGTCTATGTCCACTTGAAGCCTATGTAATGTCATAAACCAATATTCTATCAACTAAATAAATGAAACATCACCCTCTGCCTAAAATTCTATCTGAAGCTTTATTTACCCTAGTTGAGACTAGTAATGTAACACTATGTCTTAATGTGAAATGTAATATAGTACTTACTAAATGGTAATTAGTCAGGCTAATCTAAAATACTACAGAGCCTGAACCATGTTCTCTTTTCTGTGTTTTTAGCACCATCATAAGAGGTGCAATTCACCTTTCATTCATATTTCCCTTAATTAAACTAAATACTATTCGAGCAACTGACTTAGATATTAAGTTTGCACTGTGTGAGTTATGCTGCTTCATTCCCATTAAAAAAAAAAACTGGAAATAATTCCCTTGATATTAATGATGTTATCTCATTGCTTTTATTCCTCTTACTATAACAAGGAAGGGTAAAGGCGATGAGAATGTAAAAAAAGATTCGTTCTACTGATAAGCATAATGGTTTCAGGAAAAATTAATATTCTTAATTTAAAAGAAAAACTACATGTCAAATGTTGAGTTTTCTCAACAACATTTAGTTATTCAAGGAATCAACATAATATACAAAGACTTTTATTATTTTTTAAAAATATTGTTCTATAAAGTATGCAAAATAATTCTACTGAAACAGCTTTATGACATCTACAGTTTTCTCAGGAATGTGACAAGCATGTAGTCTTAACCAGAGGTAAGTCTTAATCACATATTGTACCAGAGTTAAACCTATCACAAGCAATATGAAGAATGAATGGAAGAATGTCAATCACCAAATGAGCAGCCTGATGATTCCCCTGGACTGCCCAGAGACTTTCTGAATGGGAGTGTCAACAATGGCTGCTATTCCTTTGACATTTTGATTGATTTATATATAGATACCATCTTTCTGTGAATTCACTTGAGATGCCCTCCAAAATTCTTTAAGTCAAAGACACATTGGCAGAAAAAATATACATTTAGTCAATAATAAAATATTGATTATTATAGGAAGTAGAAAATCTAAATTGGCTTCATTTACAGAGATGTGCATCCTTTCAGCAAGAAACAGCATGCCCCAGGCATGGTCCAGCCTGATGCTTTGGACAAGAAGAGGCAGGGAATCTCAGGCTGTGGGCCCAGGGACTCTAAAAGCAGTGCTTGGAGGTAGGCCTGCATCAAACAGAGAAACCCTCCCAAAGACATATGGTGCAAAGCATTTTCTTTTGCCAGGGGATGTAGATGGAGCTCTGTAGCAGCGTTTTTCAATGTAGATGCTATTGACCTTTGGACTTATTTCTCATCGGTGGTTGATCTGGGCACTGCAGGGTATTTAGCAACAGCCTGATCTATACAACTGGAAGCCTGTAGCACCTTTCTCTTAAGAACGGCAATCATGCATGTCTTTGGATATTGTCAGATATCCAGAGGGGAATACAATCACCCCACAGTACACTTGAGAAAGTCTGCTCTAGGGGATAACAACTTGAGAGACCAGCTGAGAGCTTCACTCATACCTAGAGATGGAAAGTGACAATATACTCTAGGTACATTATGAGCTACACAAGTATACTCAAAATTCTCAAAATATGCTATGAACTACACAAGTGAAACTTCACTTTTTTTTCTTCTTCTTTCTCTTTTATTAGAAAATATTATAAAAAATATGTCTTCTCAATCTGGAAGGAAAGACAGCTCTTAAATCAGGAAAATACTGATAGCTTCCCATGTTAATGAAACTTGCTAAATGTTAAGGTGCTGAATTTATAGAATATACTTGCTATTGATCTAAGGAAATGTTAACAGATAATACTTGATAAAAATGTCCAATGCACATTTTGGTTTTGGATATCCTTGATTTAAGCAGGATGGTTGTTGATATACTTCTCAAAGCATTTAATATGCTAATGCACTATGAGTCTCCAAATACATAGTCTGTTCCCCAAAATTAATGGACTATATTTAGGAAAAATAACTATATTATAAAGTGTAATGATAATTTTTACTGTTTTTTTTTTTTGTATTTTATCATAGAATGCTATATTATGGAGCAGTTCTACATATACCTTTATTTTAAAGGAAAAGAACATAGTGTGGTACTCAATTTCAAAATCAGGTCTTTCTGATTCTATGTCCATAGCTTTTTTCATGCCAGATGCTCTGTGGAGAATACCAATCAATATTTAGCTATTTAATTGGTAGTTTTATTTGTTTTTTTTTATTTCAGTACTATTTCACACGCCATATAGACATTTTAAATGCCAAACAAGTTATCAATATAGGTGCAGTATATACACATTACGATCATTGCTATTATTATTAATATACCATGGCATGCTCCTTGAGACACAACACACACACAAAAGAGAGAATGGTAATGAAGACTCAAAACAATAAATACTCAAGGTTTTTAAAAGTTGAAAAGCATGGTATATACACCTGTATTTTTGCTTTACAAAGAAGAAACTATGCTGAGAAAAACAGATTTTTCTACTATATGGGCTTTTCTACGTTTCTTTCTTCCTCCTAAAAAAGTAAATGTTGATTCTCCCTGAATTAGTTTTAATATATTTACAATATAAGTGAGCTCTGTGTATTGCAACTCAAAATATAAATCCCATCTGAAATCACACTTGCTATAATTTGAAAGAGCATTTCCTATGAAATTAGTAAACAAATAAACAAATCAGTTTGATCTACTGGGCAGAAAATATTGAGAAGGGAATGTGATTTTATGAAACCAAATTTATTTTCAGGGTGGAAGTTCCAATGGAAGGAGCGCGTGGAGAATTTCTGTGTCCTGTGTATAGCTCTAAGCTGCTTTCATGTAGCACGTTTCCCTGGCTGAGAGCTAAAAGAGGGTAGAGTGAATCTCAGTGGATCAATTAACAGAGGGACCTGTCCTTCAACAGCAGAAGATCTATTTCAGGATTTGCATATCACTGAAAAAAATTACAAAGCTGAGATAAATACAAGCCCGATAATAACTCACTGCAGACTTGGCTGCATTCCTAGATTTCCTTGGCTGTTTGTCCTAATAAAGTGTCTCCATGGCACTTAGGGCAGGAAGGTTATTAGTAGCTGTCAATCAAAGGAGGGAGTAGGCATAGGCAGGAGGAGGAAGAGAGGAGAGGTGACATTCATCCTTCTTCTCACTGATATTGGGTATAAAAGTCATTCAGAGCAAGTGGTTAAAAAGGGACAGGTCCCTCTTCATCCCCATGGAAAAAAGAAAAGCTGCCTTGGTTACCAAAAAATTTAATAATAAAATGAAATACATCAATCATCTTTTTTTCTACCTTATTGATGCCCAAACGTCCATTAATTCTGAGGAAATGAAGGACATATGAAAGAGATCTTCATGGGAGACACTTGACCTAATATTTTTTCTTATGTTTTCACGCAAAGCATACATATTGAGGTTTAAAATTAAAAAAAAAATCACTATTATGAGGCATTGCATTTTTTTTAATGTTGAAATTTTTCTTACAGTACAGCTAGTGAATGGCTTGAGAAAAAAATCATGAGCAAAATGTGTTTTCTGACTTCCTTTATAACAAATATAGGGATTTTGACTTTACCACATCTATAGCAATTAATTGATACTTTAAAGGTCTTTAATTTACCGCCTATTTTCTTAATTAAAGTATATCTACTGCCTGCGCACATCGTCTCTCTATATGCATATTTTCATAAGTAACAGAGTCCATAGAGTGCTAATTGATATCCTGGTCTCCAGACAATACTTTACTAAATGAAATGACAATTATAACCAATTAAAATTCACTTTACATACTACTTCACCTATTTGGTATGTATTATGCATGAAGACCGAGAGTACATTGCCTCACTGCTCGGGATTTCTGTGTGTCTCTGCAATTGACGGACAGCTCCATGATCTTTCTTTTTGTGCGTATCCCCCCCCTAAACCAAGGGGTCACTTGGGGGCTTATCAGAAAACCTATATTTTGGTGTTTCTTAGATTAAAGACCTAATAAGAACTGATATTTGTTGCAGATAGGGGCTTTTTCATATTTGTCTAGTATACCTCAAGAGCACTTCCCTATATAACCACTCTGGGGGATGAAGATTTTTTTTTTTTATTATTAGATACCCTACTGTTTAATTACATATTCAACTCCAGCTCCTAGTTAACAGATATTCGACATAGATACTATTCATGCCTGTGATAACAGTTACGTATTAACTTGTTGCTCTCCACATAACTAAACTTGGAATTTTCAAACTTGCATCATTTTTGCCAAGGTTCAGTTGACCTTGAACTAGTATCAAAAGGCACATGTAATGTAAGAGGAAGGCAGCACTATTAATATTTGACTGCTTACTGAATGCAGACATTTCTTGCCACTTCTCTTTTGGAAAATTTCAAATCAGAAATGTCTGATTTGAAAAACATTGCAGAAAAAGACAGGGATATAAGTTGAAGCATTCTGAGACAAAAAAAATAGCATTATGAAATAAAGGATGGATATCTAACTTTTGAATAAATACTTCATCTGAACAGGAGACTAATTCAATTAAGTAATGTGCATTTGACTGGGCCTTAGCCTTCTGCAATTATTATCTGTCCTACTGGAAATATCAGCTGCTTTTCAGACACTTTTCAAAATGCCTTTCAAGTAGAAACTATTCTGATATTTGGAGAAACTTCATGTCCAATTGTCCGGGATGTTATTTCGTATGAGTTATTTTCATGATGAACCCCAAATGGTGATGTTTTCATAGTATCAATTTTAGTCACCTTTGGCAGGGCTCTTAAATTTGGCAGCCTGAGCAACAAGTGGGCCTTCAATTTTGGAGAACTTGAGACCTGGAGAGGTTGAGGTTGTAAACTGTTTGCATGTGACTTGTTTTGCAAAAACAGAACTGTGGAGAAGTTCATGCAGTTGCATTTTCTTTGTAGAAACACTTCTTGAATTTGAAAGTTTAACTGCATCCCATACAATTATGTTTATATGTGTTTGCTTTGTATTTCTAATTGAAAGTGAGAGTGATGATCCAAGGAAAAAATCACTTTGTATTTCAGCATCAGTAAAATATTGGCTTTAAAAATAGGTCTTATGTGATACTGTAAATATCTAATTTTTGTCAATGTCTTCTATCAGTCTTGGTTTATAATTATAATAAGACTTAAGATTTAAAAATCATTTCTATTTGTGACACTTTTTCCTCCCGAACATTTGATTTCAATAATTATTAAACAAACTACCAACATCAAATATGAAAGAAAAATTACTTGTAAGTAGTGCTATTCAACAATTTTGTTTTAATTCATGTGCAAAATGATGCCAAATAATTATATATGGACATGTAATTGAGTATAATACATTCTAATTGATATTTTATAATCAAGTTTCCTTTTATAAAGCAGTTTTTTCTTCTTTCTTTCTTTTTTTTTCTTCCTTCTGAAATAATCCATTTACAGTTGAACTATGAAATTTAACAAAAGTTACTAAAATAAGACTTAATTTAAATAAAATTTTTGAAAGTCATTTTGTTTTAGTCAATCATTTTGACTACCTTCCTGATTAGGTAATGTGAACTCTACAGCTTATCAAAGAATATTTTGTGAACTACTGTATCTGTATTTATTTTCAGTAAAATACCTAAAATGATAAACTTCTGAGATTTTCCCTAAATAATGTTAAGTGTTTGTATTTTTTACTTTTTGATAGATTACATATTGCCAAGTGTTTTTTCAGGTGTAAAAATAATTCTATAACATTTTTTGCAATATGAAGACTGATTTTTTTCATTAAGTTTTCTGTTGGTTTTGTTTTGGTTTGTTTTTTATAGAAAAGTTGTTTTGCACAGTAAATGAAGTGCCAGTGCAGACAAATGTAACCAACATTAAGCTGGCCAATAGAATTCAACAAACTGCTAAGGTCATTAATATAATTTGTTTTGGCACTGTTACATTTCCTGGTGCTACTCTGAGTAGTTTGCTGGGCACATCAATTTGTTTTCAGCTATTGTGAAATTGGATATCTTGGCTTTCATCCAAAGCACCCTCTCCATTTGCATATCTTTGTTATCATTTCAGGTTCTCAGAACATACTGTGGACTATCACACCATCTGCACCAAGATCCTCACATCCAAACACAAATTAAAAATGAAACTGTAAAATTTGCAAGGAAACAATACAGACCTTTTATCTCATTCTCCCTCTGTTCATTTTCAAAAGAGAAACTTGCTTGTAGCCAAGCATAGCAAAAAAGGCTTTTATTAATTGGACTGGCATCAAGCATGCATACATAAAATTGTTTATTTTTTCCCTATAAAGGGGTTGCCTGACATAAAAGGGTCTTTGAAGATGACATTCAGATTTTGACATTTGCATGATATTGTATAAATATCAGAGGTAGGAGACTTTTCTGACAAACCAGATGGGTCAAAAAAAAAAAAAAAGAAAGAAAGAAAGAAAAGAAAGGAAGGCAGAAAGGCACTACCATGGAAAGATATTAGTCTTACTTAAAGGATATTAACTTATCTAAACTGGGAATTAATAGCCAAGATAAACAAACATATTTGGTACAAACCAGAGTCTTTATTTAGTTTTTATTTAATGAGAATTCAGATCCTGGGAAAATATAAAGTTTATTTTGCTATATAGTCTATATTTCAAGTAAGAGTATAGAAAGGAATTGAATCTTGGCCTTCTAAGCACTGTAGCAATTACATTTTATTGTTGAGCTCATTACTGATGGTCTGAATTTTCATTGTATATCGGGCACTGGGATGTTTTTGAAGGATGGAAGGGCATTCTGTTTTCTTGTATTCATCAACATCTGGATTATGCAGACATAGCTCTTTTTGCTTTCCTATATAATTTCCGAATGCAGATGGAGGCTGGTGATAATTTCTCAACAATAATAAGAGTGTCTCTCCCAATCTCCATTGGTAGATATGTGAATTAACAAAAAAAAAAAAAAAGTAAAACCACCTAGTTGCACTTAGGGGCAAAGACAGGAGAGGAGAGGAGACAGGTGACAAGGGGATTGCTGATGGTGTACTTCCATATGTATTTCAAATGCCAGCAAAGGGGATCTCCTCCATCTGAGAGTATAATAGATGAGCAAAATTTGATTAGGCTTCTTGACCCTCATGTCAACCAAGAATCAGACATAGTCAGCAATTTGTACACAGAAGTCAGTTTATGTATCTGGTCTCAGCATAGACCATTTTTTATGTACAACCCTAAAGTCTGGACCGTAGTTTTCTAGTGCCTTCACCCTCACAGTCATTTCAGTAGTTATCACACACCTCCTAGACACACAACTGCATTTTATTCTGTGAACAGTAATATGCTCTACTGTCCAGAAGGTTCTATAATTAAAAGAAAAAAAAATGTTTTCTTTAAATAATGGTCAGTGAATCAGTCTGTTTCAATCAAACCTCCTCAGAATTGGAAGTTCAAGACAGGTTTTAGATGAAGAGGGTGCTAGGTAATCTTAAGGAGGCGCTTGCGTGTCTGAGCTTCTTCGTCTCTTTAAGTCTTCAGTGGCGTTATCACCAGCCCTCCTTTCTGCATTCATGATATAAAGCTTTGCTTCCTTTCCACCCTTTCTTTTCTCAGAGGGCCCTAGGTCCTTCCTTATAGTTCATCAGATGATCTAAATTTGGTTTCTAATATACCTTAGAAAACATTTCTTTCAGATTTTCATAGTTCTCAAGGTCTTCTTTACTTCATCCCTCTTTCTCAAAAAACTAATGAAAAATTAGTGTAATTCCATGGATATAGTCAGGCGGTACTAAGTTCTTCCTCTTGACACCTTGCTTCTTGCAACTGAGTGGTGATGAAGCGTCAGCTCACACCCAGAATCTGGTGACTCACCAGGAATGGCAATTATGCTGCTGTTGGCTGGGCTGCAACTTTTCCTTTGGTGTTGACTGAGCGATAATTGCCAAAAAAAGGTTTTATGGTCTTTGGCCACCCTTTCGCCATCCCTCAGTGAATGAGAATGGGCTATTCTTGGGGCATTTTCGGTGGTGCCATCAAAGATCTGATTGCTCGCTCCTACAGCTTCTGCCCAGGGATATAAGCAATAATGAAGCCCAGGCATCTTGTGGGATACTGGGGTCCCTTTTGATATAGGCAGTCTGGATTTTTCTTTCTATCACTCAGTTTCTGTGTCAGTTTGTTGTATTATTTTCAGTATTTGAAACTTACAGACTTAAAGATCTAAAGGAAATAGGGCTAATATCTCTTAGGGTAAGTTGCTTTCCATTTTTTTCTCCCTTAGTTATTTCTCCCACTATCTTTGAATAACTGTATTGAGCGACATTCATTCATTTAAATCAGATATAATTCTGTATCTGTTGTAAAGGAATAAACTCAAAATGTCTTCTTAATCTTTTCTACTTTCTCCTTCTTTGGCATTTTTACCTCCATTGCCACTCACACCCCCATTCATGGACTTTAGTGCTTTTTGATTCAGTATTTTCACTATTGTTGGTCATTAATCTATATTTTCAATTAAATATGTCAACTTCTTACTTTTTAAAATCATAAAAAGTACCTATTAATTCTACTAATGTTGTGAGCAAAATTTATTGACATCATGGTCACATAATACCAGGGGCTGTAGATGCCACTAAAATAATACCTGCATTGACATTATGAACAAACAGCTTCTTAGACTAATGAAGGAAAACACATTTAATGAATTTTTACGATATGTCTTGGATTTCATTTAATTTTACTTTTTTCCAAGTTAGAAGACACTCAATAAGATATTTAATCTTATTGAGTAAATAAGATTAATACAGAAAATAAGAATATTTTGTCTCCCACTTGTACTTAATGAGACTAGTTAGATATCAAAATTTTTTAAGTGTTAAAATTTATACACATTTGTTTTATGACTTATGTGCCTCAGAAAATGCCACACAAGAATATAAATGGCTGAGGATATAGTGTCTATCTTTTCACCATTCCTACAACTTACATGCATTGACAGGTAAGTTTCTCAATCTTACCTATCAAAAATGGTTCCATCTCCTACTAATAATGGCCAATGTGGTCCCAGATCACTTTGGATAATTCTGGATCTTTGCTAGTTTCATCAACTTTCATTTCCAAAGACCTAGTAGCAGTTTCTAGCATGTGTCCATGCTTATCATGTTACTGGTGAATTCTAGCTAAAAACCAGCTAATAACTATTTATTTCAATTAAATTTCCTTTTAATGAGTTTTCCATTCTGGTACTTTCATGGTTAGTGCAAAACTCAGTTACTATTCCTCTAAAGTATCATAAGCCAAAATAGAAATAGAACAACTTAATAGATATCACCTAAATAATTCCAAACTACCCAAATATCACAAAGAAATATATATTAGCAGTATTTTTAAAACTATACTATTCCAGATCATTGGTTTTATTTCTGGTGTTTACTCATCATCAGTGAGTATATTGTTTCTACCAGGTACCAAAAACAATTGTAGATGCCAGGGAGAGAGCAGTGTTCACAGAGTACTCACTCTTATGAATCACACATGTTGGAGCAGCCTCCTTTACTGGTGGGAGATTAAGGGCAGCAATCTGACTTCAGTGAATAGAAAACTTCTGTGGATAGTTGCTTATAAAATCAACCAGGCAATGAGAGGACAGAACATCAACTCACTTATTAAAAACAAACAAACAAAACGCTTCCTACTGGCAAAGAAAATTCTACTCTATAGTGCATATAAAAGCAGAGATTGTGGATTTTTATATCACAGAAGCAAATGCAGGCCAAACCCATTACACAAGGCTTAAAAGGACATTGCGTAACACTACAGTTTATAACAATAAAGAGACAAAAAATACAACTTCCTGTGTGTCCAATAACACATCCGTTTTCATAAAGCAGAAACAGTAAGAGATGCATCGATAGAGTAAAAGAGCCTAATCACAGGAGACCTTGAATAAATGAAATAACTAAGAAGGTTGCAGAAAAGCTCTGACCAAAGAAGTATAAAAGAAGCTTCCGTATAAACTCCATCTGTAATTTAAGTATTCTAAAAGTCAAAATAAAGTGAAAAAGAGAAGAAACCAATTTGAAGTAAATTTTATTTTATACTTTACATCCAAAATTATTTTAATTTCAACAAGTAAACAATTTAAAGACCCAGTGAGATAGTCTCATCTGTTTACTTGTCCCAAATCTTCAGAATCTGGTTTGTATTTTATAGTAGGTCTCACTCCAATGTGGATAAATCCCATTTCAAGTTGAATAATCACATGGACTAAGAAGAATAATCAGCAAAATAATTCTGATATGCACTCATAATGGTAAAATTCTGAATTCTGATACTGAAGAACACATCTTCAACTGGACATCAAATATTCTTAAAATTAAATGATGTTATAGAACATAAAGGAACTGTCAATGAAGTTGGAAATATAAAAGTGAATGAAATGGCTCTGATAACAAAGCCAGAAAACTTGAAATCAGTAACAATAATCAACACAAGCACACATCTACCTGGAAACTAAAAAGAAAAGGACTCACTACTAAACTAACTACTCTTGTGTCAAAAGGGAGGTGCAGATAAATACCAAGGATCATCTAGAAAGCAATTACAGTAAGGATATTTTGCAGCAGAATATATGTACCACAGTAATGAAGGACTTGGGATAATACAGAGCTCTGAATATTTGGATAGCAAAAGTAACAAACAAATGGAACAATCTTCTAAGTATAAAACCTAGTAACCAAATATACCGGAGAAAACCAGAAGGAAATAAAAGATGAAGAAATTAGTGAAAACATAAGAAAACTAATGAAAAAACCCAAATGTTGGTACTTTGAGAAGTCAGTTACTTAACTAATTAGCCAGTTACCTTATTCCACTTAGAAAAGAAAGTGCAAATATACAGAATATTAAGTTATTAAGTGTCAATGAGAAAATAACAAGTAAAATTTTAAAAACCTAAAAGAAGTCACTTGGTATAAATCCATTTAAATGAATTTAAAAACCTAATTGAAAGAAAGAACTTCATAATAGAATTTATCAAAATGACCTATTTAATGGAAATAGGAAGCCCAAACTGACCAATATCTATAGAGGAGACAGGAATATAAAACAAGAAATTAATAAGATCAGGTGATAATACATGGAAATTTTCCCAAACCTGTGAAGACCAGATTTGTCTATGGCAGTGGTTCTAAAATCTGTGTTCCCAAGTCCTACTGATGATTCTGCTGCAAAAAAGAGTTTGGGAAACACTAGTCCACGTGTCTGACTTGCTGTAACAAGACTTTACTTCACTCCATGATTGTCTGTGCCGTTTCATATTTCTGTGAAAAATATGATGACCTATACAAATTATCTATGGTACTGGATCACGGGCCACTAGCCAAGTCTTGGTTTAGCCATATGTGCAGTTAGTCAGGGTAAAGGGAAACCTTGACTGAAGATTTTTATCAATAAATACATTATGCAGTCAGCATTAAGAATTGTTGCTATAGAACATGTTCCTTGGCTAACAACAGCATCTGGGAATTTGATAGACACACAGGCTCTCAGGTTTTATTCTGGACTTCTGAATCAGAAACTCGGGGTCACACCCAGCAATCCAACTTAAGGCTTAACCACCTCGTATATTATTTTATCTCACCTCAAATTAAATATGCCAGGCTGGTGGTAAGATGTATACAATACTTTAAAACATATATATTTTTGCCACTAATTTACATTTTTTCAAACTCCAACTATGACAAGCTCTAAAAGAGATAGAAAAACATGTAAAGTAGATCTGTCTTTAAGACCATAGACCCCGTATTACCACATTTCTACACTGTCTCTGGCTGAAACCTTATATAAACAACCTTGCTTTGGTTTATAATCATGGAATCCACAAGGGTCACATTGGCAATAAAATACTCCACAATTTCCATGGCAGTGAACATCTGGTATGTAATTTTACATAAACAAATTCTGCTTTGATGAAACTTAAACCTATGAAATTTAAACAAAATGGTGTTAGGGCTGAATCCCAAAAGAAAAAGAAAGGAATTTGGGTTTCTGTTTTGCCTTTTTTGAAACCCAGGTGCACATTAAAGCTAGTGCCAGTACATACACTTGTGTAATTTGGCTCAAGTGCAGGTTTTCCTGTCTAATGACATTAGACTGGCTACATCAAAATAACCAGAGACCTCAAGCAGAGAGTTCAGTAAGCCCCATCCTTCCAGCAGAGGAAGGAGGAAGGAACTTTGCTTGGGTAGCCAGCAATGTGATCAGCCACACCATAAACTTAAATGTGATAGCAATGAAAACATTGAAGGAAATCACTATTTTCTCCTTTGAATTAAATTACATATTCCATCACTCAATTCAGGAATCTGGTTTAGGTAGACACCTGTGTCAGGTACTGTAGAAAACCAGAAGCCAACATGTCACTCTTTATATTTTCTAATTAAATAATTGAAAAAAAATGGATATAATGGCTTCTGACTCCTGTATTCTATGATCTTTAGTGATGAAGGTAAAGTCATTACAATGCATCTTTCTCCTAACACACATTATCCTCAACTATAAACTTTTCAGTAAGGGACGAAAGATAAATCTTACAGATTTAGGACTCAAACTCTTATGGTTAGTGAATTAGATAAAGGTAGCTACAAAGTAGACAATGTACCTTTTAATACTGACGTTTTAATTACATATTAAGTAGTCACATTATATCTTTTAATCAATACCCCACCAACCTTAGGAACCTAGTAAAATCTTACTAAGTGTTCTTAGGCCTTTTATTCTTCTCTAGACTACCAGTAAGCATGGATTCTCTTGTTACATTCT
Organism: Condylura cristata; assembly: GCF_000260355.1. Lineage (NCBI taxonomy): Eukaryota > Metazoa > Chordata > Mammalia > Eulipotyphla > Talpidae > Condylura > Condylura cristata. Next base: position 6,903,390 of record NW_004567121.1, on the reverse strand, counting down.
AACAGCATCGTGGTTGTGTCCACGAGAGCAGAAGCACAGACTTCCCCGTTTCTGAAGAATTAGGTCTTGGGTCCTCCCTGGTGGTTCAACAGGTTGGGACACAGCACTGCAAGCTAGCCACAGCCGTTTCAGTATGAGTTCTATCCCTGGCACCATGAGGTGATCCACATGGTGTGGCAGACCTTTCCTGACCCGCCCGCTGCTCCCCTCAGCAGTGTACTTTGTCCTTCTGCCTGTTCTGCTCCTCATGCTGTCCTTGATGAAGTCTCTCACCGCCCCTTACCTCTGGCCTGTACCCCAGCTCTGTATCCATCAATCAATAAATAAATCATTAAAAAGAATCTAAAATCTATCTAAAAAAAGAACTAGGTCTGAAACTAGCACATGCAGTTGAACAAAGCTACTGATAAAACCAATTCAGATTCAAGGACAGAAGAAAATAATCCATATCTTGGTGGAAAATGAATTACGGACAGTCATAGAGGAAAGGAATTGCTATTGGCCATCTTGGAGACTAATTACCACATTGAGTTATACAGCCAACATTTGGGGATTGTTACTGCAGTGAGCCCTAGTCTTTTCTGACTAATATATCCACCTTGTGTTTTTTTGTTTTTTTTTAAAGACTTATTTATTTATTCATATAGAACTGGGGTACAGGCCAGAGATGCGGAGGGTGAGAGGATACACCAGAGCCAGAGTGGGGAGCAGAACAGGCAGATCAACGAAGTGCACTGCTGAGGGGAGCAGCGGGCAGGCCAGGAGAAGTCTGCCACGCCATGTGGATCTCCTCCAGGGCAAGCAGGGATCGAACTCATGAGGACATGGCTTAAGCTTCTTAGTGCAGTGCTTTAACCCGCTGTGCCACCAAGGAGGGCACACCTTGTGTTTGTTTTACAGAATAATGCATAATGTCTCCATCATAAAGAGAATCATATTTCACTTATACCCATAGTTCCCAAAATAATGATTGAATCATTGTCAGCAATATATTCCCAAGTTATTGAATAGTTTTACTTATGGCAACAAGGAAAATAGAGTTTGAGGACAATAAATATCAGAATGGTGGCCAGAACACAATATTTGAGTAATGTGGTATAATGATAATACCATATGTGGCCCCTGTTACCAGCATATTGTTTATATCTGAAATAGGTTCACATATCTTTTTATCCTCTCAGATTTTCTATGAAATATGAAAAAAGGATATTATTACAATAATTTCACAAATCAAATACTTGAGTCACAGAAAAAGGGAGAGATTATTCAAGATCAAATAACTGGTAAGTTGCAGATATTAGTTCTGTGACTTAGAATTCAGTCCTCTGTTCACACAAGACTATATTATTTCACTGGAATTTGGGAAGTTGTTTGAAAGTGAAAAGAAAAGAAATGAATATGTAAAGGGAGTGAAGGTCAAGGCAAAGATTCAAAGAAAGATAGTCATATTCAGAGAAAGATAAAGATAAGCTGTCAAGAAAATGTGGGTAGGTAGGAAATACAATGGATAATTTAATTAGTTGAAATGGATAAGTGTGTTTAAGAAGAGGGTACAAAAATGAAAAACATTCAAGAGATGAAGTCCAGATCTATATCTGCCTATGTACAAAAGGCAAGTGACTGGAATCATGCATCTTCTCTGATAAATTAAGCATTTATAAAAGAGCAGTGCATTTATTTTCAAAGGAATAATTCAGACAAAATTAAAAGAAAAGAACTTTGGCCAGTATACTTCTTTTGTGCTCCACCTAGAATTATACTCTCCTCCCTGGAAAAGACCTAGAATTATACTCTCCTTCATCATAAAGAGACTCATACTACACTTATATCCATAGTTCCCAAAATAATGATTGAATCATTGTTAGCAATGTATTTCAGAGTTATTGAATAAAGAAATGGTAGTTTTAATTATGGCAACAAGGAAAATAAGAATAAGATCTCTTTCCCTGTACCCTTCTTCTTATTTTTAATTTTGAATGTAGTCACCCTTTGGAGTGCCTGTCTTCCTACTCCATAGATATTCCATGAGTAAATGGATGTCTGTGGGACATCCTGAAACATTGTAAGGAACATCATTTATGTCCCTCCTGTGTTCTTGCCAGGAATTTGGGGGGGTAAGAGAACTAGGGATACTTCTAGGGGGCAGTCCCCAATGGGGAGAGGAACACATCTCCATTCTCCCAGTAGCTCACCTTTTCCCCAATTACTTTCTGATTCCTTCTTATATCCTGTAACACATACACACATGCTACTTCAGGCAACACCACACTGATATAGAAACAGGTGTCATGGGGCAGGCTACAGAATGCAGGATGCTGCTGAAGAGCAAGATCCTGGCCTTTTTATTGATAAAATAACCACACTGCATCAATTGTAGGAGGAACTAGGGAAAAGGAAAAGGGGGAGGTTGGGGCTGTCAATTAGAGTATGAGGGACTGTGAGTCTGCCCTTCAGGTGCTTCTCATCTGCTTGATGACTCAGGATTATAATTGAGATGAAGCCAGAGTTCCCCAGTCAGGGTTTCCATCTTATCAAGACATTCCCTAGCTTCTGGGGCCCATTATCATACATTGGTCATCAGCCCCCCAGGGCTTCCCAGTCATACTTCTGATGTATGAGTCCCAGTATGTTTATGCACCTGTCTCTTGCCTCATACCCTTCCCAGGGTTATCAAGCTTTCTGCTCTTGATTGATTTGAAAGGCACCTTGTAAGGTTTGGCTCCTGTGACTGGTTGATGGGTTACTAAAGGGCAATTCCTTGCATTGGGTGCAGAACTGCAAGTAATAAAATGCTGACTCAACAGGGCACTTAGGATTAGTAGACCCACACACAAACCGATCTCAAATTAGAAAATCAGGAAAAAGAAATCAGGGGCTTGAAATCCACACCTTCTTTTGAGTATACTCAGATCTGATTTGCAAAATTGTGCCACGTGCAAAAGAAAAAAAAAAAAATGTTTCAATGAACCAGAATAGAAGTTCTTCCCATTTGGGTCTCAAGAACTTCTTTAATTTTGTATTAATCATTAGGACTTTAAAGATTTTTTTGTCTGTGTGAATTATTTCTATTAATATTTAAAATGTTGAAAATTAAATATAAGACTTTTAAAAATATATCAATGCACTTAAAATAGAATAAAGATTCCATGACATACTAAAATAAATAAGTTTGCTAGAACATGTTTCAAACAAATATAATTAGTGAAATGAATTACTTTGCTTAATAGAAGTATCATATCTATTTCATCATCTAATTCTGTTATACTTTTCAGGTGTTTGGTTGAAGTAAGAATGAAAATCCATCTTTATAAAGCTATTAAAAGGTAGCACCTGGGCTCTCCCTAGAGGCACAGGTTAAAGCACAGCACTAAGAAACTAAAGCCACTTCAGCATGCGTTCAATTCCCGTCCTGGTGGTGACCTACATGGCGCAGGTGAAGCCTCTCACCCCTCTGCACTTCTGGCCTGCACCCAGTTCTGTATGCATAAATAAATAAATCTTATTAAAAAGTAGCACCATGTGGACTTCTTGAGAAGTCACCAAAATTGGATAACCTCAGATGTTCTCAGATACTACACTTTGACAAATGTGTGTGTGGTGTTTGTAATCTTCAAGCACATTCAGTAAAGAATGCTCACTAGGAAATATGATGTTCAGATGTTTCTTATAACTGAAGGGAATTTATCTGAATATTGGAGACTTGGAATGTCCAAGGCAGAGAGTGAGATTTCCTCCCTGGGGAACAAGATAATAGAGATAGATTTTAGGAGATCCAAAGGCAGCAAAATATCTGTACACTTTCTGACACTAGAAATCGTTGTGTGTTAATAATTTGTTATTCAGGTATACAGTTATGGCATAATAATACATTTATATCATTAGATTCTATTTCTGCTGTGCTGTGAGGGCGCATAAGAACTTCCCCTTTGAGATCTGGCTTGGATGTGGGACTAAGGAGGGAAGGAGGCTCTGGCCTCTACTAAGGGACTATGGGTGCCTTGAGAGTAGGTGTGCTGTGGTGACATATATCTAAGCAAATCTGATCTACCCCCTACATCATATGCCATGATTCAAAACAATCAATGAAACATAAATAAATAAGCAAGAACAGAAAAGAATATCTAGTTATACTTTGCATCCACTGTGGATTTGGAGGAGAACACTGTGATGTCAAGATGATGAAATAATCCCAAGATGTGGGGAAGATCATGTGATAAACAACCATGACTTGATTGAATCCCAGCAACTCAGCTCAACATCCAAATCTTAGCCATGTCACGTACCATCCTCAAGCTTCTAAAGCAAGCCAGAATCTTCCTGGAGTTTTTCATTATAGTCATTTATAAAAAAGTTAAATATAATATCATAAATACAGATCAATAATGAAAAACAAAAGGTAAATAGTACCATTTAGGTGGGATTATTTCGGTAACTTGATTAATTATTTGGAGACAATTTGTTGAGCTTTTCATTTAGGTGATGGAGGTTTTGTTTGGTTAAGAACTGCTTGGATGGTCCTCTCTAAGACTGAATTTAGTCTCCCATGGCCTAAATGAGGCAAACTGGTTCCCTCAATCCCACCTTAGAGATAGGGAACTATTTGTTCCTAAGAGTGTGCAAAGAATGGAACTGGAGACACCTAAGGGAAGTAGGAGATTCTCAGTGATAAGCAAAACCAAACAAAAACTTCAGAGGAAGGAAGGTTGGTAAGGACTTATTGATCAGTCTTACTTCCTGGTTAATATAAAAGGAACCACAGTTCATGTAAACTTCAGTCTTATGAGTTAAAGAAAAATCTGGTATTTTGGTTACATTCATGTGAAGAACAGATATGTTTGGGGATTTATCACTAGTTAACACTGTTTATAAGCATTGTTTCATTTTGCTCACAACAGCCCCTCTCAAGTAAATTAAACAAATATTCCCTGATCTATACAGAGGACACAGAAATCCAGAGACAATTAAACTTTATAGAAAAATAAGGTTATAATTTGTTTATAACCTTATAATTTGTTTCCTTAATTCTTACAAAAATGGTAGTCCTAAATTTCTCAATCTTGAGAGGCACTTAATGCATTACAAATCATGGAATATATAATGCACTTAGGGCCTAATTTTCTAGTCTGACATATTTGAAAATGACTGTGTTAGAAAAACAAATTATGCAAGACTAGGGGAATTTGAAAACAACTAGCCTCATAGTAAGATTCCTAAAATTTACTTAAAAATAAACCAAAATAGAGTAACATATATGCTACTGTGTCGTAAAGGTAAAGATCCCAAGCTTAAAAGAAAAATCTCTCTCAATTTTAAGTGCAATCGCTCACATGCTATCTTTATTTCTGGCCAAATCCCAATATTGACCATCCATGCCATTTACCTTTTCAAGATACTTGTTTCTGAGGAGGTTTTATCCTTTCCCTTTGAATCACAATGTTACCTCAATTAATGTGTGTGTGTGTGTGTGTGTACATACTTATCTCAATTAATATATGTGTGTGTACATACTTATATATGTAATATGTAATACAATATGGAAAGGATGGTAGTATACTTCAATAAAAACACATGTATTCATTGTAATATTTTGTTTTACACTAAAAAAAGCATTAAGTAAACAAGTAGTTTTTGTTATTATAGAATATTTTTCATGGAAGTGAGCATGTTTGAAAGTGATCTACTCCAGGTATCAAATATACTTGGAACATTACTGTTTGATGTCCTAAAAGGCAACTAGAGATATTGGGTCAAAATTTTATGTTTAAACCCTAGCAGAAAAGAAAATAGAATTAATAAATATTTTAGCATGCTCTGGGGAAAGAAACAAAGTTGCAAAAGTTCATTCTTTTTTAGACACTGAGCCTGATAACAAAATTCCCTTATGTGTCACTTTAAAAGCTATACATATGCGATAATGGCCTGCATTGGCAAAACTCTTATAAACATTTGGATAGCAAGTAGCATGGTTCTGCCTGTCTTTCAATAAGCCTTGGTGGCATAAAAATTTAGAAAAGCAGTTTTTTGAAAAGTCAAAACAAATTTTAAGTAAAGAACTTTCTTAGTTTTTGCCTGAATGGCACTGAAAAATGGAAAAAATGTTTGCTAATGTGTGTTTTAGGTAACCCTACTCCACTAAATGACCTTTAGAGCTAATCATCTGCAGTAAAATAGGTTTGACAAAAGCAATGTTCTGGTGTTTTCTGTCACTACCTTCCCTCCGTGGAGATTCACAGAGCAAACAATTAGCATTTTAGGACTACAGAGAAGTCACTGGATTAAGGAGAATTATTGAATTTTATAAAGTTCAGTGTTTTTAATTTTTAATTTGAAATAGTCTTCACTTTATTTTCTCCCAAAGTAATACTTTGTTTTTTAGAAAACAATTCAAAAATATGGTATCTAATATTCAATTTCAAGAATTGCTCCATGAAGAGATTCACATTAATGTAAAGCTGGCAATTAAACTAAACAGGACTAAAGATGTGCAGACCTGAATTACTGGACAAGCCTATAATAATAAGCTTACCTTGAAAATATCAAAATTGCTGTTCCCACCAGAGTTACATTGCTCTCCAATTTTGTAGTAACACCAATTTTCTCCAAGAAAAAACTCCATAGTCTACATGAAAGTAGACACTCTTGTAAAATAAGAAGGTAATGTTTTGTAAGAAGATACTCTTTTATGTCTTTGTTCAAAAGAGAAACTGTATTTTTGTTTATAATACATGATTTAAGTAAAGACGATTTTTAAAGGGATTTAGGAGAGGGAGAGGAAAAAAAAATACTAGGTAGCAATAAAAAAAGTAGAACAGAGAAAGGGGACTTATAAAGAGAAGACTTATAAACCTCCGTTGAGGTTGCACGGAGAAAGATCTCCTCCTGCGATTATGCTAAGTGGAACATGGGGAGGCTGTTGGGAGGTGAAGTTTGGAAAAGAGAGCTGCTGAGAATGTCCGTCAGAATTGGGGTAACAAGAGGAATTATTGTAGTTTGGGAAGATATTTCAACCCAACCTACTGCAAAAGAGTCTAATTTCCAAGTTCCATTAATTTCTGGCCAGAGATAACTGAAAAGACAAAATATAGTATGGCGGTCATAGAGTAGATTAAACATATCCTTCAAATCAGTGAATGCTTAGGGGGGGAAATTAATCTGTTGTGCTTAAGACCATTATATGTTTGAACCCCAGCAAATGACCAAGAGTAAATTTCACTTCACTATATGTGCGTGTATGTATGTGTATATGTGTGCATGTATGTATACACACATACATATACATACATATGTGTAGATATACATGCACACACGCATACACACACACACACATACACCAGCTGGGGCAGTTTATCAATCCTTTGCCAGTCTGTATATCCATAAAATTGGATTAATAAAATATCTGGTTTTGGCAATTATGAATCACAAAAAGTAGACCTAATTGTTAAATATAGCCATGATGTTGTAACCCAGCTCTCTCAAAATGATTCATTTTATGTAATTAAAGCATTATACTGATTGAACATCACTCCTCATTTTCCCTCCTCTCCCTCAGTACCTGGAAACCAGCATTCTGCTATTTCTACATTGCAGTTTTGTTCACAGTAATAGTCATAATACTATTCACAATCATAAAGACTTGGTAACTATGTAATGTCTTTTGACAGTTAAGTAAATAAACAAATATAGCATCGTCATATAGTGAAATATTATTCAACCTTTTAAAAGGAAGGCCATCCTGCCATATATAACAAAATGGAGGAACACTGAAGACATAATGCTAAATGAAATAAGCTCAATAAAGAACAAGTTTGCATTATTCTGCTGATGTTAGGTATGTAAAATCAAAATTAAATTACATTTGGGGGTCTTTCAAACTCATGTAATGTATGTTTATTTTAGTGTTTTCTTGTTTTGAGTGGTGTGGGGCCTAAACTAACTTTTAAAAATTAAGAAAGGCCCTCTGTGGTGGT
>NW_004567121.1:6886912-6895238 GCF_000260355.1 Condylura cristata | reverse complement strand
ATAGATAGATAGATAGATGGATGGATAGATAGATAGAGACATATAGATATAGATCTATATATAGTTAGATATATAGATATCTATATGTCTATATATAGATATATATATGTTTATAAGAAAAGTCAATTTCTAACTATCTATTTTCAATTTGAAAAGATTCAGATACAAAAGAAATCTTACATGGTTGACACTTCTTTCTTTTTCTGGAAAAAAGTCAAGACAAACACTTAGCTATTGGAATGTCAATAGAAACTTAGTGATTGAGTCATAAAATCGATTCCTAATAAGTACCATTAGCTCAAAGCATATTATCCCTACAGAAGGAGAGGTGTATTCAAACGAATACACACAGAATCCAAACATCTGAGTTATGCTTTTTTTGTAGTATAACATAGCTTACCTCAATATGGGTCCAGATGTTATATGAGTCTATCCAGAAAAAAATAAATAAAGAATAGAAATATTGTGTTCAGTGAATAGAGTACTAAACTCTTGGGCACCTGCCCAAGAGTTTAGTACTCCTGCCCTGTCTCCACTGAGAGCTGGAGGCCATGCTGGGTTTTCTTAATTCAGTCTTGTGCTGAAGGTGTGTTCATATGTACAGCATCCAGAAGTGGGCTGACATCAAGCTCCCCTCTTTATAAAAGCCAGCACATCCTTTGGTATTAATTCATTCAGATCACATTTACTGACCACCTATGATGTGCCATGAATGAGTATAGACTCTGGGGATCTGACACTGGACAGTGCTTTATGGAGCTTGTATTTTCAATTGGAAAAAGAAGCAACAGACAGGGAAATTGAGTAAGAGAAATCCAGACAAGCATAAGTTTCATGAAGAAGTAAAGCACAATAATGAGATGTAGAACTGGTTGTCAAGACATTTTTGTGGAATGAAGGAAAGAATATAGTTCTTCTACAAATGTCACTTGGCAATTGCTCCAGGCAACACAGATGCCCTCTTCCTAAGGTTACTAGTGGTGAATTTTCTTCCTTGCCAGTTATGCAAGAAAATCTGTAGAGAGAGAGTCTCCTATCATTTCCCCTGATCCATCCCCCTACACATGTTTCATCAGAAAGTCAGTTGAGCTGTTCTTGGAAAAACTCTCACTTGAGTTCTTCAATATGAATAGAGATAAAAATCTCCTTAGTGTCATATATAATCTAGGTCCTATCTCCCAAATGATTCATCTTTGTTATAATTCAGCACATATTATTTATATGCCTATATATTTACAAATGAGAATGGTATAGTATATAGAAATAAGTAACTTACCTAAATGTCATACATGTGCTAAGTGATAGTGTGGTATTTAAACCAAGACAATTTGGCTTTATGGCCTGAGTTCTTTCCTAGGATCATGGTTGATAATGGATCCACACTAATAGGGTAAAGGTAATTTTCCTTTTTACAATATGATTACATACTGTCTAACAAGTCTCTCAATGCACAGTCTTGTTTGTTTGCATGAACAGAGAGAGCCATCATGGAAGATATTTGCACCCCACCTGCAAGGGAGACATTCTTCAGTTTTACTTGTTGGTATGCCTCAGTGTGCTTCCTTTAGATGATCAAACTGACTTATGACTTCTGATGTCTGGCAATCATGGATTCCAGAAAAGAGTGGTATTATGCCATTGGGAATAAGAGAATTTGCCCCAGGAAATGATGATTTTATCTGTTCTCTTTCTCTCTCACTCAAAACCATAAACTGCTAGAGGACAAGATCTATGTCTTGGTTAGAATTTATAATCAGCATTTAACAAAATTCCAGATACATAAGATTATTTAGTAAGTGCTTATGAAATGACTGAATGGAAAAGGAGATTACACTCCAAATTTATATAGGGTTGACCTCTTGATTCATTTTCACTCTTCGACAGTAGAACAGTCATTTTTGCAAAGAGTAATGTGTAAGCAGTAAAATGCTGCTGTTCTCAATTGGACCATCAATGTCAGTTAAAAAAAATTAAGAGAATGAAAATAATTGTTACTTTGAACCCTTCACAGCCGAAGAACCTTTATTTAGATCCTCTTCTAAAATAATTATCTTTTTATAAACATGCATTTGATCTCATCCACTCTTTCACAAGTTATTCCTGTGTTTGGTGCTCTGTTTTGACTCCAAGCTACCTTCTGGGCCCCCATCTGTCAATAGAAAAGTGTTACAATTATGACTTCCCCTCAGTCAAATCTGCTAGTTTTTTCTTACTCAGTTGCTATAGCACTTCAGCCTCTCTCTAAAGATCCTTGTTTTTAATACTGCACATTTTTCTCTACTATTCATTTACTTACACCCTTTCACAGATTTTTGTCGACATGCTACTGACTTTGACACTTGACAGTTTTCTGAAGCTTTTGCTAAGTAAATTGAAAATTGGGATGGTACAACAGGAATCCAGCCTTTATCAGTACATGCTACACTTCTATTTCTCATCATCTAAAATCCAAATGCAGTCACCTCTTTCATATAGAACTGAAGATCCATCTTCATTTGGTATCAGTTTGCCATATTTGTTTACTACAGCTAATGTTAGAACTTTCTTTTGTAGATATTTGAAAAGTAATTGAAATTAAAATTTTAAATAAATATATAGTGGGAGAAAAGAGTTGAAAGGCATATATTTGATAAGAATTACATCCAGAATATATAAAGAACTACTACAATTTTTGTGATTAAAAGACTTGTAGCCCAATTCAAAATTGGGAAAGGAGGGACTCTGAGTGGAACAAGGGGTTAAGTCTCAACACTATGAAGTTATCAGCAGCCACTGCAACATGAGTTCCATCACTGGTGAGGGAGGTGACCCAGATAAGTCACAGCAAACTTCTCATGTTTTGCCCACTGCTCCCCTATATTTCAGTCAATCTGCCTGTTCTGCTGCCACTCTGTCTGGTGAATCCTCTCACTCCCCAACCTTCTAGCCTGGACTTCAGTTCTTATTTGCATAAGTAAATAAATCTTTAAAAAAAATGGGAAACTATCAAATAAACATCTCTCCAAAGGAAACATATTTATAGCCAGGAACCACATGAAAATATGATCCATGTTTCTCATTATTATGGGAATGCAAATCAAAATCACAATATACAACATTTCAAAGGCCAACATGGCTATAATCAAGAAATTTGGGGACTCATATATTCCTGATGGACATATAAAATGGTGGAGCCTCTTGAAAAACAACTTTTATTTCCTTAAAAGGTTAAACAGGGTTGCCTATGACCCAGCAATTTTATTCCTAGGTCTCTGTCCATTGAGAATAAAAACATGTGCTCACAAACACTGATGATTACAGTGCCATGAATATTAACAACTTATGCAGAAACAACCCAAATGTACTTTTACTTGGTAAGTAGATAAGCCAAATGTAGTCTATCCATAAATGGACTGTTACTGTTCCATAGAAGAGTTTGTAGAAGTGTTCATCAGAGGAACATGTGTTTATGTGTGTGTTTTCCATTTTCTTTTGTGAAAAAGCATACATTTTATTAAATAGTGTTCTTATGTTTTAAAAATTTACATTTCTTAAAGAGAACCTGAACAGTTATAGTAACCATATCAATTTAAAATAACATAAAAGGACAAATCAATTAAGAAAGGAGTTTTTCCTCCTTTTCTGAACTCTTTGTACCTGGAGGATTAGAGGCGGAATTCACAACTGATAAGAGTTTATAGATTTTGTTTAGATTTGTAGATTTTGACCTAATTCACTTATGTCAGACTTGGAGGGTCACCATTGATGAGCAAAGATTATATTTCTGTTATGTTTTGTCAGCCCTGTAGATTTTCCTAGTAGAAAGCTTCCTCTAAAATAATAAGGTCTCAAGAGATAACAGGAGTTTCATGTATAGTATCATGTGTACTGCCAATGAGTGCATAGATTTTTGGGTGCATATTTTTTTCTTTCTTATTCTCTCTGTGTATGTTTATGCCCCTGAAGATTTAAGACCTCATTTCAAATGGTTAAATTGCATTAGAAGATGTTATATATCAAGATATTAATTCTCTTTATAATGAAGAAGTGAAACTAGTGTATTTAATTTTGGAATCATATTTTAGTAAGAGAAACCTGGTTTCTATTGACTCAGTAGATTCCTGTCATATCTAATTTATTGTAGTAGAGTTTTGTAGGAACAAACATATATAAATGTGTATGTTTCACATATAATTGGAATACATAGATAAAAATAATTTGACATTGAAATTTATATTTAAGAAATGGTGCACTTTGCCACAATCAATTTTTCATTATGTTGGTGAGATCAATAGCTACAAATAAGATATAAAAACTCTATTATTGATAGGGCATATGCCAGTATAAAATGTGTAGTTTTCTATAGCATTTCAGAGGTAGAAAATTGTATTATACAGCTTCCAATGATATTCATATTGCTCTGTGGAGAATGCCTATTAAAATCAATGTACAGTAAGTCAACATGGGGATATCTTATAACACTGAGAATGAGAAGAGTACATATAAAAGAGACAGTATTGTTTTGTAAATATTACTTTATATTCTTTTATCAGGAGCTGGTTTTGATTGCTGAAATAATGAGGTTCCATGACATTTTTAACATTTGAAAGCCAGACAATCCTGTCATTACCAAATCCTATTACCTCAGAAAATTGTTTGCCTTATGACAATCATTAAATAAAATATATCCCTTCTTCCCTCAAAATACTGCACACCAGGAAGCATGATGTAGGATAACTATAGAACATTCATTTAAGGACAAACTAATGCATGCAGAAATCTTTGGTCTCTAAAGAAATATTTTACAGTTGATATCCTTGGTACTTCAGCTCCTAAAAACTGTCCTCACAAGTCACTCTGAAAACAAATATGACTTCGTGGGTTTATTTTGATTTAGTATTATGTGTTTCTATGTTTTGATCTTTATATTCCAATTATTAAAGAAGCCATCCAGTATCTGTCTCCTTTGAGGCTATCAAAAGAGGAATCTAGAAGTCGGGGGGGGGGCGGGGGAGAGAAAGGTCCCAATAGAATATGTGGTTATGGGTGCACTGGTAATGAGTGGGTGAAGTAGCATATATTCAAAGAGATATAAACTTCCATACCTCAATTAAATTAAGTGTTACCTCAATTAAAAATTTTTAAAAATGTTACCTCAACTAAAAATTTAAAAGAAAAAAGAAATGTGGTCTAAGAGATGAAAATAATTAAGGCACTTTTGTGTTGGATAGCTTAGAATGGTAGGCTTAGCTAAGGATAATTACTTTCTTAAAAAATTATTTTGATTTTTTTGGTTAAATTAAATGTGATTTTTTAAAAAGAAAAAACAATGTCATCAAATTTAAAGATTTGTAAGGTTTTCTAAATTCACTCAATCATTTCTGCTTCAATTATAATTCAATTGGCAATGATATAAATACATTTTAATTTATAAAAAATCTGTCTACCTGCTCTCTTTAACACTATCAGTTTTACTTTTTTTTTTTAATCATTGAAATAAGACTAGACTAAAATAAATAACTCTACAATGGGACCTATTTCATAAGGTTCTGATTACATTTACAACCCAACTGAAATTTACTCAAACAAACATGGCTCTGTGTGGGGTATTTGTACCTACTTTTTTTTAAATTTTTTTTTTAAATTTATTTATTTGTACAGAACTGGGGTACAGGCCAGAGATGCAGAGGGTGAGAGGATTCACCAGAGACAGAGTGGGGTACAGAACAGGCAGATCGACAAAGTACACTGCTGAGGGGAGCAGTGGGAAGGTCAGGAGAGGTGTGCCTCGCCATGTGGATCTCCCCGGGGCAGGCGGGGATCGAACTCATGCGGAAGTGGCTTAAGCTTCTTTGTGCTGGGCTTTACCCCACTGCGCCACCAGGGAGGGCCGATATTTGTACCTACTTTTAAAGCATAAGGGAAGATAAAATTCATCTGGACATATTGATATTAAGATTTCTCTATTTATCTAAAATAGAGAAAGTTTATTTGCAAGTAATGTGATTATTAGTAGTAATTAAAAGAATAAAAGGAGAAAAAACATGAGACCAATGAACTAAAAGTATGTGTTTACTTATGTATGTGAGTATAGGCTAGCTATCACTGACAAAATTGTGTCATTTACATATTTTTTTTACAATATACTCATAGTAACCTGGGATATTCAAAGGCTATATATTATTAAGAAGTTTTAATTTTATAAAGGAGATATATCCATCTTAGGGGTATCATAACAAAATAATACAGAATGAATGACTTAATGGCAGAAACTTTTTTTTTTTACAATTCCTCAGATTAAAACTCTAAAATCAATAAACAGACTTAGAAATATATATATGCATCTTACAATTAGTGTTTTTGTGATTATTGGGTAAGTACCTACAGGGTAAAATTATTGAGTTACATGTAGATCTACTTTTAGTACTTTGAGAAAGTCCAAACTGTTTTCCTAACTGATGAACCATTCTAAATTCCCACCAATAGTGAATGAGTGCTCCTTTTCACCCACAACTTCACCAACATTTGTTGTTTCTGATCTCACCATGAAAGGGGATCTTACTATGGGTTTTATTTGTAGGTCACTGAAGAAAACTGATGGTAAGCATTTTTTTCATATGTCTGTGAAGCATCTCTATGTGTTCTTCGGAAAAATGCCTATAACTTATTTCTACCTCCTATTTTCTTGACAGTTTTTATCATGAATGGATATTGGAAATTATCAAATGCTGGTATTTATGGATACAATCATTTGCTATTTTTACCTTTCCCTTTACTTTTGCTGGTGAATTACATCAATCTATGTGTATTTGTTATATTTGCTGAACCATTTTTACATCCATAGAACAGATCCCACTTGGCCTTTGAGCTGAATTTGCTACACGAAATCAGAAATAAAAAGACAGTGATCAGACAATTTCTCTTATGCATGGAATGTAAATTACCAAAATAAGTGAATTTGCAAATCAGTTATGGAATAATTCTAGACTCTAAGAAAAACATAATGATTAATAGAAGGAAAGGAGAAAGAGGAAGGCATAAACCTGATACCTGTGTAATTTTGTAAGTCAGTGGTTAAATAAAAATTATTTATAAAAAATACATTTTAACACCACAAACAATGAAATATTTAGAAAAAACTAGCAAGATAAAAGATCTGTACACTGAAAACTATATTAATCAAGAAATCTAGGAAGACAAATGCATGCAAAGATAGTACATTTTTGTAGATAGAAATAATGAATATTTTTATAATGTCTATACTGTCAACATAGTCTACAGCTCTAAAGCGATCTATCAAAATTTCATTGACATCTTTATCAAAAATAGAAATATAATCCTCAAATCTGTGTGAAACATAAAATTCTGAATATCATATCAATCTAAGAAAAGAAAACAAAGCTGGAGGCATCACACATTCCAGTTTAAAAATATATTATAAAACTGTAATAATCAAAACAGTTTGGTCTTTGAATATAAGTAATAAGCTTCAATGTAACAGAATGGAAAGTTCAGATATAAGTCAATGCATGTCTATTCAAGTAAATTCTGACACTTGTGTCAACAACATACACATGAGCATGATAATTTCTTTAATAAATAGTGCTCAGAAAACTGGAAAATTGAGTCTTTTCTTACATCATGCACAAAACACAATTTACAAATGTATTAGAGATTTACATGTAAGGCATAAAACTTTAAAAGTCCTTGAAGAAACACTTGGGAAAAAACTCCTTGACATTGCTTTCTTGGCAGTTATATTTTTTTATTGTAACACCAAAAGTGATAAAAAAAAAAAGAAAAAGGTGTCTATAACAAATTAAAAACCTGTACAGAAAAGGAAACAACAAAGTGAAAAGACAAAGTATAGAATGAGAGAAAATATTTGCAAACTGTACATCTGATAATGGGTTGATATTCAAAATATTTTCAAACCATAATTTGATGGTAAAATAAGAATTAAACAAATTTGTAAAATGGGCAGAGAAACAAAATAAACATTTTGTTTTCCAGAGAAGACGTATTAATGGCCAATGTGTACATTAAAGAGTGTGCTTAACACCACACCATCACTAACCAACAGGGAAATGTAAATTAGCCCTCTAATTTACATTAGACTTCACAGGTTTTAGATGGCTTGGATTTAAAAAAGAAGAGGAAAGAAAGAAAAAGATAAAGATGTACATTATAATGATCATTATGAAAAGCAGTATAGAGTGCTCCTCAATTTATTAAAAATAAAACTGCTGGCCCAAATGCCCAAAAGTAGATGACTGGATTAGAAAGATGTGGTACATATATACAATGGAATATTACTCAGCAACCAAAAAAGAGAAACACATGTCTT
>NW_004567121.1:6860746-6886652 GCF_000260355.1 Condylura cristata | reverse complement strand
AAAAAAAAAAATAAAACTGCTGTATAAGCCAGCAATACCTTTTCTGGGTATATATCCAAAGGAAACAAGATCAGAATCTGAAAGATAACTATACCCATATATTCACAGCAGCAGTATTTACAATAGTCATGATATTGAAACAACCTATATACAGTGTTGTACTGATAGATAAATGGGTAATAATACATATGAACACTATAATACATATAATTCAGCCATGACAAAAATTATGTAATTTCAATATGATAAACCAGAGATCAATATATACCATTATACTAAGTGAATCAGACAGATATTGCACGCTTCCATTTACACACAGAATTAAAAAAAGTGAACAGGTGGGCCCTCCCTGATGGCACAGGGGGGTAAAGCACAGCACTAAGAAGCTTAAGCCACTTCGCATG
Source organism: Condylura cristata (assembly GCF_000260355.1). Taxonomy (NCBI): domain Eukaryota; kingdom Metazoa; phylum Chordata; class Mammalia; order Eulipotyphla; family Talpidae; genus Condylura; species Condylura cristata. Next base: position 6,886,248 of record NW_004567121.1, on the reverse strand, counting down.
AGTTCAATCCCCGCCGGCCCAGGAGGAGTTCCACATGGTGTGGCTTCTTTATCACAGCCACGGAAGGCTGAGGGGCACTGTGCCCAGCTCTAGGATGGCCATCTTCCTTTTCCCTGTAGTTTGCCTTTCTCCCACCTCACACTAGCTGGGCCTACAGACCAGAATATGTTTGTTCTCTTTCTTCCCTTTTAGGTTCTTTGGCTGAGCTAATAACAAACTGTCATGTTTAAAGACAGGTTAACAGGCCCTCCCTGGTGGTGCAGTGGGTTAAAGCACAGCACTGAGAATTTAAAGCCGCTTCCGCATGAGTTCGATCCCCGCCTGCCCCAGAGGTGACCACATGGCGTGGCAGACCTCTCCTGACCCGCCCACTGCTCCCCTCGGCAGTGTACTTCATCAGTTGGCCTGTTCTGCTCCCCACTCTGTCTCTGGTGAATCCTCTCACCCTCCGCATCTCTGGCCTGTACCCCAGTTCTGTATGAATAAATAAATAAATCTTTAAAAAAAAAAAGTGAACAGGAATAAAGGCAGATTGATAGTTACCAGAAGCTCAGATCAGGGGTAAGTGGAAAGATGGTAGTTAAAGTGTAAAAATAAAACTGACTAGTATATAGCATTGTAACTATACCTAACAATAATGTGTACTTGGAATTTGCTAAGAAAATAATCTTAAGTATTCTCACCCTTCCCCCTTGTAAACTTTGGGAATTTATAAATGTACTAATTAGTCTGATTGTACATTTATATCTAAAATATGTATAATTTTATTTGTCCATTCTTCCTCAATAAAACTGAAAAATTCCAATGATTAAATGATCAGCTGAAAAGTAATTCAATACAATCTTTTCAAAAAGTACAAGAAACATTATAACCCTGAGAATGACAGAGGGCTAAAAATAAGAATTTCATTATTTTCTCTTTTCCATTTACAAACGATTATTACCAATTAAGGAAGCAAATAAATAAGGAGCAATAATCTCGAGTATTGTCTTATCATGAAATTGAAGGACATCTATAAATTGACTCTGACTGTTTTTCAGCTTCCTAATGTGTTACGTGCTGGCTCATCAATCATAGGACCACAGACTTTTTTTAGATGAAAGAGACCAGAGGAATTGTTTCTTACATTTTTTTTTATCTCCTCCAGCAATTTGTAGAGATGCCAGCTCCCTCATATTTGAATTAACATTCTAAAACAGATACTCATTGACCGAACACATCCTATAGTACTACTATTACAGTAGGCAAATTGCAAACAGTCAGCTGGTTGCAGCATTAGAAGCTGAGAGTCAGCTTCTATGAAATAGCGTAAATTTACATGGACTATAGGCTTAATGTATTTTGTTAAATTTGAGTTTGAACATTTCTATTAAATTTGTCATTCAATCATTATTGATTGCTTAGCATGTGCTAGACAGTAGGGAAAGGAAAAATAAATAATCTACAACCCTGTTGCTCAATCCAAACATAATTTGATGTTGAATACAGATGCACGAAGCGATAATGATCACGCTATGTCATGATGTTCTGGTGTGTGATAACAGAGACCTGCACAAGTTTCAGCATTTGTGACACTCATTGGGTGCTTACTGCATAGCAGACACTGCTCTAACTCTTCATATCTATTCAGAAACCTCAGGAGGTAGGTACAAAATTTTACCTTCACCATTTAGATAAAGATATTGAGGGGTAAAAAAGTCAAGTGATTTAACCAAGGTCATTCATCCAGAAAATGGTAGAAAAAAACATTCAGACTTATCAAACTCTATACATCTTGCTCAAAAACTTGCTGGGAAGATCCAAAGGAGGATACCTATGCCAGGTGAAACATGCCTTCCTTTAGGGGTACCCACAGAGGGTAAGCAGGACATTCCAGGTAGAAAGTGAAGTGTAGAGGAATGCTGGCAGTGATACCAAGTTGCTGGTGTGGTAGAGAATTGCAACTGTTGCTTGTACAAAGTACTAGCCAAGGTGGGTGGAAGAGAGGATAATGGAGAGAGGAGTATGATGGCTTTACTAAAGTGTGTTTCCTTTGACATAAAGTGCCATCTCCCAAGTATTTTCCCTCCTTGTTGATTGGTCCAAGACTCCATAACTAAAGAACACTGGCAAACTCTGCTAAACTTATTTTACCAGGGTGCTATAAAGCTGGATTTAGCAGCATATCTAAAATGCTTAAAACATTTGATCGCATTGTGAAATCTTCGGAGAGGCAATTTCTTATTTTCCCAAGTTTGAGGGAAATTAAACATTTTTGTTATGCAGAATTTCCTGGACAGTTACTGTCCCTCAGAAACCACTGTGGAAAGTCCATTGTAGGGTGATGAGGACTTGCTTAGTAAACTCATCAGAGAAGTGTGATAATCAAACCAGCATCTGTGTTGATCCTCTGGAGCTGGGCAGGATTTGGGTTTGAACAGTCAAAACGAGGTATAGGGTGTTACTAAGAGTTGTGCCCCTGCTGAGGAAAATTCTGATTCATGAATTGTACCTCTTCTTCTAAGTTTTGATTTTTTTTTTTCTCTTCCTCTCTCATAGTTTCTTCTGTCCCTTTTCAAATTCAGGACAATTATTTTTTGTCTTTGGCTATTATTTCAATGAATAATTCCTAGAACTATATTTGGAATATGCAGAATTGGAGTATTACTTTGCAGGAAGCCTACACGATGGGGCAGTTTTCTGGGTAATTATTTTAATAGAGATTATTGAAGACCAAAATAACTTCTAGTTCCAAAATAAAAATCGTGCAATGGTATAACTGCAATTGCATAAAAGTAAGTAAAGGAGTTGATATCTTAGATGAATAGAAAGCAAAAAACACCAGATCGCAGACATTTGCTTTACTTAGTGATTGGCTTGCCCTTGTGTATAAACTTCAATTGGATACTACTCATAAAGGTTCTACATCTTTAACATTGTAAATTGGGGAATATTAAAATTGTAACAAATATTATAGGCCCAGTCACTTGGCCTTGAGAAAGTATAAAAAAAAAAAAAAAAACAGAAAGAAACCAAATATTAGAGCTAGAGTTAGGGGGGAAAAATGTCCTTGTTGACCTTGTTGGTGCTATTTTATGAAATAAGGTAGCCATTCAAATGTTCACTTAGTTCTTGAGAGTCAGGATAACAGTACCCAGGGTAAATTCACATATCTTTGAATGACAGCAAATATATATTAGGACAAGGAACTACAAAATTTCTAATTTAAGTAGGAATCCTAGGGCTAATATTTATATTTGCATAATTGTGTGTACACTTAAATAGAGCACAGTAAAGCATCTGCAAACACCACACCAAAAAAAAAAAAATCAGAGAAATTAGTTCTTTCATTTTATGACAATTTTTTAAAGGGAAACTTAATATTTCCTGAAAGAGAAATAATGTGCATTTTTACTGCAGCAGGTAGCTTTTTCCTGCAGTTTGGAGCTACAACCCAGAAAGATTTTCTTCCGCTGTCAGATTTGGCTTTAGGCATTTCAAAATTAATAGACTGGGTCGAGTGAAGGGCAAATTTGCAGCCTGTGTTGGATAAAAGTGAACATAAATATGCTGCTACCAAATGACTATGAGAAAACATTTATAAAGAGATGAAATTAAAAAGAAATCCTGGGACAATAAAGTAATTGGATTCAATCAGAGAAAATATACACTGCCTCTTATTTGTAGTCTATAACAGTTTTTATTTTATTTTTATTTTATATTATGTGATTTTATTCTTGGGCTCACCACATGCAATGCTCGCTTGGCTTTGTGGCTCTCAGCAATACTATTCGTGCAATGACACTCCAGCTATGAGAGTCCTCCCAATGGCTTCTATTAATTTGTGTATGAGAGCATAAATGCATCCAGTAGATATTATCAAGGAACAATTATTTTGACGACTTTTTAAAATTGCTGGTTGTAGTGGAAAATTGATCTGAACAAAAAAGGATAAAGAGCAATGCTTGGCAACATGAATACTGACAGGTTTTCCCACATAAAGCTCTAACTGGTTTGCAAAGCCCATGGTATCTGAACAATTTGAAGAAATGCGTGCAATAAACATTGTTCCTTCATCATGTCATCCACATCCAATTTATGTCTTAAAATTTACTTCTGTGTATATAAATAGAGGAAAAAATTGAGAAACTGAAAATAGCCAACAGAAATCCCAAAATCCATTTAAATTAAGAATATTATTTTGTTTGTTGTGGTTATTTCTCAAAACATGAAGAGAAGCATGTAAACTCATAAAGGTAGTTTAAATTATACATAATTGTTTGCATCAGAAGCAGAACACTGAGGGATTAGGAAAATCACACAGAACCCCACATTTAGGGGCCCCACACTTGGTCTAATGTTCCATAGGTACCATCTTGAAATTCTTAGCAACTGTATTTTTGAATTTGTGCTTTCTTAAGTGGAGTGAAACAATGCAACCTGCACTGGGGGCTTGGAGTCCTTAGCCCTGTGTGGGCTCATCTCCCCAGGATGCCCTCTAGCTGCCTGCCCTATGCCCCCAACACAGAGTCCACTTCTCCAGCATACGGAAGGCAGAACCTCCAGTAGTTATGGGAACCTGTTCTCACCCTGCAATCATCCTTGTGTCTGAGGTCAAGGGACCTGGAAAATCTAATGAAAAATAGCTATGAGAGAGAAAGATTTAATACGGATGTTAGAAAATTATTATTATTATTATTTTTTAACAAAAGGCCATGTATTTTCAATTTACACTTGAACATTACAAATGTTATGGCTGGCCCTGATTTTGGAAGTTATTTATATGAACCAATTATGATTGAGATTAGTTATAGGCATATTTATGCCTCTAGAATTCCACTTGTCATTAATACATTTGTGCTAAATGAGTAAGTCTGATGATCGTGGCTTGGATAGTGGGTTGGTACACAGGGAAAATGGATGGAGAAGAAGAAAGACATAGGGTACCATGGCTTTAGTTGATGTTGGAATTTTTTGTGCATACAGAGATCTCTCAGTCCAGGGTGACAAAAATGTCAACATATGTTTTCCTGAAGCCACTCTGGGCTTGGGCTCCTGGGTAAGTTTCCAGGGTGACCATGGTGATGGTAAGAATGGATACTGCTTCTCCTGTACCTGCTGAACAAGTAACCATTAGTCCAAGAGTCATAAGAGAGGTATGGGGAAGGACAACAAAGTCCAGCCTCTATCAATTCTCAATATTGAAAATGAGTTAATTTTTCTTCTGAACCATGTGACACTGACTTAGAATGCAGGATATGGAACCACCTTCCTGTGCTTGTAAGGATTCAGTTGGGTCCAGCCACACGGGCTTCTTTCCCTGTCACTCCTTATGTGGGTGATTTTGGGAGGGTGTCCCCTGATTTGTTTTCTATTGGTACTCACTCTGTTTTGTGTCTTCTAAGCCTTTGTGGTCCCCATAGAATATTACACTTAACACTCCTTTACTTTTTCATCTCTCACTTATTTCCTTTGCTTCTTTCTTCAGTCAGGGCAATTTTCCTATATTTTAGTAACTTTAGTCTTATTTGGCTTATTTAGTCTTATTTGAAAGCAATGCACTTGTAACCTACATAGTGCTCTCAGTGATGATTTAATCTGATAATTTAATAATGCACTAAGTAAAGGGGCAATGATTTCTCTTTGAAAATCAAATCTTTAAGCATTTCTAGTTTTAGAAATCTCTTTTTCTAAGTTTTCTAAAAGAAAGACAGATACTATTTTTAATAGCCTGTAGTTTTGTTAATATTAATGTTAAGTATGCGCTCCAGTATTTCACCTCAGTGGAATTTCTTTGAAAAACTGCAAAATCATAGCCATCAATGTGATGGCTCTTCTATGATTTCAATATACTTCCCATTCTTGGATCACATGGTCCAGATAGGCAGAGGACAAAGCTTCACCATATCATTCTTAAACACAGCATGAATAATCCAGGCTGCCTCCCTGCAGGATTGCTCACTGATTAACCTCAATTCAGTGATCTGCAGGGAAACAAGGTCACCCAACCTTAAATTCTGATCAAATTCAGCAACATAATGTCCTTGAACTGCTTACTTGGAAGGGAACAAAAATAAAGAAGAAGCTCCTCCTCTTACCTCCCTTGTTCTGCCTGTTTTATCCCATCCCACACACTAAAATTGGCAGGACTGATATCCTAATTCAGGAAGTCTTGGTTCTGATTTCATAGACTACCCATGGAACCAAGTTCTGCAGCAATTCCCTGGGCAGCACTGGAGTTGTTATTTTGTCTCCAGATGCCCACACGCTGGACCAACAGCAGGAGCCCAGCAAGAAATAGAATCCTGAGGGAAATGCAAGGCTGTGTGTATTGTTATAATTAACCCTGAGCTCCATGTTGGACAATACAGCTAAATATTTACAGAAGTGTTTTTATATTACCTGATTTACTTACATATATTGTGCAATTTTATGAAAATTACACATAATTTAATAAAAAGCATATTTCCAAGCCACAATGGTACCTTTCTGGAAATTCATCTTGTTCTTCTCTTCATCACTTTTTATATACAAATTAGAACATCTTGCACAATACCTGTGACTTGTACAAACACTTTACATCTTAAAAGCCTTGTAATTATACCTTTGGTTTGGAATCTGAATATATCTATAGCATAGAAAACCCTTTCCCTTTATAAATTGCTGGTTGGATTTGCCTTTCACTTTGGGGAGAAATCTATTCTTTGTAGAAAATTCCCACACATGTCTGTGTCTATTTCTCAGAGCAGTGCCACAAAGGATATGACCCTTTTGCTCCCAGTCACCTTTCATGGTGCTGAATCGCCTTGGACATTGGTGCCAGTCAGCACGATTTGATTTGCTATGGTAAGAATAAGATTATATCTAACAGGCGATGTCATTTCCAGGTTCAATAGGCACAGATTTAAAACTAGTTCTCTCTTTGACCCTTTGGGTTCTCTTGAACTCTTGCACCTTCTTTGACAGTGTTTGTGAATGAGAGAATTCATGAAAATTCAAGGTTATTTTAATGATAATAGCACTGCAGGGACAAAGGAAAAAGGAAGGGCTGGTATCCCTGCTCTGGCTCTTTCATGGTCGTGACTTCCTTCCTGACAGACTGACTGCAGAGTGAATTCCTGTGGATGGTCAAAAGCTGAGAGCAGTTGTGTGTCTGCAATGGTGCTGCTGCTACTGATCTGTGAACATGACATGCCTGAGAATATCGCGTTGCCGTGGCAACAACAAACATGGGGCTAAATTCCATTAGCTGCACTGACTGAGTCAAACAGATAATGTGCTGGGCCTGGCCAACTGCCCACAAAGGCACATGCGAAAGTTGTGATGAATTAACTTCAGCTTGCTATGACTACTTTGGTCTAATTTCTCTTGTTGGTTTCTGAGTCCTTATATTCATGGAATTTGTTTACAAAATATTTAAGAACATGAAAGAATCTACTCCTAACATGCACATCTGGGATTACTTTCTGCTGATTTAAAATACCTATCTTTATTACTGCTCCATCTTCATCAATATTCCAGATTAGTTGCTAAAATCTTTTTCTGCTTTAAAAATTAGTTTGACAGAGAGTGAAAAAAATTACATTGTATTTATCTTCACATGATTTTTTTTTTTTTTTTGGAAACATTCAGAAGGAGTTTAAAGTTGATTATATTCTTTGTAGAGGACAATGATGTCAGGTTTCTTTAGGGAGGCAATTGAGAGACCATCAGTTGTAGATTAATGAATGTAAACATTTTCAGAGGTACTTTCAATGGAGGAAATTAACAGTGTTAAATGATCTTACATTAATGTACCTACCTCCTAATATTCTAAATTCAAAAAAGCGATGATCCTTCTTCAAATACAAGTCTGATTGAGTAAATAATTTGCCTTTTATTTTATGAGTAATTAGTAGTAGTGGTTAAAGAAAAAAATACATGTAAGTCATCACAGCATGCCAATCTGCCTTTTATACATCAGACTTAAGTGTTCTTTATCTTTCCTTGCCACTTCTGTCTGTAACTAACTCCTTTTGCTACTTCCAACACAACATTACCAAATAAAATATGACCATGTGTTAGATAAGAGACATGATAGATATAAGGATTATTGTCAACCAGATGAGAACTCAAGCTAGTTCCTGCTACAAAAGGTTTCAGCTGTTGAACCTCAGCGAGTATCAACTTTTATAATTTAAACGAAATGTAGAAGCTCAGCCTGCTTGTTAGCTTTCCCTGCCTATGCCCATAATCTGCCTTAGAACACTGAATAAGATAATAATAAACATGAGATATTTTTGTAATTATAAACACATGTAGTGTTTATCTCCAGAAACCCTTTAATGAACAAAAGCAGCTCACAGTTTTCCTCTTTTAGCCAAAGATAATATGTCTTAATATTCTTTATTCTTTTGCCCAATAAAACAATAGAGATTATCTGAGAGCTTGTAAAATCTTATATTTTATATTGCTTATGTATCCAATATCAATGCTTCTTCCTTTTAAACATAAAGTTATGAATGTATGATTGTATCTGTGTGCATGTATGTTTGTGTGTGTGTGTTTGTCCTTAGGTAAGCATAAGTTAGGGAACCGCTTTTACTATGCTTTTATCATGGTAAAAGCACCCTCCAGGAATGCGTGGAGACAGGACACAGGAAAGGGAAAGGACCCAGTTTATGCACAGCTGACTATATGTGGATTAAGGAAGATTTTAGTGTAGGACAGTGATATGATGAAGTTCATATTTGAGGATAATTTTGGAATAGGTGCACAAAAGAACAGTTCAATAATTTTAACAGTACAGCCATGAAGTCCTATTATTTAATGTATCTGATACAATGGAAATAAGGAATTGATGGGAGAGAAATTGTGAATTAAAAATTAATCATTTGTATTACTGTTAATGTTATGGTTTAACATTGGTGGATCTACTTCTCATGCAAATAATAATATGGAATTTCTATATCTATTTAAAATATTAGGAAGTAATCATCCCGCAAAGGAATCCAGCATGCTTGAAAACACCAGAACATATACTTTGGAGAGAGTCAATTTTATGACAAGTAATGAACACTTCATAACCTCCGGTTATTTTAAAACACCAAATATAAAATCTACATCCACTGAACTCCCTCTTTGTTTTTTCTTTAGAGAAAGAGAAATCTACCACTGACTACTTTATTGTTTGATATTTTAATAGAGCTCCCCCTACATATGAGATTGCAAAACTTAAAAAAAGATGTAGCACTTATCAACTATTTCTGAAATAAATGATGAAATCATATTACCTGAAACCAATTAGGTGAAACCAATCTAAGTTAATTATGCATTTTGATATAATATTAAATTAGAATAAGGTAGTATTATTTTCAGACCCTTATATTTTTTCAAAACAGGTGGTACTTTCTTCCCCCGTCCCATAGAGATTATTGTAGAATGCTTGGTAAAAAGTGATTAAAAGTATATGTAATCAGAAGGTACATTTTTAAAATGAGAATGAGTGCAAAGTGTTTAAGGATCTTTGAAAAAATTTCCTCTTAAATTTGTTAAGTGTTTCCTTCCTTCATATACTCATTATTAAGAGGCAGAAGGTAAACCTCTGCTCAAGTCTCTGTCCTATATATTCAGAATTCCAAATAAGATTTTTCAGTCGATAAAGTTTTCCATGCTCAAAATAATCAATGTCTATTATTATACAAAAACTTCTATTATCTAGATCGTTTGTATTTTCCCATCTTCACGAGCCCTAAAACTTTGTCACTGGGTGCAGTTTTCAGGCAGGTCACTCAGTGACAGAGGTCAATCCTTTCCAATAGAGTATATTTAATAATCTTTGAGCCCCAGTCTTTTAATTCCTTTCGTTGGAGTTTTCAAGGTACACAAGGTGAGCTTATTGCAGTTGCCAATTTACTGCTCGTCTCCATGTGCATGTGCGCCTCAGATCAGCTTTGCAATAACTCTAATGGGTCAAAATGTAAGCCTCCTATGCCCTGTATTACTGTACAGCAGTTGTGTTTTTAGCTTTCCCTCAACTCTCTTATGTGCCCCTGTTACTTTTTATTATTGCCAACCTCTTTGATATATCCAAGCCTGCCCTCTCATCAGTCTCAATGTCAACACATACACCAGGTGACAGCATTATCAGCAAGTTCAGCATCAGCACCCTCTACACTATTGTGTCAGCAGCTGACCCTTTGCTGGTTCACAGCACGATTTTAAATTCAAATTCATTTATTTCGTGCTGGGATTTTACTGATATTTAGAGGAAAAAATGATCCACTCAAGGTAAAAGGGAGAAGCGGACACCTTTTCATTTTTCGTGGATTAGATCAACTAACAGAAAAACACCAGGGTGACACCCTTGTTCTTTAAGGGGGCTATGTGTAATCCTTATGTTTTCTGTCATGGCTTCTTCTGACCTATCAGGTTGCCTCTTCTCCCAGGAATTACTTTTCTAGCTTTATTTCAGATAAAGCTTGAAATGGCTAGGTGAGGCTGTCCTTTAAGAGGACCAAAAGATGTTATTATAAGACAAAAGTTGTGAATCTTAAAAACCACCTGCACCAAACTTCAGAATGGATTGGTCATCTACTTCTCATTTTTTTGCTGATAAAGGCTTCCCACTAAAACTGTGAGGTCTTTAATACTGTAAGGTGACCTTCTTGTATATGGTCAACTTGAAACTTCTTTCATAATATTTCCTAGTACAGCAACAGGAAGTTCGCAAACCATTGACACCTTGATGGAGAGCTTTGTTGGGGCATTAGGACCCTGCCTTTCAGTACTGTCACTCTGAAACACTCCTATCCAATTCCATTGGCCCTCTTATTCTTTTCTCCTTACTGTTTCTCACCTCATTTTCAAGTAAGCCTATAGTAATTTCCTACAACTCTGGCAAAGGGAAAGGAAAAAGGAGATGTACATTCTTTGTTCCTCCCTGCTCCATAGTAGAAACTATACCCACATTCCAATCCCATCTGCTCATTCATTCATTAGACACTATTAACTGATGGACGCATATGGGTCTGTTGCTATATGAGGTTATCAGGCATTTTTTTTATATTTCCAGAAATAAATACATTATTTTTATAAGAATAATAATCTATGAATTTGCTGGTGGCCTAGAACCTAGGGATTTAGTCTCAGTGCTGTCACTGATATAGCCTGAGTTTAATTCCCAGTCAGGGAGGTGACCCACACAGTACAGCAGACTTCTTGGGTCCTGCCCGCTGCTCCCCTCAGTAGTGCTATTTCAGTAAATCTCCCGCTCGGTTCCCTACTCTGTCTCTGGTGAATCATCTCTCCCCTGCACCTCTGGCCTACAATTCACTTCTTCAATGCACACACACACACACAAAACAGTACAAATATATATATGTTAATCTACTGGTGAAAAGTGAGAAAAATGAAGAAATTTATGACATATAGCTATTTTGTAACATTTAGAACAATGCAGATGCCCCAGTGTCAAAAGTCAAAAATAGCAAAGGGAGCTGTTCATCAAGAATATTACACAGCTATCAGCTACTGGTACAAGTTTACTGAAAAATAACAAAAGTTTTCTGTTTTCTGAGAATATTTGGCTATTGACATAGAATGAACAAATACTTTTCTTTGAATGGAATAAACTAGGTAAACATTTGAATCAGTCATTTTCAAAAATGTTAAGATCACTTACTATGTCCCTGAGAACAGAAGTACAAACTTCAAAGGTTTTTCATCCAAGAAACATACCACCGAAGGAGGGACACAGGTGGACAGATACATATCTGTACAATTCACTGAGGCAAGTGGCCTGGATGAACAAGATGCAGATGCAGAGAAGGTCGGCAGAGCACAGCCACAGAACAGAGCTCAGGAGCAGAGTTCTCGGGCAAGTAAAGGCAGAGAAGTCTGGCAAGAGAACTTTTAAACGAAGGCTGTCTGAAGTTAGGCTTCAAGCCCGCTGAGAAAGTGTTATTTTATTCTGAAAGACCTTGGACATGAGAGAAACAAGATCAAATTTGCATTTTAGAAAGGGCACTGTGGCAGAAGTGTGAAAGATAAACTGGAGCAAGGAGAGGCTAGAGATAAAGTGAGAAAGAGGGAGATAATGAGGGCATGAACTTGGAGAGTTGCACTTCTGTAGTGCCTTCTACAACTGGCATTTTGCCCTCTTTAATCTCCCTCTCTCTCTAAAACATACATACACACACATGCGGATTGCAAAATATTTACTTATAATCAGTCATCTGCATAAATGTAATCTCATACAAATACATCACTTGAGAATGCAGTGTAACTCACATACACAGTTTATAAAACATGTCTTCTAATATTACACCCATAGTGTATTTCCCATGTCCAAAACTGCTTGACAAATATAATAGGATGAGTGCCATAAAACAAATAACTCCGTTTCTGATTAATAATTTTATTATATTTAAATTGAGGCCTAACCTGTAGAAGAATAACTAGGAGGTAGTAATATAGATCATGATTAGTATTTGAATACTAAGTTTTTCAGAAAAAAAGCGAATAGAAGCTTTGAGATTTCTACCTATAACTACATGGAATTGCTGATTTGCTTAAAGTACCAGACATGGAGAAATTCCTAACAGGTTTAACAGGACATTACTTCAGTCATTGTTTTTTTGTCCCCTATGTCTGACACAAATAAATGAGAACCCCACATTCAAGAGCTCTAGCATGAGAAGAAATCAAGCCAGAGCTTTATAAAATTACTTCTTCAGGGCCCTCCCTGATGGCGCAGCGGGTTAAAGCACAGCACTAAGAAGCTAAAGCCACTTCCGCACAAGTTCGATCCTGGCCCCGGAGGTGACCCATATGGTGAGGCAGACCTCTCCTGACCCGCGCGTTGCTCCCCTCAGCAGTGTACTTCCTCAGTTGGCCTGTTCTGCTCCCCATTCTGTGTCTGGTGAATCTTCTCACTGCCCCTGCTCCTCTGGCCTTTACCCCACTTCTGCATGCATGCATAAATAAATCTTTTTTTAAAAATGACTACTTTAGAAATTATAATTATTATTCTGCACATTAGCTGACAACAAATTATCTCATGTCAACAGGTGCCTGGTGTAGATTTTGCAAGTGATCTATATTAAATGTTGAGGGTCCTTGATGTTCAATGACCACATTGTGGGCTCTGTACTTACAAATCAATCATAGGATATATGATCATAGGAACATATTGTAATTATAGGGTATATTTGTCATTATTTTGAATACTTGTCACACAGTTATTATAATAATGTGTCCAACTTGTAGTTTCTTGAAGATTCACGTAAATCAGAACTTGAATTTAGAAGGGTGGATATTGAAAAGGTGCAAAGTATAAATCCCATCAAAGATTTTGAATTGGTGATATTCAATAAAATAGCACTATGCAACTATGGTGTTGGCACATGGGTGAATTGGTAGTGGGAAGTCCACAGGGATGATAACCAAGATGGAAAGATGCACAAAATGAAGAATAATGTGTATATGTATATATTATAAAAAAAAAAAACAGCACTATGCAAAATGTGAGTTTTTAAGGATGTAATGTGAGTTCTTATATGAAATGTGAACAGAAATAGAATATTAGAGCTGCCTTACCAACTGCAGCTACTAGACGCAGGATATGTTTCTAGAGAGGTGTATGCTAGGTGAGATAAGCCAGCTGGAAAAAAAAATGGGAAAAAATGATCATAATTTCTTTCATGGTGGAAGATAAAAAACTTGAGCAAGTAAACAAACTAAATAACATACAAAATACTTTGATCCAGAAAATGGAATGGTGATTACCAGAAGGGAAACAGATTGGTGTGGGGAATGGGGTGAGATGAATGGTGGAAAATGGATGGTATGGCCATGGATGGACCTTGGACTTTTAGAGGTGCTATCACCCTGCAAACATAAAATGCATAAAATCTCACCAACTAGTATCATGTCAATTAAAAAATGATAATGAAACTAAAAGAAAATGGATAGAACATATTTTCATGTCTAGTAAAATCTTTGTTTTTCTGATTGAAAAGAATTTCCTTTTTTCCTATACTTGTGTTTGTATAGGGTGATATAGTTTTACTGACTCCTAGAGTTTATGATAAAATCATCATGGTGTTAACTTTGCCTTGAAATGTACCTGAAAAAAACTCTTCATGTAGTGAAAGCAAAGAAAGTATTATGCGATAGGATGCATATGACTTCAGTAGCCTTCATATTCAATAATAAAATAATAAAGATCATCAAGGTATGTGTTCACTAACTACATAGCGCTGTGGAAGATTTGAATTTGGATAAATATGGTTATGTCTTTAAATTATGTTGAACATATCAGTAATAAATGCAGAGAAATTTCTTACACATGCTAATGTACTGAAAAACTATATACTATCATTATTTCAATGAATATGTAAAAAATGATAATTAAACATATATTTGTCTTTACAATATCAGTGATGTTGCTGTTTAAGTATAGAATTAATTAATAATTTTGATAATTTATTTAAAAGTTAAGCAAAAAAAAAATAGCAAGATGGGCCCTCCCTGGTGGCACAGTGGGTTAAAGCACAGCACTAAGAAGCTAAAGCCACTTCAGCATGAGTTTGATCCCCGCCCAGAGGTGACCCACTATGGCATGGCAGACCTCTCCTGACCCACCCACTGCTCGCCTCAGCAGTATACTTCTTCAGTATGTCTGTTATGCTCCCCACTCTGTCTCTGGTGAATCATCTCACCACTCCTGCACCTCTGGCCTGTACCCCAGTTCTGTATGCATGAATAAATACATCTTAGAAAAAAAATAACAAGATATGCACATGGAAATAAAATCTATTATGGTTCTTTTTGCACAAAATTTTTTCCATACTTTTTGAAACAGAAATATTTTTAAGCCTATATGTAATTTAGAAGATCTTATCTTTCATTACTTAATGCAGTTATTTTTATTAAACTAGCATCCTTTATTTTAAAATTATAGAGCTTAAAACTCTTATATTTTTATCTTCATGAAGCAATTCATTCATTATGATTATTTTATACAAATTTTACTAGCAATATATGAATATCAACTTTTAAAAATTAAGAATGATGTATTTTTCATAATATTTATTACACCAGTTATGAAAATGATGTATAACAATTATATTTTGCATATCTGTGGAGAAAATCAATAAAATGCATGCAGGATTTATAACACATGAGGTTAAAATTTACTGAAGGACAGAAAAGTTTCCCCGTAAGGAAGTGCATTGCTGCAGATTCAGCTTTATCTTGCTCACATACGCAAATAATAAGGTATGTACTATTTAATTTGTACTGCATTTTTCCACTGTTTTTTTTTCTTCCTTTTAAAATCACTTAGTCATTAAATATCAGGAAATTTGGTAAATTATATTTTGCAACATGTTTTCTCTTAAACTACTAGTAGAAAGTCACTTTCATTTCCAGTGTTTCATACTAAATGACTAAGAAAAAGCAGACGTTTTATCGAGTGCATGTGTTGAAGAATTTGGTTTCAGTCCCCCTCTTGGGTGTGTGCTTTACTATTCCCACAGAATATTTCACTTCTGGTTACCAAAAGATGTGGCCCAACCACTCCACCCTTGCCACCTCACTCCACACACAACAAACAAGGCTTTAATGCCTGACAGTCTATTTCCAGTTCAAACACACTACACCTGTTGATAGTGTTAGGTCCCAGAGGTCGAGGAGTCTACCCTATAAGACTTGCCTACTTTTAATGTCAGTCAACATGATGGACAAATGACTAGCTGCCAGATCAGACAAAATAAATATTTAATTCTGGCCTGAGGGATTTTGAAGGGGATCTGCAGGGTAGGGGCTTCTAAAGTCAGACTGGATGGATGAGAATTAGTCAAGTGCAGAGAGACAGGTATGATCCAGGGGAAATCACAGAAAGTGAGGAATGAACAGAGGGGTTCTAGTGGAATATTAGTTGAGGGTCATCAGAATTTTGGCGGTGGGCATAGTGTGGTATCACATATTTAAGAGGTGTGAGTTTGTACTCTGAAAACTTACAGTGTATTCTACAGCAATAACATTTCAAAATGGAATTAATAAATTGATTAAAAAAGAAAATTCAAAACCATATAACTAAAAAAATACTGTTTTGGAAAATGACAGATATCTGGTGTAACTGCTTCTATAATCTTCTTCTTCTTCTTTTTTTTTTTTTTAAAGATTTACTTATTTCTTCATACAGAAATGAGTTACAGGCCAGAGGTGCAGGAGTGGTGAGAGGACTCACCAGAGACAGAGTGGGGAGCAGAACAGGCAGATTGACTGAAATACACTGCTGAGGGGAGAAGTGGGTGAGAGAGTGGAAGTTTGCTGTTTTGCCATGTGGGTCAGCTCCCTAGCCAGGGATTGAACTCATGCTGAAGCAGCTGTGGATAGCTTCAGAGTGCTGTGCTTTAACTGGATGTGCCCTAGGGAGGGCCATCTAATCTATTTATATTGTCTAGAAAAATAAGCAATAACAAAAACAACCTGCCTCATTAGGTAAAGATTTTTGAAAACCAAAGTCAGTAAGTCTGAGATTATTGTCAGCCTGTAACAACTTCACCTGTGAATGGAATGTATGTTCTTAATGAAATGTTGACCAACTTGAGTGGGTAAGAATCTAAGGAGAAAAAAATAAACAAAACTAATACTTCAAAGCAATATTGTCCCTGTTCCTTCTCCTAATCAATTTTCTGTGTTCTTAAGAGTTTGAAAACTGTGCTTTCACCATAGCTACCAGGCCTGGAGAAATTCCATCCCATAAGTATGCTTGTCCCCACCCCAGATCCTACGCTTTTCTATTCTGAGAACACGCTTCCTTTGGAGACATTGCCTGAACCTTGGCTTTTCCCAGACTCAGGCTGGACAAGGCCTCTAGGACGTGCCATGTGTTCCTGGATGAAGAGTGGAAACTGCAACTGTGGCACTAATTGAGTGACAATGAGAAAAAGGCCGGAGCCACTTCCTGAGGTGGGAGTTAATGGAGGTGAAAGAGGAGCGCCGAGGCTGCTTGAGTTAATAAAAATGAGAGCTTTGGCAAAGGTGAGCCAAAGAACATTCAGCTCTTGTGGGAGGGGAGGAGCTATCTCATAAGGAAGATTGGGTTTTGGAGCAGGCTCTAAGCCACAGGACAGACCCCAAGTGAGCTCTTTCTCAGTTCTCACCTTTAGCAAGGTAAAAATTAAATGTCGGGATCTCCCTGGTGGCACAACGGGTTAAAGCACCTCATTATGAAGCTCTCCAAAGCCACTGCGACATCAGTTCAATCCCTGGCCAGGGAACTGACCTTTATGGCATGGCCCGCCCACGGCTACCTTCAGCAGTGTACTTTGTCAATCTGCCTATTCTGTTCCCCACTCTGTCTCTGGTGAATCCTCTCACCCACCACATCTCTGGCCTGTACTCCAGTTCTATAAGCATATATTTAAAAAGTAATAAATAAAATAAATCTTTAAAAAAAATTCAATGTCATGTCCAAAGTGACAGAGAAGAAAGAGGTTTACTGATAGGTAGGGAGAAGGATAGGAAATCTCTACAGGGGGACCGGAGAACCTAGTGAGTGGCCATTAAGGTGGGGAGAAGGAGGTGCTTCTGCGGGTGTTGTAGGCAAGGAGAGGGGGTTAGTTGTTGGGTGTCTGCTTTGTGTCTCATGTAGATTGGCTGGGCACACAAGGTCTCCTAAACTACCGAGGTCATAGATTTTACCCATGTTACCTTGGCCTGCCTTCCCCAAACTGGGTGTTCTGAACATTCCACTCTTTACTGGGTTCAAGGGGGTAACTTTTTGGTCCAGGATTGTTCTCCAGTAAGACTGACAAATGATCCTAGGCCTTGGCAGAAGGACAGCACCCCCTTTATCCATCCAAGTGTTTCTCAATGAAATTATCAAGTGGGCTACAGGGTTGGTGTACCTTGTTCCTGACTGACTGCTGTAGTGGTTCCATAACTTCTTTCTTCAAAAGGTACTAGCTAAAGCAAAGGGACTTGGCCTCCTGCAGTGCAATAGCATGGGGAGTCAAACTGTAAAGGACAATTGAATGAAAATAGAAAAGAAAGATTGTCAGCTACAATTTTGGTCAAAAAACATAAAAATTGCAAGTACCTTTAAGGGCTGCATGTCACATCCCCATTTTGGAGTTTGCATGGCGAAGGTAAAATGAATGAATAGAGTCTGACGTACTCCTCCATTTGTTAAGATTTGGCTGAGAACTGACAGGATTGTGTATGTGTAATTTGCTCTTTGCCTAGCCTGGAATGAGGCCATGAACAGATATACACAGATACGTATGGTTTGCTGATTGTGCAGATGGTTAGTCTTTACATATCAGAAAAGAGTAAAGATGTACAATTCCATTGAGACTTTAAACCAGGAATATGATCTTTCATTAGATGTGGAAATAGCTAGCTAAGTGATGATAAAATCTTTCCAAACATTAGACATAAGGTCACTCTGATTCTAGATTTTAACTTATTACTTGTTATACAAACACTTTTTCATCAACCAGGTCTTTTTTTTTTTTTTTTCTTGGTGGGACAATGAAAAAGAATCAGGTCTAGGAATGACAATTCTCTGAAGACATGCCAAATGTGATTTGTGTTTCTACACTGAAAATTAGGAACATAGCCACAAAAAGCCAGAATGAATCAATCCTGTGCAAACCCAGTGTGTGCAAGCCAAGTGAAGTGATGAAAAGGGCATAAAGTGTGGGGAAGCTTTCTCAGCAGGATAGACATAAGGAATGTTCCAGAAATTTGAAATAGTTGACTATGACTACAGTAATGAATGAAAAGAAGAAGCAGGAGTGAGCTAGTTCATGGGAGATTTTCTAGACCATAGTCAGTATTGCACTTTTCATCCTGCAGAAGACCAGGGACTATGGGAGGGGTGTCATTAACCATTTAGGAGGCCAGTCAGCTGTTTCATTACTTATTATTTATTCATGACAATCTCAGGTTTACATCTGCTTAGGTATCCACAAAGTGTGGAAGTTGAAACTGATTTATTCTGTCCATAAAAAATAACTATATAATTATATACTATAAAACACACAGATATGTCATTTTAAACGACAGATGATATTGATTGGGTTTAAAGCACCAAACATTAAAAATTAGAATTCCACTCCCTAATCTACAATAAGATGGTTGAAAATCATAATAAATCGTATACATGGAAAGAAAACAATCTAAAATTTAAGGAAAGAATGTGTAAGATGTCAGTATGAGTTTGTTAAATAAGACTACGTTCCTAATTGTAATATTTCCAAAATTTATGACAACTGAGCAAATTCCAAACTGTAACTGATCTCCTGAAAGATTTTTAATAAATGGCATATATAATTGTCATAAAGAGTTAGGTGTTGGTTTGGCATTCACATGTCGTATTTTCAGCTGGACAAAGTAGGTCATATTTATTACAGAATATGAGTAGATTTGTAAGTAAACATGTAAGACTTTTTAAAAAAATAATGAACATATAAAAAGTCTTTAAAAAATAAAACAAAACTATCCATTTTTGTGGAATTTTCAGTAAACTCTATTCTTACAGTTTAATAGATAAAATCGTTGATACAATTGTTTAATAAAATATCAATGAACACAATTTCAGAGAATGAAAAAAGTAATCTTATATTTAGTATTCTAATACTTTATTATTTAGATTAACTGTATGCATATTAGATTTCCCTGAGCAGATAATGTATTTTATATGGTTACCATCATGTTTATTTTAAGCATTTATAGTTGATTATGTGATATAACACTTATCTATATATCAACTTTGTCAATATATATTTACTTGCACATATATAATATATTCATTCACATATAGAACACATCTATAGAACACATCTTAATCAACAATATATCATAGCTCAAACATTTGCTTTGTACTTTTTTTCTTTCTGATAAGTATTATTAACTAATATTTAAACTGCTCTTTGGGGTCTGAAAATATTCATTGATTTTAGATTTCTTGGAACAATATTCATGTTTAATGTCTCACAAAATTACTCCAAACTTATTACATCTTCTGAAGAAGTTACCTCCAGAAATAAATGTCAGTATGTTGAGACCTTGAGTATTTTTCCCAAGAAATTTGCTAATGTATATAATCAATCCAAATAATAAATATTAATAATAAATCAACAAAGAAAACTCAGTACAGAGCTGCCCCTCTAAAGCATCCTTCTCCCTTAAAAACCTACAGTAAAATCTGTACATACACAAGAATTAAGCACACACACAACAGAGAGTAGAAAACAGTAAAAACTATATTAAGAAGGCATAAATAAAGAGAGTTATTTTTTTTTTTAATTCTAGTGGGTTTGTCACAAGAAAGTCAACTGGGGAAAGAGAAAAAAATCCAGAAGGATTATAGTATAATGTTTAGAGATGACAAAGTTGATGTAAATATTCAACTCTAATTTTGCCTGCCCTTTCCAGAAAGGAAATAGCTTTCTAAATGAAAAGCATGATAATTGGAGAGTTTCCTTCCAGGCTTGAGGGAGTTAACAGGTAAGAGTTTTACTTTCCTGTGTTAACAACTAAAATATGTTTAATATGTGAAACAATAATGTTCAATCAGTCGACAACAGGCAGAATAAGAGAATGAACCCTGAGGGCAAGGAACCAAGCACCATGATCATGGGGATTGACTCACACGCTGAAAAAAGAGAGAAAGCCAGAGTTCAGTGTGGGATGGGTGCTCAAACAGAGCCTGGTCTATTCCAAGGTTGAAATGACACAGACCAGATTACAAGTCGACCAACATAGTAAAGATTTGCAGGAAAATTATCAGTGAAGAATGTATTCCAAGTAGTGAAAGTCTAGAGATATATTAGGGATTCCTTGTTCTAAGTCTCTATAATATGAGAACACCTGTTCACAGCAAGATTTATATGCAGTGTTCAAAGCAGCTTTTTTTTCTTGGTAGCCATAAATTGGAAGCAACCCAAATGCCCATCAAAAAACAAATGAACAGGCCCCTGGTGGCGCAGCGGGTTGAAGCACAGCACTGAGAATCTAAAGCCGCCTCCGCATGAGTTCGATTCCCACCTGCCCTGGAGGTGACCACATGGCGTGGCAGACCTCTCCTGACCCGCCCGCTGCTCCCCTCAGCAGTGTACTTTGTCAATCTGCCTGTTCTGCTTACCACTCTGTCTCTGGTGAAGTCTTTCGCCACCCCTGAGTCTCTGGCCTGTACCCCAGTTCTGTATGCACAAATAAATAAATCTTTAAAAAAAAATGAAACAAACATTGTTTTTTATCTATTCAATGTAATACTACTAAGCAACAATGTCAAGTGTACTATGGACACCAAATATATGTATGTATGTATGTATGTATGTATGTATGTATGTATGTATGTATGTATGTATGTATGCATACATTACGAATGAAGTGGGTAGAATGGTGCCCAACCCTAAAAAATTAAAAACAGGGATCACATCTCTTATCCTTCTGAAATTTAGGAACTCAATCTTGTTTGGAGGAAAGATCTGTGCACCTATAATTAAGATAGAACTCTTGAATTGAGATCATCCAAATTACCTGAATGAAGACTTAATCCTGTAACAATTGTCCTGAAAAGAGATAGAAGAAGAGAAGACATGTACACATAGAGTAAAAACAGAGACACAGGTTTGGTGCTATCTAGCCCCAACCAAGAAAAGACTGGAAGTACCTGAAGCTGGATGAGGTAGACAAAGATCAATCCTTTGACAGCACCAGAGACTTCCTGGGTGAACTAGTCACTAGCTCAGTGACTGACACATAGACATCACTATTTATTACTGAGGGAGTTATATCACTGAACAAGTGAGCTGCTCTATCAATTGGGATTCCACAGTATTGCCATATATCTTTTTCCTCTGACAAAGGCCCACTAAAGAATTTGGTGTATTTCCAAATAGGAAAAAAGTTAACTTGAATAAAGTTGTAATGAAGAGCTTGAGTCTATTTAAAATATAGACTTGATTAATTCTGATATAAAACTATCTTAATATTTGAGGTACTGACCAAGAGTCATGAAATATAAGGTAAAAGTAAAGTTAATATTTAGTTAAAGAAACAAGGATTAAATTCACAACTAAAATCTTACTGGAGACAAATTCACTGTAATGTTTGACTTACAGAGGACAATAACCAGATTTCTTTAAAGATCATGGGCTGCTTCCTCTAAGATACCCACAATCATGGTAAAGTGTGGATTTACTGATGCTCCCAGGTGAGAGAGCATTTTGGACATAAGTCCAGTCTCCAGAAGCCCTTGTATCCTTTCCTCTACAATGTCCCAAGGCAGTTCTGTTTTCAACTGAGTTTTTTTAAAAATATTTTATTTATTTATTCACATAGAACTGGGGTACAGGCCAGAGATGCGGAGGATGAAAGGATTCACCAGAGACAGAGCCGGGAGCAGAACAGGCAGATAGATGAAGTACACTGCTGAGGGGAGCAGTGGGCCGGTCAGGAGAGGTCTGCCACGCCATGTGGATCTCCTCCTGGGCAGGCCGGAATCGAGCTCATGTGGAAGTGACTTTCGCTTCTTAGTGCAGCGCTTTAACCCGCTGAGCCACCAGGGAGGGCCCTCAACTGAATTTTTTATAAGCCACTGATGGTTCCTGGTTCAGCCAACCAGTCAACCAAACTAGAGTCTTTCTGACCAAACTGCAAAATTAAATCCAGAATCTCTGCTTAGTGGGTTTATATCAATAAATTTGACCTTCATCCAGTTTCATATACTGTCCCTCATTGTCCCATACTCTTAATACCATTCCAACACAAATTCCCTAGCTTTTTCTGTTGTGTTAGCCATCTCCCCTTTACAGAGAAGTTGAGAAACTTTCTTTTGAATAATCCTTCAGCCTTCCATTATGCCAAGTCTCTTAATCATTAAGCATTAGATAGGATGTGTCAAGCAGTGTGGATCAACAGCTCTTCTGCAGGAAAAGGACATGACCAATTTCCTGCTACAAATTTTCTTCTCATTGTCTTATGGATCCACTTTAAGGTTTTCATATGGCAACAATCCACTTTTATTTAAATTTGCATTAAAACAGATACTTGTGGATTTTTTTTTTGTTTGTTTTTAATTTATCAAGCAACTAGTCATGGGAAACCTCCCTGATTCCAACTGTGTGTGTAAGAGTCAGGGGTAGAGATTCTAATGTGTTAATTCTAAATGTGTTAATCACATTTTCACGAAATTCACTTCTGTTTTCAGGACTTAGTGGAGATCGTCCTATTATATATTTCTATTTTTTATCTACATATGTTCTATTCATAATGGATAGTATATCTGAGTAGAAGGGATGTCTACCACTAAAACTATGTAGTTAAAAGAGCACTGAAGAAAAATTACAGGCCCATGGTCTTCTGGTGTAGAAGGCCAGTAATTTATCTTTGCAAGTGCCCATCAGCAAAGCCAGAAATTCTCATCTAATAGAAAATGGTTATCTTCCAAGGGTACTGTGGTTTTCCTATACAAATAATACATTGAGTCTGCTGGGTCCTATTCCAAATTGCCTAAATGGTTGAACAAAAGAACAGAATAACTGAAGAAATAAATGGGATTCTATTCTTGGGCCACATTCAAAACTTGAACCCTTCTGCATTCCTCTATAAATGGGAGCACCCAGCTCAACGAATGAAACACAATTCACATCCAAAATTCATAGACCTACTATGTTCTTTCCATAAGTACAGTCTGTAGTATAACTTTTTATATCTTGTTCCAGAGCAAGAGAACTTTAAACACTAAGTTTTCAGTATGTGTATCTCCTATATTCTCTCAATCATTTATATTTCTTAATAAGGCCTCAAAGTAACTTGTATGCCTCACCAGGTCCTACAATCATGAATCCATCAAATAATCTCTCTGAGTGTCCTGTAATGATCACTGTGAGATGCTGTGGTAAAGAGAGATGATCATGAAGTTTAATTATGATACCAAAATGGAGAATTAGCTCAGTTCTGAGGTAAAGTAAGAAAAATGTATAACTATTCGTTCCAGGTAAACAACTGTTTCTGATGTTCTGTGTTTAATAGAATAGATAAAAAACAATTATAGAATGATAGTTCCACTACAGTGTTTATTTTCTCAAAAAATGGATTACATCATGAATAGTAAGTGAAATTTGAGCCATTAATTGTTTTTATATAAGACCCATCTGTTCTTAGCTCTGGAGCAAGATAGTTAAAAATCAATGTTAGAAAAATGTCTATCCCTGCATAAAGCATACAATGATTATATGTACTGAGTCATAAATACACCAACATAAAGTATTAACTTAATGCACCCGACTGTAAAAGTGTTTTAAATGGCTTCATATTGACTCTTTCTACATTAATGGCTGTTCCTTCTCTGTGTCATGGAGCCAAGACAGCACTTTTATCAAGTGCTAGTGTATATTTAAAATGTATATATAAAAACTAGGGCCAATCTTTATGTGGGACTTGAAAAAATTGTATTATCTGATCTCGTTAAGTTCCTATAGTGAATAGTACACCACAGAGATTTTGATTACCTTTCTACTTGAGGATGGAGCAAAATCTGGAAACCATGAAATCCTGCAATACTGAGAGTGGGCCTTAGAAGGAAGGCTTGGCATGCATCCTGACCACCAGACTATGAATATGCTGTGTGTCCTCCCCACCAAAAATTATGAATACTTGATTTCAAGTTATTTGGGCTTTCCCCCACCAGTTTTCCCTCCCACCATCTTGATAAACAAGGCTAATCACAAAACTAAAGTCATAGCACCACCTACTGGGGGGGAATTGCACACAAAAGAAGGCACAGCTTAACCAACACAGCAAGGAAAAAGATAATGGAACTGAATTCATGATTTAAGACTCAGAATCAAAGGATCTAACAGACAAAGAGTTCCGAAAAGCAACAAAGTTAAAAACTTTAATTAAATGCAGAAAATATGGTCCAGAGATCAGAAAAAAAAATCAGTAAGAAAAATATAACTATTAAAAGAAGCAAGTAGAAATTATGAATATGAAGAATACAAAGAAAGAACTGAAAACAGACATGGAAAATGTAATTAATAGACTTAATCATGAAGAAGGAAATATAACATAAAATGGACAAATGCCTCAGAGGGTAGAAGAGAGGAAAGAGGACAAATGAAAAACTCTACAAGAAATATTAGACTCCTTTAGAAAAGGAAACATAAGGATAACAGGCTTTCCTGAAGATGAAGAGAGAAGGGAACAGAGACCCTATTCATTGAAACAATAATGGAGAATGTTACAAATCTAAGCAAAGAATGATGTTTAGATTTCTAGTAAGTAAATAAAATACCAAATTTCTAATTGCATAATGACCTACACCAAGACAACTTATTGTTAAATTATCAAAATCAATGATCAAAATACAAAGACTGATGGAGGGAAGAAGCATTTTATATATAAAGGGACCTTAATCCCTTCTGAATTTTCAGCAGAAATATATAAAACTGTGAGAGATAGAAATGACATTGCCATAATTTTATATATATATATATATATATATATATATATATATA
>NW_004567121.1:6850400-6860646 GCF_000260355.1 Condylura cristata | reverse complement strand
TAATCCATTCAAGGATACTCTATCATGAAAAATTACCAAATATTCTGAATAAAAATGCATTTTCAGTAACAAAAATTAATAGTTTATCTACATCAGACATGCTCTGGAGGAAATGCTGAAAAATGTTCTATATAGAGAATAACTAAAAGAATGTTAGACCTTGATCAAGATGATAACTAGAAGCACAAAATCAGAAAAATAAACAAGAACAATATGCGACAAAACAAAACACTAAATGGGAGGAATAAAAGGACATAATTTGTACTGTCAAATAACAATGAGTTGATACCAGCACTTTCTAGATATACTGATAGAAAGTTCAATACCATTCTCTTGGTAATTATAAAACAAAAATTGGGTGGCAGGGGACATGAACCAAGATAGCATCAGCAAGAAATTCTTTGTTTTGTTTGAAGAAAGTATTGTAACAATCATAGAAACATTATAACCAGAGAGTACATTGGCTTGGTGTAAAGCCAGTATACCCCTGGATATCACAGATCAATAAAGCCTGTGACAGAGAAGACACATAAAAGAGTTAGGCTTCATTTAAAAGAAAGTAGGTGAAAGAAACACCAGAAGGCTGTGATCAGGATGAGGGGA
Source organism: Condylura cristata (assembly GCF_000260355.1). NCBI lineage: Eukaryota > Metazoa > Chordata > Mammalia > Eulipotyphla > Talpidae > Condylura > Condylura cristata. The sequence continues at coordinate 6,860,043 of NW_004567121.1, read as the reverse complement.
TTAGCTGGCAGGTTACTAGTCTAGTCAGAGAATCTGAGGAAGACCCCAGGTGCGCACACTTGCAGTCATGGGTCAGGAAGCATTGGTTATTGGCAGTAGTTAACATAACTAACATAAGCTGGTTCTCCTCCCAGAATATTTACACTAGCAGTTGGAGTCTTCTAACCTCTCCCCCAGCAGTTGTAAGACAAATCCTCCAGATCTACAGTCCACCTAAGTCCACTGCACCACTACCTGGAGAAGTACATGGAATTGACCCTAAGTTACTATAACAGATAATTTAAAAATTGGGGAAATCAGAACAGCAAAATGAACAGACCAAAACACAAACAGACATATGGGACACCATGAAATTTAAGAAAATATTATATCTCAAGATGAGAACAATACTCCAGGATCCAAAAACAAATAATTGGAAGGAACTATCGCCCTATTAGATAGCATTGAAAATTGCAAAAATAAAAAAAAAAAAATCGTGGTGGCAACGTAGGTTAGGACATAGCACTGTGAGCTAGCGCAGCTGTTTCAGTGTGAGTTTCATCCCCTCCTCCACGCCCGCCCATGAAGTGACTCTCATGGCATGGCAGACCTCTCCTGACTGATACACTGCTCCTCTCAGCAGTGTACTTCATCTATCTGCCTGTTCTGCCCCTCCCCCTTCACACACAAACACACACACACACACACACCGTCTCTGGTGAATCCTCTCATCAACTCCCCTTCACCTCTGGCTTGTACCCCAGTTCTATATGCATAAATAAATAAATCTTTTAAAAAAAGTAAAATAAATTTAAAAAATTCAAAGAGATGGAAATAAAAACACCAAAAGTCAACACTGTATACAAAAAGGTAATCAAAGAGAAACACCAAAACTCAGAAGAACATAAAAGAGAAACTGAAGCTTTAAATAAGAAAATAATTAGTATGTAAAAAAATGAGATAAACTGAATCACAATAATACACTGGTTACAAGTGGGGGAAGAGAGAGGTAGGAGGGAAGCAGGGAAGGGAATGTTGTAGGACATTGGTACTAGAGTTTTGTATAGGATGAATGAAGCATGTGCACCTATGAAGAGGTGAAATGTACTTCCCAAATGATATAATATATTAACAGTTATGTGCATGATCGATATACCAATAAAAGTTGAGGGAAAAAGTACTAATTGAATGCATTATACAAAAATCAAACTTTTTTTTTTTAACTGTGGGGTGTTATGTTGCAATCGTTACTGCTATTGGAAGGTTCTTAATGCATGACAGAATCCAATCTGAATATGGGTTTTCATCAATTCTTGTAGTTTTTCTGGGCCTTCTTTTTTATCTCTACATTCTGCTCATTTTCAATTCAAGTTACTGTCTCTGTACTCCAGGAGATGGGGAAGTTAACAGAGATAGTCAGGTACCGAATTGAGTATAATTGTTCTCACTTCCTCTTTTATGCTTTTTTTTTTCCAAAATGTTCTTTCACTTGATTATCAATATTCCTCTCTTTGAGTTGACTGATGGCATCTTTTTTAAGAGAAAAAGATCTATCATTTAGGTGAATGACAGAGATCAAGTATCATTCAGACAAAAGTATATTTTCTGCAATCAGGAAATCCTATTTATAGGAAAAGATAATATACTGACAACTTTATGAACCTTTTGGCATATGCTCAATAGCAAAATTATTCTTTCTTCTGTTTTAGAATTTAAAACCACATTTCTAAGTAACTTTCAAGTGAAATACATTAGTGACTAGATAAAAATTACTTCTTCCACTTGGTATAGCAACTCTTAGCAGGTTTTAGATAGCTTTAATACTATTAAAGGTTGGGTACTTTGGAAGAAACACTGCTTTGTCTTGAAGAGTTTATTGTCACTCAGTCAAGGGTAGGTTTTTATTCTTCTTCTTCCCTGAATTATACTTGGAAGATGCACTTAAATGATCTTAGACATACTAAGCATAATGTTGTCTTTATAGAATGCACACCTCACTTTATATTTACTTAAAGTATAGTTTAAGAATGCTATTCATAGGACAGGACTAAATGCTAAAAGATTAACACATTTGCCCTCTACCACTAGCTAAAAGAAAATGAAATATCACTCTGCTAAAAGACAATAGGTATTTTGATAAGATCAAAGTACTAGTCATTTAAAAATTTCCTTGAATATTTTATCTCAATATCCTATACTTAGAAGAATTTATTTTAAGTAGCTAGCAAATGGATTGAGTTCAATTACCTATTTTTTCACTCTTCATATTAAATATTTTATAAGACATTTAATCAAAGCTAATAGCATGAAAATAAATTAAACTTTTGAAATATATGTTGGAGTAAATGAAATAAGTCACTGAAATGCACGCATTCACTGAAGACTATCAGCATGAAATAAAACTAAACAATATACCAAATGGTGACATATGCCAGTTATAATTTAGCGTTCTTATTTTCAATAGAAATTTCTGTTTTTGATCTTTTTGTTGCTAATTTATGAACTATACTTTTAAAACTATTAACTACTATTCAATTCCCACTTGCACTTATCCAACTATATTCAAACTTCTCAGCCAAGATTTTAATTGATTTTTGTAGTAGCCAGTTGCTAATAGGATAATTTGTCAATACAATAATAAAACAATTGTCTCAATGACTCTAGCTGCTCAGTTCATCAGATAACAAAGTTGAGTTTTGTTTCGTTAATTGAATGCAGGTGTAGGATTTGCTAGATGAAAGTTATAAATCCCTATGGGACTGTGGAAATCTGGGTCAAAGATCACTAAAAAATTAGTTAAGCATGATGGGTCAGCAGTCACCCAGACAGGTGTCTCAGCTTTGTTTCTCTGTGTCACTTCCTGTGATTTTTCTCAAACAGTGGTCTGTTGAGCTTGGGCATGCAGGTCAACACATGTATTTTTCAGTCTGTAGCAAATTAAAAGCTAGGGAAGGGTTCGTCATACCTACTGACACATGATCCCAAATACTCAACCAGTATTAAACACTCAAGAGTAAAAATATTTCACTTCATTTAATGATTTTGAGAAAGCTAGTGAGTTTTTTTTTCTCAAAGATGTGTGAAAATCTTAAAAAAAAAAGGATGCAATTATTTTTCCTTTCTTAAAAAAAATAAGGAAAATATAAAACATAAGGCATCTTTTCATTCTTTTCACCCCCATACAGAATATATAACTGTTGAGACATTAGCTGAAATATTCTGTTTTTACAATCTTTTATACTACTTCAAAGATTTTAATATTTTCTAATTAATCTATAGCCATATCACAACAGTTCTTTTTTAAAAATCACTGTTTCATAAGGGTTAATGGCAACATTGTTTGATATTTTTGTTTTATATATAAGTGGTGCATCTTACACAATAATGACACATTAGATATGAGGAAAAGGAAATACAACATAAACTAGTTCTCATTTTATACCTATAGCTATTGTGTGCATCATATTTTACAGTTTTCACATGTGATCATGCTCAATGATAGTGTAGCTAGAAAATTTGACAATTGACTGCATTAGTAGGGGAGGGAATATTAACCTAAAATATTGAGTGGTAGTCAATTACACCATAGGATATTATGTTTGCATGTCATTTGACATCGCTGAGTCCCAAGATGATTACTAAAACAAAGTTTCTAACCTCCTAAATGCCTCTTTGACTAAAAGTTTTTGATGCAATTAAGAAAAATCATGCAACTGGTGTGCTTTTTTAATAGGTCATTGAGCAAGGGAACTAACAAACTCACTCACATCTTTCTAATCTTTTGATGTGGAAGACTCAAGTTCACCACATTCAGTGAGTTAGTTAGAATTCCTTGGTCATCCCAGCCATTGTTTGTCAGACAGATACGTGAGTCTGAGGAAATCTGAACACTCAGTTTTGAGAATTCAATAGGGAACCAAGAATGGAGACCTATGAGGTAAAGTATGAAATGTTCATAAGAGGATGGATTTTTCAGATGGACTGAGCACAGAGTCTAGTCAGAAAGCCAAGGGATAATAACTACCTTAAGAGGGAAGGGATCATTCAGGGGAAAACTCTCCATGACGAAACCCTCCCTAGGAAGTGAAAAAGTAAAATCCAAACCCTATGTGCTTTATGGTGATAGCTTTAACTGCCTGGCACTTCATTTTTTTTTTTGTCTTTTCATAGTCATGGTGAAGGCTGACTAAATAGAGCAAACAGAGGGAAGGAAGAAGATGATGTGTCTTCCTGATAATCTCAGAAATGTGCAAGCTGACACCCTTCAGTAGGACCACAAAGAAAATGATCTGCAGAGGGCCTTGACTCTAAAGTGGTAAGGTTTACCCTTTCCATTGCCCCAGAGTCTGGCAGGTCAGCCCCCTGAAGAGAAAATGGGGACATAAGTATACCAACTCCAATGAATATACCAACTCAAATGAAGTAGCAGAAACTCTATATGACAAGAATTCATATTTTTTCCTTTCACATAGAAGTTAAATGATTGGCCAAAAGTTTAATATTAATAATTTACTTAGATCAAAAGTGCTAGGGGAAAACACATTTTTTTAACACCAAAGTAATTTTTGCAATGAGCATTCTCCATATATTGCCAATTCAGTGTCATATGGAGAAACTCTGTGTGTGATGCAGATTTTGCATACAAAACAATACCCACACATAATTTACTAGAAAGCTTGAAAAAAACAGAAAAGTTCTCCAACTGTGTATCACTCTGGTTAATTCTTTACAATTTAAAATGAGTTATTAAATTACAGGTCATTATTTCATTTATTTCTTTATTTGTCATAGGGGGAAGTAATATTTTATTTTGTGTGTGTGGATTTTTTTTTCAGTTTTAAAATCCAGTTATACATACCTTTGATAATTATTTCCACCTAGTTTAATAAGCTATAAGTGGCATTACATTGTATTTGTTTAAGATATATAACACAGAACATGTATATATTGCAAATGATCACAATAATTTTTTAAAGATTTATTTATGCATACCAGACCTGAGATAGTACAGACTAGAGGTATGGGGGAGGTGAGAGAATTCACCAGAGACAGGGTGGGGGACAGGACAAGCAGACTGACTGAAATACACTGCTGAGGGGAGCAGCAGGCAGGACAGGAGAGGTTTGCCACACACTGTGGGTCAGCTTGCTGGTCTGGGATCACACTTATGCTACAGTGCCTGTGGGTAGCATCATAGTGCTGCACTTTAACCCATCATGCACCAAGGAGGGCCTAACCACCACAAGAAAATTAATCAAGATTCGTCACTTCACAGCTACATTTTTTTTTCTATGTGAAATATTCAGTATCTACTCTCTTAGAAACCTTCATATATAGAAGGCAATAGTGCTCACTATAGTCACCATATTGTATACTAGCTCCCCAAAACTTATTTATATTATTACATGAAATTTGGATTTTTTTTTTATTTGCTTCAGCCTTTTTCTCTACCCTAGTGTCCACTTCTGGCAGCTGCCAATGTGTTCTGTATTTCTACAAATTTATTTTATAAAACTTTCACATATAAGTGATGTATATTATTTATCTTCCCTCTAGAACATTCTATGTATATAATGTGCTAACTCCTAAACACTGAACACACTTCAAAATTTCACATTTTTCTCCTTTCCCTAAGTTTTATATATTTTAAGTGTCACTTTATCACTTTATATTTTTATATGAGAGCTGATCGGCTTAAAGAATTACAAGACTGTTATTTTAAAGCACAGGATTTTAAATTTCTTTATAAACATTTTAAAACTCAACTATATTTTAAGTATATTACTACATTTCCGCTGAGGAAATTTTTATGTACATGTCTTATATATCTCTTTTAATAGTGGATGTTTAGAATTATTGCTTGATTCTCTTATAATGCATTTTAAATCATATCAGAATTAGTTTTATTTTTTGTATATTCAGTAATTCAATATACAAATTAAAATGGCATTAGTCACATTCAGTATTCAATTTTTATCAAGAAATACAGTTTTTATCACAAAGCCCATGTGCTATTACCAAAGGCACTTGAATGGGAACTATCAATGTGAAACAGTAGATATAAGAGAACCTCCAGGCAAGTCTGATTTTGCTGTCTGGATAAGTAGCCCGTGTCTCTTGATTCCACTTATATCATTAAAATAATTCTTAGTAATATCTGGGAGACTTAGAAGAAAAAATAGAGAGGAAAAATTGGCTTCACTTAATTAACTGGCTAAATATAATATAAATATTTGTTAGCTAATTATAATTCTTACCTTCATAAAATAGATTCAGAAATATCTATCTTGGCCTTCCAATAAGTTCCTGTTTATTTTTCTGAAGAAAATGCCCAGCCTATAATGTCTCTACTAATCATCCTTCTTTAGAAGGCTACTTTTCCAATATTGTCAGAGTATGAGAGTATTTTGATAAATATGTTGGCTGTTTGTTCCTTCTAATATAAATTAGATCAAGTTAGACTTGGTCTTGGTCTTTGAATCTCAATTCCTAGGAATTAAGATAATTTCACATTTTTGATGACAATAACATCTTGTTAAACTTTCTCTATTTTTTAGATAAATTTATTCATAAAGTGCTTTTCCAACAAAATAGTTTCAGCTTTCTTATTTTCAAATGCCAGGCAATATATATGTGTTCAGTCTCCATGGGATGACAAAAAGTCTAACCAAGAAACTCCTCTCTTAGTGCTGAAAAGAAATGTGTGACCTTACCTAAAGCATAGAATAAGACTTCAGTTATTTTATCTACTATTAATTGCTTTTGAAATCTAATTTTAAAATAAGGCAAATGCTTATATATTGAATTCTCATTTAAAAAAAAATAAATCTTTGAATGAAACAATTTCCAGGTTTTAATAAAGAAAATAAATGACTCACAATATTTTAAAATACCAGCTGGCCCCAATACAATTACACCAGTGTATTACATTTAAAATTTATATACCACTATTTGAAGTGATTTTACATTTTTATATTTTCCAGTTGGCAAATGAATAAATGTCATGGTTTTGTACTGTTTAAAATGAATAAATGCTTCATTTTGCAGGTAAGCACTACACAGTAAAGCCAAACCATAAATGCCAAGAGCATACTAGACAGTGCCAGAGTGCAATTTACCTTTATACAATTAAAAAAAAAACTATTTAAGGTTTTTAAGGTTGTTTTTCCAAATTACTCAGTTATTCTCATGAAACCCTCATTGCTAATGTCCATCTTACTCTCTTTAAACTGGCACAGAAAGAGGAATGCACGCCCTTCAGAATTAAAGAAAATTGTTGCTTTTGTTTCTGAACAACCAAGTATTTATCCATACTTCAGGTTAAAAGAAAGACTTACTGGTAGGCATGAGCTGCTAAATACTTCAGTGAAGAAGGTGCGATTCTTGGTAGTCCACCAAAACTACATTATACCACAGTGACAACTGAGGAAACTATCCAGACTTTATTGAATTTCTAGAAAAGTCTCAGTTGTATCTAAAAAGTTTATGTGGAAAGAAGTGAAAACTAGGATTCAATTTTATCAAAATTATTATTCAACATAATGACAGACATTTTACTTTGTTTTCCTCTCATCAATAATTTAAACCACATCTGAGCTCAAAAAAGTCCTGTTTGACTTGTTTAACTCATTCTTTGGACTGATGTGCTTTATCAAACAGCTTTTAGTGCCCTTCCTTCTTCTGATAACAAACTTGGAGTTAAAGTAACACAAAGAGGTTTGTCATTTCCATAAGATGTATTAAGACCATTCACACACATTAAAACACTTATCCTGGATACTCATCTTTATAAATTATTTACATGAACACTTGATCTTAAATGTTACATTTCATTAGCAAACAGAGACAAATACTTACTGTAAATAATAAAGCCTGGGGGGTATAGAGAAATCTGACCCTGGAATTCTGGACTTAACTTTTGTTGTCTCAGCAAGTTTCTTAATCTATTTCTATTTTCTTATATTTGTAAAATGGGGAACACAAATGGTACCAAACTCAGAAAATTCAGGTAGATTGTTTTCCAAGGTTAAATAAAGCATCTAAAGTGCATGACACAATGCATAACACTGTGACTCCCACTACTCTTATTTTCAAACTCACATTAATATTGTAACTGTAGCAATTTCCAGCTCATCCAGTGAGGTTAAAGGCATGACATTTTAGCACAAATAATTATTGGCAAATCTGTGGTACTGCATATAAAAGAAGCTTTAATTGAGATGTCTTTATATATATTATATGTATGGATATATGTATGTATATAATAATATAATATACAGTACACTATTATATATAATATGTAATACATATATATAACATATAATACACTATTATGTATAATATATATAATACATGTATATTATATAATACACTATTATATATAATAGTGTATTTTTACATCATTGTGTGCATTTTTCCATCTCCTTTGCAATTCACTTGGGCTTTCCATCACCAAATCACCCATGTGCCATCCCCATAGTCCAGTGTATATCCCTCCCCCCACTGTTTTTGATCCCATTCCCCACTCCACCCCCACAAAATGTGTCTGCTATATAGCTGTTCATCATTATCATTATTTTCTAGCCTGTTCCATTATATTCCTGCTATGAGAGAAACCATCCAGTATTTTTCCTTTTCTTTCTGGCTTATTTCACTAAGTATGATCTTTTCCAGTTCCATCCATGTTTCTGCAAAAGACTTGTGTTTCTTTTTCTTGGTTGCTAAGTAATATTCCATTGTGTATATATACCATATAATTTTAATCCAGTCATGTACTTTTGGGCATTTGGGCTGTTTCCATGTCTTTTCAATTGTAAATAAAGCAGCAAAAAAAAATGGGAGTGCAGGTATCTTTTGAATAAGTGTTTTTGTGTCTTTTGCTTAGATACCTAGGAGTGGGATTGATGGGGCATGGGGAAGCTCCATGTTTAGCAGTTTGAGGAACCTACAAACAGTTTTCCATAGTGGTTGTAGTAGTTTGCATTCCCACCAGTAGTGCAGGAGAGTTCCTTTTTCTCCACATCCTTGCCAACATTTGTTGTTGCTAGTTGTTTGAAGATGTGCCATTCTCACTGGGGTGAGATGGTATCTCATTGTGGTTTTAATTTGCATCTCCCTTCTTACGAGTGATGTTGAAAATTTTTTCATTTTTGTTAGCCATCTGCATTTCCTCTTTGGAGAAGTGTCTTTTTAGTTCTTCTGCCCACTTTTTGATGGGATTGTTTATTTTTGTTGAGTTTCATCAGTTCTCCATGTATTTTTGTGATCAATCCTTTATTGCTAGTTTTGTGTGAGAAAAATTTTTCCCAATCAGTGGGCTATCTGTTTGTTTTTTGTAATGTCTTTTTCTGTACAGAAGCTCTTTAACTTGATGTAGTCCCATCTATTTATCCTTGCCTTTACTATTGTTGCATTGGGTGTTCTATCTTTAAAGACATCACTGAAGTGTATGTCGTGTAGTGCTTGGTCCATCTTTGCTTCCAGATATTTTATGGTTTCCGTTCTTATGTCTAGATCTTTAATACACTTCGAGTTGACTTTTGTGTATGGTGCGAGGTAGTGATCTAGTTTCATTTTTTTGCATGTAGCTTCCCAGTTTTCCCAGTTTTGTTCCATTGTATCTTCTTTGCTCCTTTGTCAAAGATTAGCTGTGCATAAACCTGTG
>NW_004567121.1:6844932-6849090 GCF_000260355.1 Condylura cristata | reverse complement strand
AATGTTTGGTAAAATTCATTTGTAAATCCATCTGGTCCTGAGCTTTTATTTTTGGGAAGGATTTTAATTACTTCTTCAATTCACTTGCTTGTAATTGGCCTGTTTAGTTTTTCTCTTTCTTCTTCATCTAGCTTTGGGCGGTTGTAGAGTTGAAGGAATTTGTCCATTTCTGCTAAACTGTCCAACTTGTTTGCATATAGTTGTTCATAGTATTCTCTGATTACTCTTTTGATTTCTGCTGTATCTGTTGTAATTTCTCCTCTTTTGTTTATGATTCCGTTTATTTGTGCCCCAGTCACCAGATCACCAGATTTTCCTCCCCACCTCCCAGGCTCTTTGTGCCCACTTGTACAGTCTTTTCCCACATCTTGGGTTCCACTCACTGAGCCAAATGAGCAGGAAGCCTCCATCTGTGGCACGAGAGCCTGGGTGCACCCCTTATCTGAATTGCAGGGTTCTACTTATCCTGCCTGTCTGTGGCGCTTTGGGATAGGAGTTCCCTTATCAGAAATACCCAATTGCCAATTCTCCCTCAGTTATCTTCCTTCTGGTGAGTCGAGGGTGTTTTCATAGCATGTAAGTCTATAGTCCATTTTTATATATTCCTGTGCGAGCTTGGATGTAGTCATTTTGGCGTCTTTACTCTGCCGCCATCTTGCCCATCCCCAAGCTGATCCATCAGTGGCTTTACCTAGCACCTAGGTGCTCCGAATAGGATCTGCAGTCTTTCCTCAGCCTGGGCTCCACTCACCAAGCTGAGCCATCCCCCTTTGCTTCCAGGTCTTTAGCAAGGGGCAAAGCGGTTCCTGCAGCCTGCCAAACTTCCAGGTGCCTGAGCGCTCCTGGGAGGGATTTCTCTTTTTGGAACTCCCCAATCACCAATTCTCCCTCAGTTATCTTCCTTCTAGCAAGTCCAGGGTGTTCTCATTTGGGTTGAAACTCGTAGTATGTAAGTCTATAGTACATTCTTAGTCCTAAATTCCTGTGCAAGCCTGGATGCAGTGATCTTGGCTTTTTTACTCTGCCGCCATCTTGCCATCTTCTGAGATGTATTTTTAATGGAGGTCTCGCTACTGTTGCAAGGGGTTAAGTCTCAGCACTGTGAAGCTATCTGCAGCCACTGCAGCATGAGTTTGCTCCCTAATTAGGAAGCTGACACACATGGCACAGCAGATCTCTCTTGTCTCTCACCCGCTGCCCCCCTCAGCAGTGGATTTCAGTCAGTCTGACTGTTCTGTTCCCTACTCTGTCTCTGGTGAATCCTCTCACCACCACCCCTGTACCTCTGGCCTATACCCCAGCTGCAGTATGCATACATAAATCTTTTTTTAAAAGATGCATTTTAAGCTAAATGTTATGATCTCATTTTCATTGCTTTCCCTTTTATGATTGTATATAAGTGTACTAGGGGTATAATAGTTTGTAACTGTCAAAATGATGGGAGTATTTTTGCAATAACATTTGGTGAAAATTGGGGCCCCTGACATTTTCATCTGCTACTTTTTTAAATCAGCAATACATTACAGTTTGCCTTTGCATCAGTTTTGTTCCTAAACCAAATACAGTTTCATGGGCTTTTTCGTCAAAATCTCCATAGGGGAAGAAAGTTGTTTAAAAAATTAGCTGCATTTGTGATAAACAAGTATGTTTATGTTTTTGGGAAAATGCTTTAATATGTTTACTTAAAAATATACACATGTGAATGGCTGAACTTTTATTAAATCTGTAGTTGATAATAACTGGAAAGCAATTTTGTGAATAAGGTAGAAAATCTCTATGTAAAATTGTGTCCCTCCTCTTAAGGCTGCACAGGGCATACGCTGTTTTCAGGCAAGTCTCGGACTCCTACAGCTCCAGCTGTCACGTGTAATTAAACATTTGGCCTCCACAATTACTCTACAGTGTACATATGCCAGCATTTCAAGCCCGGAATATGCATTTCAAAGAAGAATAATTCCCTGGAAATCCTAAATTGACAGGAGCAAAGACAGCCTGAAGGAAAGTAGTCAGCGAAAACTGTAAGGTCGGGATCTGATGATTAAAAAAGAAACTTCAAGAAGAACTTCAACCCTTAACTAAACCAATGGGAAAAGGAACGACAGTTGGCAAGCAGATTTCTGCATAGGGATTCTGGCTAGGGAACCTCTTGGGGTAATTTAATATTATCAGTGTGGTTCACCTTGCTATATTCTGCCTTACTATTAATATCATTTAAACAGATATTTTTCTTAAAATGCATTTGGCATCACTTATTTCTTCATGAATCTTTAAAATATTAAATTTGACGATTCATGTTGAATCTGTAGCTGATTTATCGAAAAGCATTCTTTTCCAACCTCCATCTTCCTCCCTTAGCTTCTACAGTACAGATGATTCTACTTACTTTAGATATTGGCATCACATTAGAAAAAGAAAAAAAGAAAAAACAGATAACGCTGAGTTGACATTTTTACTTAGAATTCCTATTTGTAGCAATTTGTTTTAATCTCATTTCAAATTGTCGACAGTAAACTAAAGCTTGAACTTATCATAAAAATACAATTTTAACTGGACTACTGTGATGGCACCTGGGTGATTTGGTGATGGGAAGTCCATGGGGATTACAACTGAGATGAAAAAAAATGCACAAAATGATGTAAGAATAAACTATTATATTCTTTTTAAAAATACTTTTTAAAAAAATTTAATAATTTGAATCAATTAATATATTGGCAAAACTGTCATTTAGTTTCAGGCTAACGTATTTACATAATTTTATATTTGTTGTTATCAGGAAATACATAAAAATAAGACTGTTTCAGGTAAATAAAGAACTAGAAAACAGTGAAAATAATAGAACTCAGCTCTCCTCTCGATCTTTAACTGTGTAAATAAGTGTTCACTCACAATAGTGCCACAGACACTAACCAATTGGGGGTTGATTTCCCACAACCCACCAGCCCTATGTGTTGACCAAAATACTGAAGGCATGTAATTAATTATGAATATTCTGGAAATAATTCAGAAAAGGTCCTTTGCTACTTTGTTTATAATTTTTTAAAAAATTCCTGAATTTGGCATCTGATTATATCATTTTTCAACCAGGACAGAAAAGAATATCTTATTGCTCTTTCAATTCTTATACAAATCCACTGAGCAGATAAAAACCTGGCAGTCCTGAGCTTTCCCCACCATCATTGTCCCTAGTATCAAGAGAACTAAACATCATTCAAGTCATTATCAAATTTGAGAAAAATAAGAGATGAAGTTTATAAATATTTAACAAAATTAAGAGAAAATTTTCAGAGTGAATTAATCTATAAATTGAAAAGTAGTAATTTCCAGTTTCCAATTTGGTAAAGGAAGAACATCTAATATTAGTCATCTTGGTCAATCGTTAAATATATGTCTAAAGTGTAATCTTATCTATGTTGTGATATTTATGTAAGGCACATTTGATATTAGTGCTATATTTTGGGCAAAGGATGAAAAACATATTTAACTTAAACTAAGGAAAAGTAATTCAAACCGCCCTAACACAAAGGTATCTACACAAATAAAGCCAGAAACAATTTTCAGATAAACTGATAACATTCCTAAGTCATTGATCCAATTATATTTATCAGATAAAACAAATCTAAAGGTGTAGTAGTCAGGTTATCTCATATGACAAGGCTTAGTCAGTCTCTGTGAGTTTTTTAAATAAACAATCTACTTCATTAAAGATGAAGTAGAGCACTCTCTTGATAGTTTTGATATTCACCTTGAATGATCCATGACATTCAGCAATCTGTAATTTGCTGAGGTTTATGAAGACCGCACCCATTTGCACTGCAACACAGGAAAACAACTATCTAGGGACACACAGTGTGGCCTTCTTATGCATGTTGTCTTCATCTTGTGGATTATTATGGAATATACGTCTATGTTTTAAATTGGTCCTTAAAATAGAAAGAAGAGTATGAAAAAAAGAAAATTTGATGAATAGAAGTCAAATGTTCACTTAATAAACTTAACTGATACTTTAAAAATATTTCAGGCAATAAAATGGGAAAGAGGGAAACAAAATCATGAAAAGAGTTTCATATAAACTTCAGTCAGTGAGAGATCATCATTTGTGAGAATATGAGAATATGAACTAAGAAAGGTAATACAAGAGAAATCTGTTTTTATTTATTT
>NW_004567121.1:6840128-6844087 GCF_000260355.1 Condylura cristata | reverse complement strand
GGGAAGCCTGAGAATCAAGCTCATGGAGCAAATTCTAAAAGTATCCCCAGTTGCGCTAAGGCCATGAAGATCTATCTCAGTGAGCCCCAGGACCTGCTATGCTGGGCTCTCACAGATACTAGTGAGTGTCAGGGCAGGTTCTGGCAGCAGCCTAGGCCCTGTCGACTCTGGCAAGCAGAAGAACAAGCCTCACTAAGGGCCACTGATCTGAGAGGGCCCACAGGAGGCAACTGCAGGACTTGGTTTCCACTGTCTACAGCTTTTTAAGCTGTGAGCAGAAGAAAAGTTTTTAGCCTTGACTATGCGTTGGAGTGGAGACCAGTGTTGACTTCAACAGGGACTGACATTGACAAGATTCCTGCTACACTGAATAGGAAGTGGATCCACAGAGGAACCCAGGTGCTTTAGGTAGGTGATATTATAGGCAGGGCTGTCAGCTTAGTCAGAAGTCCTTTGAAAGTAAGAACAGAGGTTGTATTGAGACACACTTCCTTGGAAGAGAAAGTCTTGTAAAGGAGCTGGGTTGCCCCACCAGGCTGGGACCTTGGTAAAGATAACAGAAAATCAGGTATTCTAATCTGTACTTTCCCTCCACCCTCAACCCCCCAAACTGTTGCTTACATTTGGAGACACATTGATGGTACAGGCAATATCAAGGCTCTTATCTCCAAAGTCTGAGAATGGAGGTTGGGGTGTCAGGGATGCCACAAACATGAGCCAGACTCACCCTAACTCATTCATACTGACATCTGAATCTCTCCAAGTTGCTCTCCTGTGTGCTGACTCAGCACTATAAATCTGCTGTGAGCACATACTAAAGTTAGCAAAGGTCTTAATAAAACAGAATAAAATAAGATAAAACAACAGCACAGTCTGCAGGGAGGAAAATAGTTTACCACCTAGGTTGTTGCGAAAGACAGTAAAAAAAATGATATAATAGAAAGATCTTGAGTAGCAAAATGGGCAGAAAGAAAAAAAAAGACATGGAAATAGGAGTCTTCAAGAGAAAATGACATCACAAAGTTATAACAATGCCAAACTCCAAACATAAAAGAGGGAAGATTATATTTCCCTATCACATTGAGAAATGAGAACTGCTATAATAAACTCAGATAGAAAAAATATTCAGAAAGGAAAAGGTTTACAAGAGAACTCAGAAAAGCTAATCAAAGTGATATGACCAAATTAAAAAAAAATAATGAGCTCAGAAATAAACAGAGGTAGAAATTGAAACTTTAAATAAGAAAATAACAAAATTTTAGGAGGCAAAGGACTCAACCAGAGAGAAAATAAATAAAGAAAGTGAGATGTTTCACAGACATCTTGACTCCAGCCTGGTGAGCCACCCTGGGCCAGGCCCACCCTGATAACTACACTTGAATTTTTTTTTTTAAAGATTTATTTTATTTATTCATACAGAACTGGGATACAGGCCAGAGGTGCAGAGGGTGAGAGAATTCACCATGAACAGAGTTGGGAACAGAACAGGCAGATCAACGAAGTACACTGATGAGGGGAGCAGCAGGCGGGCCAGGAGAGGTCTGCCACACCATGTGGTCACCTCCTGGGCAGGCGGGGATCGAACTCATGCAGAAGTGGCTTAAGCTTCTTTTGCAGTGCATTAACCCACTGCACCACCAGGGAGGGCCTACACTTGAATTTTTAACCACCAGAAACTGAGTGAGATAAATGTTGGTTTGGACATGAAGTTTGAAATGATTTATTGCATAACAATAGATAGTTAATGTATATGATTATGTCATAGATAGTAAATAAGTTGAAGCAATTACCTAGATAAAATAAATATTAAATTCAATAGGCCCTGTTATGTTTTTAACAGACTCACAGAAGTGAAGGTCTCATCACCACTAGGCTCAGTAAGGGCCAAGTGATGAACTCTATCAAAATGGGGAGCTCCATGTCCCCCCTACCACACACACACACAACACTCATACATATGCACCAACATATTCAAATAATAGTCTTGAACAAGTGATTTGCTGGATAAGTTGAAGGGTATAGTGTGGAAGTTGTCACTGCATTTTTCATACGTAATGATAGTATAGCTACTGTTATTTCATTTGGTAAGAGTTTGAGTAATTGTTTTGTTATCTACAGTATGCTAGTAATTCTTGGCAGCAATTCACAGCTCTGTTTATCACCTATTGCTACTAATCAAAGTGATCTAACAAAACCCATATGTTTTCACAGAAAAAGAATGAAGGCCTAAAGAACCTGATGGTGGTTAAAATATACCGTTTCCATTTATTCCTATGGAAATCAGACTTTCTGAATTGGCTTTGGAGTTTCAAAATTTTGGTGGTGGTGTTCTTCATGTTGCCATGCCTTAGCATTACCTCGTTAAAATAATTCGCTCAAATTGCCCCTTGGTGATACATTTTGCAGATGTGCAAATGGAATGACAATAAAGCCAAAAGTCATATTGAGTCATTACTGGCTGTATCAAGGAAGATGAGTTTCCTAGGTGTCTCTTACAGCTGCTGAAGCATGAACATGCATAGAGTTAATTTGGGTTTTTCTTCTTCGCTCCTAAAATCAAAGTTTATCAAGGAACTCTATGCCTACGGCATACTTGACATCTCCACCACTATTTTTTTTTCAATAGGCCATCAGCAGAAGAAATGAATATTGCCCAGACTCATTAAAACTGATTGCCAAGGCACCTGCTAAGTATGTGCTATCAATATCAATGACCTTTGATCAAAATTCAATTTCCTGTAACACAGTTGTTAGAGCTGAACAGCTTTGCAAATGACATTAGGGAAGAAAGCTAACTATTCACCCATACTGATGTGTGGTGGATTATTTGCCTAAAATACTTTCATTCACATGGCAGGAGATTCACTGGGAGAGTGGCAGGGCATGAACATTTAGAACATGTGCCTCCGTTGCAACATGCTTTAACTGCTATTTCTGACACAAACCCAGGAGATTTGTAGAGGGAAAACATGAAAATACATCGGGGTAAGTAGAATTTATCCTTTAATGGTTGTCTATTTCTTCTCCACCCTATTATGATTCTCTATATGACTGTGTATCTAAATATTTTGCTAACTGGGAGGAAGTTTCAATGGAATAAATTGCACAGCTGTGCACTTGAGAAATGATTTATATATAATAATGAATAAACTCTTTTAAAGTTTGGTTATTTCAATTAGACAAGCCATTTAACATTTTATTACTTAGTAGAACCTTATATAAACTTGTGATATAAATAGCAAGGCAATAACAATCATAGAAATATATTTGTTCTCACAACTAGATTGAAAGTATCACAAATAACTGACTAGCTTCTGTAGGGGTGAGTGTGTGTGTGTGTGTGTGTGTGTGTGTGTGAGAGAGAGAGAGAGAGTGAGAGAGTTCCCACACATAAAAAAAACTAGAAAGTGGAGAAATACTGAAAAGATGAATTCAAATTTCAAAAGAATTCAAATGTATGTAATGTTTTGCATAATTGGCTGTATGAAAATGGAGGAAGTCAAGGATTATTGTATCATTTGCTGAAATTTTTATTGTATTAGTTGTGAAAATATTGAATACCAGTAGTCTCCTGTCTCAAACAAGGTTGCTAGAGTTTAAAAAAGGAAAAAAAAAGTTAAATGTGAGATACTTTTATAAGCATAAAATTATTATTAATTATATTTACAAAGTGGTTTAGAAAACTGCATATGATTTAGGGTTATAGATTCCATGCTTTTCAGATGTATATTGCTATACCATGACCACCATGAAAGCAGCAAAAATACTCTTCCATTGTCCAGTGGGCTTCCTCACCACTTTGCTCCCCACTGCCCATTCTCTACTTCTAGTAGTTGCAATTCTAAAGTAAAATATCCATGATTTATTTTTTTTTTTAAGATTTATTTATTATTCATACGGAACTGGGGTACAGGCCAGAGATGTGGAGGGTGAGAGGATTCACCATAGACAGAGTGGGG
>NW_004567121.1:6819534-6839188 GCF_000260355.1 Condylura cristata | reverse complement strand
ACAAATAAATAAATCTTTAAAAAAAAAAAAAGAAAGAAATACTTTCTTCACATCTAATGCTATAAATCATGATTTTTATCTTTTCTTTTTTGAAATGCTAAATTATATTGATCAATGTTTGGATATTTATTTAGTTTGGCTTCATTAAATGAAGATGTGTAGAGAAGAAAACCTGGAGTATTGGTCTTGGTAGGAGGCTGCCTAACAAAATATGGTGCTGCTACTTTGGGAGGTAAGGGTCAGTGGTATATACTATTGACTCAGGAGAGATATGCACCAATGAATCATAAATTCTCAGGGGGCCAGGTTCACATGGAATGGAACAAGATGGTGCCCTGGGCTGCATTCTCTGTCCTCACCTGTCATGAGTGGTACTGACATTGTAGACCCCATTAGCAGTGTGTTATCTAAAGCCACCCAGGTATGAAACCCTAAGAGTTTGACTATTGGAGATGCCATGGGCACAAGCCAGGGCCTTTTTCTATTTGTTCAGTATCTGGACACTTCCAGATCCCTCCTCCACACTCAGACATATGCCTTCAGATCTACAGAACACTGGAAAAGCAAAGCATTCAAAATCAGATAAAGGTGGTATAAACTAAAAAAAAAAAAAAAAAAGAACCCACAAATGTTGGAAAGTAAAAGTACAGCACATTTTTAAGCTCCAGTTATAGTCAACTCAAAGAGAAAAAAATAGGGAAATGGAAAGCAGAAAATATAATACATAGAACCATGACACATCAAGGTAATGTTTAATCATAAAGAGAGAAAAAGCTTCCAGAATCCAATCACAAAGATATGGAATCAAATACAGCAAATTATTATTAACAAATCTTTGAAAAGACTTTGACAACAGCATAATATGTGGAAGACATTTCAACACCCCAGTCTCATCAATGGATACATTAAACTGGCATAAAATCAACAAGGGAACCATAAATGAGAAGTTAGATCACACGAGCTTAGTAGACAGTGATGGGGCCGCCTCCCAAAAAAGCTGAACATATGTTCTTCTCATGTGCCCATGGCACATTCTCCAGAACAGACTCTACATTAAGTTACAAAATAAGTACCAATAAGTGCACAGAGAACACAACCTTATAAGTATCTTCTCTTATTACAATGGTATCAAACTAGAAATCAATCAACCAGAAGAAGGAAGCAAGAAAAACCAGTAATACATGGAGGTGAAACAATATACTACTCACTCACTACTGGACTGATTATGAAATCAAAGAAGAAATTTAAACATACCTGGTAACAACAAAACAAAGAGATTAAATACCAGAACCTTTGGGACTAAGCAAAAGCAATACTAAGAAGAAAGTAAAATATATATAGAAGAGCAAAACCAGATTTTGAAAAAGTTAATATAAATGATGTACTAAATCCAGAATAGAAAGTCTAATAGTTCAAATCCCAGTGACACAACGCATGCATTTTGGCACATGACATAACACTTTAATCCTCATCTAAAAACTGGGTTTTCCCTAAGAATATTATGGAAATTGAATTACATGCTAAGCATTTAGTGCCGAAAATAGGTGATGCATTAAATAAATATTAAGATATCATAATATTTTTATTTAGAGAACTACTTTCCAAATTGCATCATTACAAGAAGAATGTTAAGTATGTGACTGATGTAGATTGGTGTCCACTGGTGGCTTGATAAAAAAAAATAATAAAATAAAATAGGGGCCCTCCCTGGTGGCGCAGCAGGTTAAAGCACTGCACTAAGAAGCTTAAGCCACTTCCGCATGAGTTCGATTCCCGCCTGCCCCGGAGGAGATCCACATGGCGTGGCAGACCTCTCCTGACCCGCCCGCTGCTCCCCTCAGCAGTGTACTTCGTGGATCTGCCTGTTCTGCTCCCCACTCTGTCCCTGGTGAATCCTCTCACCCTCCGCATCTCTGACCTGTACCCCAGTTCTGTATGAATAAATAAATAAATCTTTAAAAAAATAAAATAAAATAACTTCTGATATCTTCATTAAAAATCATTATCTGGGGCCCTCCCTGGTGGCACAAGGGGTTAAGATGCAATACTATGAAGCTATTCACAGCCACTGCAGCACAAGCTCAATCCCCAGCCAGGGAGTGACCTACATGGTGCAGTAGACCTCTCCTGTCTCACCTGCTGCTCCCCTCACAGTGTATTTCAATACAACTTCCTGTTTTGCTGCCCACTCTGTCTCTGGTGTATCCTCTCATTTCCCACATCTTTGGTCTACATCCCAGCTCTTGTATGCATAAATAAATCAATCTTAGAAAAAAAAACAGTATCTTCTGTCCTCCTGCATTTTTACCAGGTGAACTAGCATATTAAAATGCCTGATGTAAATAATCTTCATCATTCTGAAACTCCTTCCTGAACTTACTGACCTACACAATTGTTGAAGGACACTTTTTTCACCTTGTGAACAGCCCCTAAAATTATCTAAGGCAGACTTTTCAAATATTTTAAATATCGGTACTTTTTCTATAAGCACTACCATATAAAACATATGAAGGCAATGAATGCTTTCCTCAGGCAGTTAAAATCTTTATTATTTGATAGACTATGCTTTATTGTGTGCAGAAACCCTAAAGCGACTCAACCTGTCAGGAAAATAGTTTAAAATTCTGATGTTATGTACTTTTGCTTTAGACAAAGAATTCATCTAAACAGGTATTCTCAAACTGAGGTTCACAGATAGATTCTATGAGAGGCTCTTTAAATATTATTATTTTCATTGTGACTGCTCCTTTAAAAAGCCAAATATACTGAATGACCTTCATGGTCATCTTATCATCCAGAGCCCATATTTACTCTTGGTGATATATGACCTCCAATAGCATCCATTTTAAATTCACATTTTCTCAGAATTCTGCTGGAGGTTTTTCTATCCTTGAAAGAAAAGTCTATTCACTGTAAATGTAAGAAAGTGTTATCATAAACACTTAAAAAAAAAAAACTGTCTCCCCTTTTCTTTATAGTAAGATAAAAAGAAAAAATATCATTTTAAATTATGAAAATATTAAAATGGATGCCTTAGTATTTTCATCTTCTATTTCCCCTTATTTCAGTGAATCTATTTTCCTGAGTGCTCAGCATGAAACTTTACTTATTTGATTGTTTTACTTTTTATTAAGCGCAAGCAGGCTATTTTTCCTGCCCCACCTTGAAAAGCAAAAACTCTCCAGTCATAGCTATCATACCAATTGAGTATATTGTTCATGTTCTAATTCTTAACTGTTTGGATTTTTCCTTTTCACATCAGTCTATGGTAGCAACTTAATTCCTGAGCTTCTAGCATAAAGCACAGCCTCAAGCAGACTTCCATCATGCCGTCTTCCAATGTACTGCTCAGATCTCTGATACAGGTAGACTAAAGAAGTCATCCTGTAAACTAGAGTATATTGTTTGCAAATATCTGCATCATGTTTGTAACCTTTCCTTACCCATTTTCTTGTGTTATCAATGAATCCCTAGTACTAATCTCCCTTGCTTGCTCAAACTTCCAATACCCAAATAGTTACGGTCATGTCAAGTTTTTTTTTTTTTTTTTTTCACTTAGAATCCCAGTGTATTGGTGAAATTAGACATTGTTATAGCACTTTGACTGGAAAACATAGTCTGTCTAGTGGAAAACAATGTATTATGTTGCTTATGCAGATTTAGGCTTTCTCAGCAAAAGACCTGGGAAGAGGATGTGGAATCAATCTAAAAGCCTCCTTCTAATGATGGACAGGTAAACTGCCTCTGATTCAAGCAACATAGCATGTTTGGTTAGCAATTCAAATTTCCTTAAGCAGCTATTCCATAAGCTTTGCTTTCACTGGAACTGACTCTCAGATATTGAGTAAAGATTTTTACATATTATTTACATTGTACTTTTATGTACATGGTTGGGGCTTAAAGATGCTGTTCATGTTGAAAAGAATTAGTCAAAGTGACTTTAAAAAGAATCTTGCTTTCTTTGATTTTAATCATATATGCTTCCATCATAAACTTATAATAAATTCCTATACTTTGTTGTACTTCTGCCTCACTGGTTCTATATTTTTTAAATAACTTTTGCAGCTAATTTTCATTACCACTTTTTTTCCTGAACATCCTTTATTTTCTGTTAATTCTGGGAATAATATTATTTATCTTCTCTTATACTAACTCCAAGTTTCCTGACATGGCTATAGTTTGTTATTTTTCTTTTCCTACATAATAACCATTTAAAACGTTCCTGCTTCTGCTGGCATTCACATTAGTTTTCCATTATGGCAAATTAATTACACAAAATATACTGAACTGTTGAAGAGTGCTTAATAAAATTTCACAGCAGGCAGTGGCCGGCTGGAATTCTGTGCTCCCTTCTATTCAGTCCAGTCAGTCACATCATCTACCTTCCAGATGTATTATTTAGAAAATGCAATTCTTCTTCTCTCTGGGAGCACAGGTAAGAAGAAAAATGAAATCAACATCTTTAACTATCACTTGAAAAAAAACTCCTTTGGGCAACTGACCAGTTGCAAGTTTATAATTGGGTGGGTTGTTTCTCTATGTTATATTGGAGAGTGATAACTTTGAAAGATCATCATAATTTTTCTCAAGAGATTCTGGTAGTTTAAGCAAGACATGAAAAGTATTTTTCAGTAATAACTATATTTTGACCTTTGGTCTAGTTGATGCATAAATGAATCACAAGAGAGAACTAAAACATGTGAAAGACAGGAAACATGAGATGATGACTTGCGAATTTTCAAGATGACCATTACCCACCCCCTTATGCTGCAGAATCACTGTGTTTATTTCTTAGAGTTACTCCTGCTGTTCTTTACTTCTTGACAAATTACGAGTTGTCATCATATTGTAAATAACAGTTGGGGAATATGTAATGAAAAATCTCATGGGCTGCGCAAAGCATCACATTATTAATTTGTCAGAAATGCTATTACCTAGAGAACCGATTTTAAAATTGTAGTTTTAGTAACATGGCATCAGAGTGACTCACACAGAGCAACATTTAGCAATAATCATAGATATATTAGGAGAATATAATTAAGGTGTATTATTTTTAATAGTGTCAATAATTAAATTTGTTGTGTTTTTTTAATGCTAAAGGGACAAAAAGTTGGTTTTTAATTCCAGGGACACGTTGTCATTCATATTTCTAATTTTAATTTTCTGAAATGTATTGAATAATTGAGCTACCAAAAATAATGAAGAAGTAACCTTATGAGTCTACCAATAGCTATCTTGATAGAAATAACTTTTGCCTACTTTTAATAAAATATTAGTCAAATTTTTTTTTTTCAAAAGCATGCTTAAAGTTAACAGAAAGATATTACTAGATAAGAGCTAAATATCTGGAGGAAAAGAAAATCTGGAATTTTTAATAGATCCAATGGTCTTTCAGGCTCTATGAAGCCAAATAAAGATGAGGCACAGATGTCATAATGCTCAAGCAACAGCATAATATTCCCAGAAGTCACTGGGCAGACTCTTTTCAGAAGTTGTCCTATGGAGATTACAGATGAAAGCTCTTATTTAGTAAGGGGAAAGGGTAAGAAGGAACTCCTCAGCTATACCGACCTCATGATATTGAACCTATTATCAAAATACCTTGAGAATTAACTATTCTACCTATTTTTCAGGACTTCTACCATACAACAATGCCTAAAAGTACTCATACAGAATATTCAATAATTACTTTTCACAGGCTTGGATAAGCATGTATTTTGTTCATTATAAAAGTCTATCAAAACCAACAGTATCTAATTATAATCTGATATTAAAAATTCTGTACTATGTTTGCAACTTTGAATGCACCTTAAGATATTTCATATAAAAGTTACATTAGGGCCCTCCCTGGTGGTGCAGTGGGTTAAAGCACTGCACTGAGAAGCTTGAGCCACTTCTGCTTGGGTTCGAGTCCCACCTGCCCCGGAGGAGATCCGTGTGGCGCAGTAGAACTCTCCTTACCCGCCCACTGCTCCCCTCAGCAGTGTTCTTCATCAATCTGCCTGTTCTGCTCCCCACTCTGTCCCTGTTGAATCCCCTCACACTCCACATCTCTGGCCTGTACCCCAGTTCTGTACGAATAAATAAATAAAACTTTAAAAAAGAAAAAGTTACATTAAAAATATTATTACATATTTGAAAGTTTTGTCATAAGTATTTCTACTTGCTGTTATTTGCAGCAATGATAGCATTGATTAAAGATACTAATGTTGGTAAAATAGAGTTAAAATGAGACCCTATTAAAAAGGTTCTGAGAAAAGGCAGTTTAGTTTCAGTACTAAATTAAATTCAGTTCTTATATTTCCTTATATTTTTGGAATAATTATTAAAGCTCTGATATTGGGGAATACAGAAAACTCTATTACCTATCTTTGATTCAAAACTTGGAAAATACATATGATTTTTGCATGTATTTCCATAAGACAAAATGAAAATCTTAAAAAAATGGAGTATGTTATAAACATATTTTCTTAATCATGTCACTTATTTTTATTATATTCTGCTGTGCTTCTTAGGAGAGAGAGCTTAGAGGTTGTATTAAATGACAATGAAAATAACAAAATTTGATGCCTTTTTTAAAATCATTGTTCTTCCTCCTTATCCCATTCCCTTCTGCTCAGGAGAAAGTTAGAAACGATTTACTCTTTATGAGCTGTTTTGCATTTTCTAACTCCACAAAGAATGAAATTTCCAGTGACACAGACTTAAATATTACTACTCATATAATACTCAAAACTAGGAATTCTATTTGAAGGATATTTCTTGTGCTAGAAACAATTGACCACCATCTAAGAGATACTAATCAAAAGATACTGATCAATCAGAGAGGGATTTCAGAACCAGGAACACAATCAAGGAGAAAGGTAAATATTGCATAGTGATAAATGAATCAATTTTCAAGAAGATACAATAATTTTATATCTTTTTTTGTGTACCTAGCAATGGAAAACTAAATCATGTAAGACAAAAACTGATGGAACTGATAGGAGAAATAGTCAACTTCACTATGATAGTTGGAGACTTCTGTATTCCATTTTCATTTATTGATAGGTAGAAAAGGCAGACAATCAGAAAACTAGAGTTGTCCTAGTCAATTATCTTAATCTAAGTGATATTTGTAGAATATTCCATTAAATAACAATAATTCACAGTGTTCCCAGCCTCAAATGGAACATTTAACAAGATCTACCACATTGTAAGCTTTAAAATAATCTTTATATCATTCAAAACAAGAAAAAAAAGTACAAATAATTTTCTTATACCGATGAAAATAAACTTAAAATCAATAATTAAATATAGTTGGAATTTACCAAGTATTTAGAGATTAAACAACTAATTTAAAATTTAACTACATTATAATAAAAATACTTTTTATGAGAATTGATATTATGCTACAAAAGTGGTGTTTACAGGGAAATTTAAAAGACTAAGTATGTTTGAAAGAAAACAAAACTAAAAGTCAATACTTTGAGGTTCACACCTATGAGTTAAAAAAAGAAGAAACTAAATCTCAATTAAGTAAAAATAAATAAATAGGAAAAATAGATATCTCAATTCAATTAAATACAGAAAAAAAAATAGAGTACAACCAAAACCAAATTCAATTCTTTGAAAAGATCAATGAAATTGACAAAAGATTAGCCTGACTAAAAAAAAAATGAGAGAAGATAAAAAAAAAAAAAAGAGCACTATCAGTAATGAAAGAAGGGCCCTCACTGTTCCACAGACATTAAAAGGGTAGTAAAAGAATGTTATAAAGAACTATACAACTAAAAATTTTATAGCTTAAATGAAATTGGTCAGTTTTTGCAAGATACAAACTAACAGAACACAATAAAAAGATAACACGAATAAACTGATATTTTTAAGGCAATAAAATCAATAACTATTAACTTTCAAAAAAGAAAGGAGATGGTCATATAATTTGATGAGAAAAATCTATCAATTGTGAAAGAAAGAAATGATATTACTTCTTCACAATGTTTTCCAGAAAACATAAACATACGAAGCACATCTTAAATCAAGATTTTCCAAATATACAAAGTCTAAAAAAGTGTCTCAGTCAAGAGGAAAACAAAGCAATTAAGTGTATTATAGTTTTGATAAGACAGTGAAAGAAGAACAACATGAATAACCTCCAAGGAAGCTAACTACTGTGTGGACTATTAAAATAGTGCATTGACATTGACTCTAAGGTGTAACAAATGCATGATATCAATAAAGGAAATATTAGTGGAAATTCAGTATGGGATACATACAAATCTTTGTGTTATCATTGCAAATTTTCTATAAAGTAAATATATTCAAAAGGAAAACAGAAAGTAATGACACTTTGTGCTAATTCATGGAATAAGACACAGGATAGAATGAGATAACACATTTAAATAACTAATTTTCTCTGATAGTAGGTGACTGTAATTTCAAATACATAATGTCTTACAATTCTCTATCTTGTGGCTTTCAGAATTTATATTCTCTATTCACATTCAATCCACTGGGTTTATTTTCACTATTTAATGGTTTAAAGCATATTTATTGCAAGTTATGCTACACATGATAAAGGCACTTTGGTAGAACCTACAGAAGTCAACAATTATTCAGATAGGTATTCTGTCACAAAGTACCCCTTTGAGCCAATTTCTAAAATTCATATAGTATCCAACAAATCCAGCATTCTTTTTCAAAAACTATGCCTCATATTTTGCCTACATTAATTCTACTTAGGGTCAGAGAAATTATGCCTCTTTATTGTAGTAAACATCCCCCAAAGCCTAAGATTATATATAAGAAAGGTCACTTTTTAAATGTATTTTAACATCTAGGTTTACCAAAGTGATTTTTACAAGGTCAAATAAAGAAAAATAAAACCAAATTCCTGTGAATTCACTCATCTACTCTTCCTGGCTTGGAGTTATTTCATGTGAAAGTGATTATAATATAATTTTTAAAAGTCCAGCAGGATAGAACATTGTCCAGAAAGACTGCATCACTTTTGAAGTTAATCTTAATATATTATATTTCTTTTATGTTGTAAGCATTACAAGTGAAAAAAAAAACAACAAAACTCTAGCAAAAGCACTTTTCATTTTAATGCATTTTTAACAGAAAGTATCAACTTACAAGGAAACATTAAGTGACATTTTTCACTTAAAATGTGACACTATGACAAAGTAGAGGTCTACATCTGCTGATATTTTAGAGTGAAAGAAAATCAGCAATTTTTCTGCATCTTTGTAGACTTATGTAGTTCAGATGTTCTAAGTAATCCAATCATTGTGTTATAGCCTACTTCCTGTAAAGGGAAATAATGCAAAACTATAGAATATTTGTTATCTTTATAAAAAATTATTGAGATTTTCCAATATACTCACATACATGTAGCAATTTTCAAGGAAACACTGCCCTTCCATACATTTCAACATTACTTTTCTTTTTAAAGTCTCCACTGATATCACCGTCATGTCAAACATTTGACATAGAGGAATTTTAAGAGACCTCATCTGATTATCACAAGCTAGACTTCTGATCCAGGACACAGGAAAGACTTTGTCTTACCTTAATCACTGTTAACAGGCAAACTCAGGTCAAGTGAAGTGAAGAACACCATGGCCTCCGTGGGCATTTGGAAGGTTTCCCAAAGTAGTGAGGAAGTTGGTGACCATCGAATGGTACTGCAATTCCTTAGTATCTAGCCTTCAGGGGTCTTTCATGTTCTATGAATCACAAAATATTGTCTGTATTACTGATTACCATTGGTTATTAAGAATAACTTATAGACCAATTTTATTGATGTAATGAAATTTGAAATGTGTATTTAGATGATCCATACACAGAGCTGAAGCAGCTGAGAAGTGTTAAGTGAGCAACGTATAATATCCTCATTTCTTAAATATTTAATTGAACATTTATTTTGTATGGATCATATGTACTCTGTCACTGTAGACCTTGGTGTCAAAAAATAATCTTCATTTAGTTTTCTAACCACTCTTAAATGATTAATTTTGACTAGTTTCATAATCTGCAAAATGGGTTTAACATCAGGATGTTTATAATGCATTAATTTAGTTAATGTAGTCAACATTTTTGAAAGTGATTTCTAACAGTGTCTGGCACAAAATAGCACTCCATAAATGTGAGTTATTATGATTTTCATCGCATATAATGCATGTTTTGTGAAAACATTATTTATAAGTTCAAAAAGTAATTCTATTTAATGACAAAATATCTGACAATGAAAGTAAATTTATTGTAAAAAGCTAGAAAAAAAATCTAAACTATCTGGAACCTAATTCCAAATGAAAGTTAATAAACATATGGACTTATTGCCCAAACTCAAACATGATTTTATAGTTTTAACATAAGAGGAAAAGTATAAGAGTTCTTGTTGAAGTAGTCTTTAAAATCATCAAAATGAAACTTGTCATAAGTTAATTCCAGCATTTCAGGTTGGAATAAATGTCATACAATAACAACTTTGCTCTTTTCATTATTCATAAAGCCATCAAATTCCTTCAAACTAAATTGTATTCAATTTGATCTTTTTGTCTTTCTCTGTCATATGATTCACCACATTTTGAATGAGTAGACTTTCAGAAATGATTGGTCATTTTCTTAAATTTATACATTCTCTGAAAACAACAGTGACTCTGGAAATTCTAAGACTATGAATAGTTACTTTTCTCTTGAATATTGTATTTTTAATCACTGAGTATCAAAGACATGTTACCTTAAAGGAGTCACTTAGTACATTGGGTCACCAGGTACAAGTTACATTGTACATTGCATACACCATAGTCATCCTTAGCTACTCATGTAGGCTCATGGAATTTCTTTTACTTATTTACTTATTTTTAAATATACAAATGGGAGGGAAATTACTCTCTAAACAAAGATCCCTTGGCTTCTAAAGTCTATGGCTTATTTCTGAACAAAATTATGCAGCTTTCATACAATTTCCTTTTTGCCTCTGTTCATTTGCCATTACCATATTAGACTTCCTAAAATTTTATTTCCAGGTCTCAGAGTGCAATTGATGAGGATAAGGGATGGTGTGAAAGTGTACTTAAAAATGTAAAAAGAAAGTGTGCCTTAAAAAAGAAAATGTGCACAGGATGTCCTAAATCAGGATTTGTTGGGGAGGAGAGATTTTTACACTTCCCCATAAAGCTTTATTAAAACATATAAATGCAGATATAGGATCATTATTTTATAGTTCTTTCTATCATCCTTAGGTCTACCTATCTATGTCTATGTCTTTCTCCTTGCATTGGCTTGCCTATTAAATAGACCTACTCAATGATGTGGTACAGTTGCTTTTATATTATATTTCCTTCAATTTTGTCTTAATATGTGAAAGCATAACAATATACAAAATCTACTGATTTTCCACATTGGGTAAAGAGCCAGATGCTACAATGTCTGATGGATCCTGAGAAAGCACTTTCCAGGAATAAACATCTCTAAATCAAAAGCAAAACTGTAAGAAGTTAATATTTTATAGGTAAAATTTATCAATACTACTTATTTCAAGGATTACACAATATTTATCTTATGTTTCATTGTTACTGTTTTTCAGATTCATCAAGACACCAGGCTCTAGCAACCAGACTATATATTTTTTTAAAGGGTAGTCTAAAACTAAAACTGGCCTCAGCTGTTGGAACAGAAACAAGGATTGGAATGTGGTATTTTTTTTTTATTCTTCAATTCTGATCATATTCATATTCCTTTCCCAGAAGGTTTAATTTATCTTGGTATGTATTTGAATGCTTATGTGTGCTTTCTCACAAATCACATAAGTTTTCTTATTGCTATTGAAGTCTGCAACACACATCAAGACACAGATTTCAGCTTGAGAAAACAGCATGTAGTTCAGGAAAGAAGAAATTCCCTGTTACAAATATCCCTGAATATCAGACTATCCTCGAAAGCAATACATCTCCATGGAAATGTCTAAACAATTCTTTATTTTATATTAAACTATTATAATCTCTATTACCTGTGAGATGCTTCACGTATCATTATATATTCAATGCTCTTGAATACATTGTTAGAATGTACTTCTGCTAAATATATGCATTTCCCCAGAGAACCCATTGTTAGCACTCAATGAATAAATTAACTAGATCTTATTTTATGTCCACCAACAAGTCTCTACAATTAAATTGCTGCCCACACATACCAAGACAAGATAGATAAGTACCACTAGAAAGAAAAATATTGAATAAACTAGTAAGAAAGGAAGCCTAGTCATTTTTGAGTCATGCAATCTTTGTTAAGGCATACTCAACTTCAAAGGGCTAAGCTTATTTTAGGCTCTCAATACATATTTATTGAAAGACTGTGTAATATGAATATTAGAATATGAACATACTAAAATGTTTCTATTATCATGAGGCAACTTTGGGAGAGTCTACGGAAAACCACAAAGAGAAAAAAAATATTAAATAAGTAACTATGATTGACATTTGTAAAATGTGTATAGGAATAACAGGAAGTATTTCAGTTCAGAGAAAATTTAAATTAGAATTAAATGAAATTACAAGCATATAGTATATAAGATTGTGCCTCATGTAAAAACATTAAGCAATTGTGAAGAGATGAATCTGAAGTTTAATAAATGAGAATGTCTACTAGTGACATGCTCTGTACTAAATTTGTATTCTATATAATTACATTAAAACAGCAATATAAAGAAAGTGACCAGTTTGAGAGTTTATCATGGCAAAGAAAGACTGATCAAATGGTACAAAAATATCAGCCAAAGTTACGGTGGATGGAATATCCACCTAAAACGGCAAGTAGCTAAGCCTGTCAACAATGCTGTACAAAAAAAAAAAAAAAAAGATGGGACATGAACCTCAAGAAAGCAAAGGCTATAAATGCAGCTTAGCATCTACACAATTAAGATTTAGGATACTATTTTTCTTTAGTGTGAAAGAGTCCCATACATTTCAAAAAAGGTTATATCATTGTCATTCAGACTACAGCTAAAGAACCTCTTTCTAGTGTTACAGTAACTACCTAAATAAAGGTCATATTCAATGGTAATTTCAAAAAATATTTTGCTAACAAGAGTATTTAGATCACAGACAGACAGAGAGAATGAATTACAATGTTTAGAATTATGGGCTCTAAAACTAGTCTATCTGAGTGTTCAGGCTTAGAGTCAGAGCCACTTAAGCTGCAAGGAAAAGGGGACCCTGCCGGCAATGGCCAGGCATTGGGTTGGCCTGGCACTGGCAGGAAGGGCAGAGAGGTCCCTGCTGGCCAGGGAGGATGCCTCGCCGGGCACAAGGTCGGGACTCTTTCTATGTGTGGTCATTGAGTCCATATGGATTCATTATCAACATGTTAAACCCATCCTTTCAGTCAGAAGATAATTTAAAGACTAGCTCAATTTATAAGAAAGAAACAGACATTCCAGGAGAAAAATGAAAATAGTACTGAGAAGCCATTTAATGCATTAATACAGAAATGAGAACAGAAAGAAGCTGAATAGTATGAGGTTCTTTCCATCACCCCACATTGTGATTAATTATTCTCATATTACTTCCACATCTTGCCATTGAAAGTGCTTCAAGAGTAAATTTTATAAATATAAACTTATTATTAAATATTTTACCCTTTTTACTCAACTAGTCATATAATTTTGATAAAGTGATGATTCTGATGTGAATTCAAAAGCAAATGTAAATTTTAGGTTAAAGCATATGCCTTCATTTTAACAATGATTTTTGTGAAACTTGCATTGATTATTAGCATTTTAAAATGTTATTAATCAAATCACCTAGTAAAAATAATAGATGGTCACTTTTTCCAATGTATTTAAACCAATACAAATACCAGAAGGAAGTCACATTCAAAAAGAATTAGGATTGGGCATTAATCTTAGTTAGTTTGGTTTTATATAGTGTACTGGACATGATCATTTCACAAAATAAAAACAAATGCTTACATTTGACCCATGACTTAGGTTTTATAAAAACATACTCAATTAGGGATATAATTGTGCAATTTTTCAACTGCACCCTTCCAGCAATCTGTCTAAATTTCATGTTAACTTCATTTTTCACCATACAGGATTTATTTTCATCCAGATTATTTTTAGTAATTGTTCAAAAGTAAACTTTGGAATCAGAGTTATACATTTTTATGTTACACAATCATTGTATGTTTAGAAATTATGCCCCTATGCAGAGAACAAAATTATGCTCTTATTTACTGTTATCAGTTCTTTTTTTTTTTTTTGTATTTGAGGAGCGACTTGGATAAAAAAATAAGTTTAGTATTACAACTTTCTGTCTGAGAAAACATAATAAAGAATCAATGCCAGCACTGTCCTAAACTCTTTCATACTTAAATGATCGTGATAGTTCAAACTATAAACTATTTTGACACTCCACAGTACTTTTATGTGACTCTATAAATCACAGAAAGATATGTAAAATAGTTCATTCTTCTTTGAGGTTTTAATACTGTATATCTGGCTATATATGCTTATAGTTAGGTGTGGGTAGCTTGAATTTTCAAAATAATTTCCTCAAATTCCCATTTTACTTGGTAGACTATAGAAGAAAAAGGAAGAGGAAGAAGGAAGGAATAATCATATAGCATATGTTCATAGAACTAAACTGGAAACTAATAACAAAGATAACTTGAAAATCACAAAATATTATATAACATAACACATTTCTAAATAATATGTGTGTAACAAGAATTCTCAAGAGAAATTTAAAAAGTTTGGATTAAGTATAAATGACAATACAGGTAATCGATATTTGTGGAATTCAGTGAAAACAGTGCTTACTTGCAAAAGTTTCAGTAAACATAAATTAAAGAACAAAGTCATGGGGGCTAGCACTGTCCAATTTCAAGACTAACCAAAAATCTGATATCATCAAAAGAATAGGAAAATATAGCAATGGAATAGAATAAAGAGCCCAGAAATAGACCCAAACAAGTAAAATGAACTAATCAATGAAGAATATTCTTTACAATAAATAGTCTTGGAACAACTGTATACCCACATACCAAAAACTAAAACCAAATATAATTAATTCAAAATACAACATATGCCTATATGTATAGGTAAAATTATATGATTTCTAGAAGATACCTCTAGAGACAACACAAAATGCATAATTCATGGAAGAAAAAATCTGATTATTTATGAGTATTATAGAAATACTCATTAAATAATGAAAACAGGCCCTCCCTGGTGGCGCAGCGGTTTAAAGCACAGCACTGAGAATCTAAAACCGCTTCCGCATGAGTTCGATTCCCGCCTGCCCTGGAGGTGACCACATGGCGTGGCAGACCTCTCCTGACCCGCCCGCTGCTCCCCTCAGCAGTGTACTTCATCGATCTGCCTGTTCTGTTCCCCACTCTGTCTCTGGTGAAGCCTCTCGCCGCCCCTGAGCTTCTGGCCTGTACCCCAGTTCTGTATGTACAAATAAATAAATCTAAAAAAAAATAATAATAATAATGAAAACATAAACTACATAATGGAGAAACTACATAATACTATCAAAATGTATATTTGATATGGGATTTATACCCTAAACATAAACAACGTTCCAAATTGAACAGTAACCCAATTTAAACACAGGGAAAAAGACTATATGTAATGATGGATGCGAACTGTATTTATTTGTAACAATCATTTCACAATACATACAAATATACCTTCATGATGTTTGACTAACATGAATGTTAGTTCAACTAACATGTATGTTAGTTTAACATAATGTAAGTCAATTGTATCTCAATAAAATAATTTTGGAAAATATATGAACATACACCTGGCAAAAGATATGAGGATAGCAAATGCGAACATTTATACATCATTTGGGAATTGTAAATCAAATAGTGTGGTACCCTTACACAGCAATCACACAAAGTATAAAGCTGAAATCTAAAGTAGATGCATTGCCAAATGCTAGTGAGGGTGTGGAACAACAGGAAGTTTCATCCATTTCTTTTGGGAATACAAAGTGGTAACATCATTTTGGAAGATAGTACAACAGTTTTTTAAAAAACTCAATGGAGACTTATTCACCAATTACACAAATGAGTTCAAAATATATAGTAACATATAATTCTACACATTAATGTATATAGCAATTTCATTCAATGTCCAAAATCAGAAGCAATAAAGATATCTTTCAATAGGTGAACAGGTAGACAAAGAATGGTACATCTATACAACAGAATAACATTTAGCAATTGAAAAAAATCCATCCAAAGACATGTGAAATATTAAATGCAGAATACTAATCCACAAAATTCAGGCTATTCTGATTTTCTTGAAAGGCAAAAATAAAGTCACAGAATGAGAAACTGGTTGCTAGGAGTACAGAGGAAGGAGGATAGGTAGTTGGAAGACAGGGGTGTTTTTAGCAATGCAACTGTCCTAATGAAGCTATTGATAGACATTAAGATTAATTCTGCCTGTGAAAGCCCAAATATGAAAGCCTAAAGACTGAACTTAATGTAAAATATATAATTTAACTAATAATATTTTATCAGCATTGTTGCATAAGCTATAACAAATGCACACAATGACATGATGTTAATAAGAGTGTAATCTATGTTTAAGATGGAGTTGGGGGGTACATATACTTCTGTTTTTTCCACATTAATTTAAATATATTGATTTCAATATTTATGCTTAAAAAATAAAAAAAAATTCCATATAGTTCTGAAAATTTTTATCTTCAAGAACTTGTGGTTTGTTTTAATATCACGGTTTTTGATACTTATGAGAACATTTAATGAAGATACTATCTTCATTAAAAAATTAAATTCAACAGTAGACATTCATCCATTCATTGCTGTTCATTCATCAATTCATTGCAATTCACAATGAATTGCCACATGCAAATATAGAACACCTTTTATACTCTTTAATGGCATTGTGCATCGATTCATTTTTAATGTGTAAAAATGAATTCACCTTTCATATAGTTCATATATATGTCACTAGTTCTTCACACTCTACATAAATTGATTTGGAACATCTGTGAGAAGCCTTAAATACCTCTCATGCCCCCAAGGGAGTGAATATGACTCATATATAAACAGACACTTTTTTTAATATCTAAAATCCCTATCAATTTCATGGCAACTATAAATAACCATTAATTTACAATCCTAAAACTAGTTTCTTCGATTATGCTTCATATAATTATATATATTTTAAATGCAAATATTTGTTTATAAATATTATTCAAAGAACTAATAAGCTCCTTTAAATACCAAAATATCTCACTTTCTCTAATTATGATAATTTTATAGCTGGATAAATAGCATGTCAGACTGTTTGCTCCTCCTTTATCCATTGTGATGCGCTCAAATGGGAAATCTGAAAAATAAAGTCTGTGGCAGATTTTCTAACTGCTTCTTGTTTTGAAGAATGCTAAGGAAATGTGTGCTTCTTTCTGCATTTAGCATACATAAAGTCATTTAAAATACAAGGTCCGTTATTCTACATTGCAAATGATATATACATATATTCTTTATATTTATTTATTTATGCATACAGAACTGGGTACAGGCCAGAAATGCAGAGGTGAGAGGCTTCACCCAAGACAGAGTGGGGAGCAGAACAGGCCGATTGATGAAGTACACTGCTGAGGGGTGCAGCAGGCGGGTCAGGAGAGGTCTGCCATGCCATGTGGATCACCTCCGGGGCAGACGGGAATTGAACTCATGCTGAAGTGGCTTCAGCTTCTTAGTGCTGTGGTTTAACCTGCTGCACCACCAGGGAGGGCCCGCGAATGATATTTTTGAAGGTACATCTATTATATATTTGTTATACCAAATCTGGCTAACACAAAACAGATTCTAAGCAACTTCAAATTCTGTAAAATAATAAAATAATTTTTAAATTAAAAAAAAAATAGCTCTGAATGTCAACATTTGATAAAATATTCCAAAATGGAACCTTTGAGGGGAGAACACAGGCATCATAAATTGTATAATCTACAGTGCCTGCTACTCCTTCCCTTGAGGAGTACAATTCTAGAGTAAGAGACAGGAGTACAATTAAATACAAGTCGCTCATTGTTGACTACTCTACAGGTTGTTATACAGAGCCTCCCTGGTGCAGAGGGGTTAAAGTCAGCGCTATCAAGCTATTGCCAGCCACTAGAGCATGAGTTTGATTCCCACCAGGGAGTTGACTCACGTGGAGGCGCAGCACATGCTGTTATCTTGCTGCTGTTTCCCTCTTAGGTGGATTCCAGTATATCTGCCTGTTCTGCTCCCCACTGTCTCTGGTGAATCCTCTCACCCCCCACCCCAGCACTTCTGGCCTATACTAGTTCTTGTATGCATAAAAATAAATCTTTTTAAAAAGGGCTACTATATAGATACAATACTCATTGAAAATATATAGAAGTGGGTAGTATACATCATATTCATATTGAATTTGAAATACTCAACCTGAGAAACCTTTGTCCTTGGAGAATACCACCCTACATATTGGGGCTCGATTTCCACAATCCACTTACTTCTACCTTCCAATGACATTGAGGTGGGCAAAAATCTATCTCAGAAATAAAGTTATAGCCTTTTCCCAGAGGCCTTCACTCAGCACCCTAGTCCAAGAAACCCCAAATTACTAGTATGTCATTCTATTCTATGTTCTTCATCAATGTAGTTTACACTTTCTAGAGTTGTTTTTCTTGACTAACTTTTTATTTTATCATCTGCTTTTATGTCAATTAAACTGAAGTTCCTTGAGGGAACCCAGACTCTTCCTATCTGGTTGAGGAATGAATTTCATTGTGCAAGATAATGTACCTGCAAAAGTACATTCACTTGGTTGATGGCTGGCAGAGTGTACACTAGATGTTTAATCTCATGTTTTTATTTTATTATTGCTTTCATTAGTAATTCAATCCAACAAGTACAAACTATCTGGAAGTAAAGTTCTGCCATACATGTAAAACTAAATATGGCACAATTTAAAGAATAATGGAAATCAATATATAGTGATATAGAGCAACACTCTATAACAATTTGATAGTACACCAGTCAAATTCATAGATTAAAGAAAACAATTTCTGATAAGACAATTGGGCACATTCTGCTTGAAGTTGAGTCATGTCCTTACATCAATACCTCCTTTATTTTAGTTTACTGGTGCTACATAAAGTTATTGGAACCAGTGTTAGAATATCTCACAGATATCTGCATGGCTCATACAGGACCCTTATGAATGCAAGGCGACAAAAAGAATCACTCAGAGAAGTAGCTGAAGCCGCTGTGTATGTAGGCTTTGAATTGGAGGAAAGAACCACCAGTTAAATAATGTGAGATGGCTGGAAAAGAAAATGGATGCTGCCTTAGATCTTCCAGCATGAACACTGCTCTACTAACACTGATATCTCCCAGTGAGAGCCATTGCAGACTTTCAAACTGTGGAAAGATATGAGGATATATTTGTTCTGTTGTAGGCCACAAACTTTGAAATGATATGTTACAATGACAAAAGGTAAATAATACATATGATATTTCGACAAATTTGGCTTAGGAGAGCTGTAGGGAGATATGGAGAAAGGTCCTGAGTGGATTTCCAAACTCTTGTAGGTTCCAGTGTGTTATTATCATGTAATATCAGGAGAGTTTCCTTTCCTGCCCACCCTCC
>NW_004567121.1:6811207-6819434 GCF_000260355.1 Condylura cristata | reverse complement strand
CAGATTCTCTCCACTTATTAGTCTGGGATTTTTGGTTATCTTAGTCTGCCTATTCTAATATGAAGGATTGAAGTCATAAAAGCATGTTCTTTCCTTGACCTGTTTTTATGAACATTTATATGTGGGGAGCACAGGTAAATATGGTTCTACTTACATGAACTCAAAGAGGAAAATACCTGGACAATATGCACTGTAAGTGACTAAGAGCTGGGGTTGGACATCTTACTTTAGATGTTTTTCATGAAAACTGGTCAATTTATGATTAAAGTACATACAAATAAACATCTTTAAATTTTAAAAAGGACAAAAAAATACATATCCTGCATTTTTACCTCTGTCTATAGATTCTAGATTGTTTTTTTCTTTTTTTCTTTTTTCTTTTTTTTTTGTTTTAAGCACTATGTCTTTCTGTTTGGCCCATGCTTGGTCAGTTATTACATATCACATGGATTGTTTTGACTATGGAACGTCAAAATAAGATTTTTATTCTGTAGCTTGATCATAAGCTAAAAGGAAGATGAATAAGTAGTTAGATGGGTGACAAATTATATATTCTTCACAAGTGGAAACAAATATTGAGAATTTCATATCATTCAAATGAATATGCTGTGGCAGGAATTTTGAAAGTCTATCATAGGTTATTTTATTAAGGTATGTACACACCCAAACTGGTGTAATTCTATTATATGAAGAAAGGTACTGACTAGCTTGGTTCTTTGGTGACAAATCAATGAAGGGGCCTATAAGGATGAGTGTAATTTAGGCAGCCAGAACCAGCATAAGCAAAATGAAACAGGAGGAAAAAAAAAAATGCCAACCACTGAAATAGGACTTATCTATTTACTCAGAAGTTGATAAAGCCTGACAAGTTAATTAAGTCACTTTTATTAAGGTTGCAAAACCATGCGATACTTCAGTGATACTACACTTAACTGATGTGGACAATATTTAAAAAAAGAAACAGTTCTAAAAAAATAGTAATTAACAGCTAATCTTTTAAAAAATCATTTAAACCAAGCAACCTAAATTAAATAAAATGAATGAATTAAAATTTTGCCTTCAAGACTATTTTTAAAGCATCAAATTGCTCTGGATAACTGAGGATAAGAAATGGGCTAACATGCTCAAAATAGTAATGAAAATAAATATTTTATAAGATAATACAAAGGTATCAATATTTAAAAGCCTTCATAATTTATAAAATTCTTAATGTAATTTATGTTTCTGAAATGATGGTATCAGGTTGATACATTTCAGATGTTTTAGCAGATTAAGGGTATATGTTTATTATTGCAAGCCCATCTCAACCAATTTCATTCTCAGGGTCAAAAACTTTCTGAAAATAACTGCTCTGGGATGTTCATTATTAATCGTGTTCCTCTCTCGTTAATAGTTTATGGTGAGCTTCTCAGAATATTATGGGACTGTAAAAATTCTATCCCAATAAATGTGTCCATAGTAATAAATTGAATATAAGTTATAGCCTGTACATTTCACATTGATTTATGTTTGTCGTAGTGAGACTCTGTGCGTGGTCTGTATAGCCTAGCAGAGTGCAGCATATGGCTTACTACTTGCAGATGCATGAGATCCAGGAAGAATCCCAATTTGGAGAAAATAAGTATAAAATATCAGAACTTATTATTACATTTCTAAACAAAGCCTGAGTAGAAGGTTTCTCTATCAACAATTTATTTTTCCAGAATACTCTTTCATTTAGATAAGAAATTAGATCAATAGAATATGCTTCTGAAAGTGACAAAAGGTTAAAGATGACAGGTATATTACAGAGATGACCTGTACACAAGCCCTTGGTACATTTATCCACCTAATAAAATCCTGTATCTTTTCTTTTCATTGCATTTCTGTTAGAAATACACTGACAATAGGTTTTCAAATTAAGACTGAAAGGAAATCTCTTTAAATTTTAGTTATGAATGTTACAATGTTCCTTTCTTATACAGTCTCAAAATTCTGGTTATAAATACCAGAATTGGTTCCAAATGCCAGGATAAAAAAAAAAAATGAAGAAATCAGCTTAGCTCCATCATGCTCCTGAATATACTAATTTTGGGTCATTGTTTGCCAATTGTAAATCAAATACCAAGATGATAGATTATTTTAACTCAAACTTTTTGTTGCATTCATTTAAGCTGAGTTAGTGACATTGACACAGTTTAGCTTCCCTCTTTCAAACACAAATGAGAATCAAAAATAACTGCAACTCTTGACATTTAACCTTGATTATTTCTAAATAAAGATATAATTTATAGTCCTATGACTGTGAAAATATTTATCATTTTAGATAGTTTAACATAACTTTACATGAGACCCAAAGTCTGCAATTAGTAAGTTTAAAAGAAAATAGGTTTAAACAAAGATTTATATTGTTAGTTGAACAACACAAATGATTTTAAATAACTTTGTGTGGTTTCTCTTCTTCAACAGCAAGTATGTCCTACTATAGTTAATAACAAGTAGAACACCTCACCCACAGGTGAGGAATGAGAAATTTTAAGTCTTACTGAACACAACATAATTTCACAGTGGGTCAGCACAAATTTATACAGCACAGGTGTTTCCATAATTGGAGTCCATTGGAAAAGTGTACAGTATCCCATGCTTAATGATGTTCAAGCACTGGTCCATCTGGGTACTTTGCTGATCTCATAATAATATGCAACTTATTGAAATGTAAAAATAATACAACTAAACTCCAAAATTAATTATCTTGAAAAATGATTCCTTTTTTGCATAAAGAATTAATTTTGGATCCATATTTTCATTAAGGGAGTATACTTTTGAACTCTCTATAGATGAATGCTTTAATAAAATTTTGTAATAAATGATGTCTAATTTCAAGAATATAGAATAATAATCTGAAATATAATTTAATAATTTTTAAGAATAATAACCTGTGAGATAATTTAAAATCACATCAAAATTATATGTAGAAAACTAAAATAACACTTGTTGTTACTGAGTAGGCTTATGCATAGCCTCCTGAAACTGCCTCATAATTTTGTTTGTCATGTATTTTTATTCATCTATTCAAGTTCACGAAAACTGTACTTACTCTTTAGAATATGATGGAATTGGCTTTTTGCCTTACTGGAAGCATCAATTTATTAGGGTTTAAAAGGATGTCAGCACCTCTTTCAGAAAGTCAAGTTTTCCATAAATCAGTGATAAGGGGATCATTACATTTTTTAAAAATCAAGGTATTTGAGCAAGTAAATTAACCCACAAATTATTAGAAAAGTACAATAAAGCTTCAGGCTTAGAAATCAGAATGTCTTGTTTGAATTAGGCCCCTAAGCACTGGTTGCTACAGGAAACAGGGGTAACTGGTCCCATCAACAAATTGATTCATTTGCTATATACAACTTATAGAAAGGAATACTGGATGTCATTTACTTGGTTTTAAGTTCACAATGATGGGCTCATTTGAATGCTTCCCTGTGTGCGAGTCCTATCCTGTCTGTGTACTCAGCCTGATGTCAGACTCATTCTAGTGGGTATTTCCTGCCCTGGACAAACAGGCTGTAACTCTGCTTGTCTTCATTCTGCAGAACCATTTGGCCTCCTATTTGTCAGCAGATGTCTCAGTAGCTAGATTTTTGAGTAACTAACAAAAGTTAAGACTTACACAAACTTCAGGATTAGTACTCAAACTTTAGAGATAATATGTATTGAGTATTTTTTCAAACATAATCATTAAAAAACGTGGTCTGGCCCTCCCTGGTGGTACAGTGGTCTAAATCACAGCCCTGCAAACCAGCTGCAGTCTCTTCAGTGCCAGTTCTATCCCCAGGCCTGGAGGTGGTCCACTGTTGGGCAGACCTCTCCTTACCTGCCTGCTGCTCCCCTCAGCAGTGTTCTTGGTCTATAGCCTGTTCTGCACCTCACTCTGTCCCTGGTGAATCCTCTTCACTACCCCTGCACCTCTGGCCCCAGTTCTGTATGCATAAATAAATCAATCTTAAAAAAAAAAAAAGATCTTCAAGATATAAAAAAGTAAGAAATAAATCCTCCTTGTTGGGGGATTTAGGACTTGGCATGAATAACTAACTCTCTTTACCTCCATCCCTAGGCAATCCCGTGCTCCTTCATCTGACTCTTAGTCTGTTATCCCTGCGTTTTGCTGATGGAGGTGTCGAAAAAGGTGATTCTTCCAAGGAAGTATGATCCATTCCTGTGTCACCTCCAAAATATGCTTGTTCCTGAGCTTAAATCATTTCTGTGCACTTGCTTTCCTTTTATTTTTCTTTGTCTGTCCTCCCTACCTGTACTTTTCATGTTCCTTCCCCAAGATCACTTCTCTGATAAGTATCCACTTTGGGATTAGACATTCTTTGTCAACATTTTCCAATATTTAAGCCAGTAAATATTTCCTCCAAATCTAATTAAAATTGCCTGAAAATAAGTACTGTAACTTACCAAGTTTTATACAACAATGATGCTATTCCCTTTTAATTCACAATCCATAAAACATCAGATATTTTCTTTCTCCAAAATCATACATTTCACAAAAAGATGTTTTGCAAGTCATAAATAAATACCATAAAATCAGTGAATCAGATGTAAAACAGTGTCTCTTTGGTATCCTTTAACCGCCAACACAATCATACAGCCACTAATAAGTTTTAATTTAAGTATCAATGCCTATTGTAGAACTGGAGTAAATTTTCAACCAATATATATAACTTTTAAATATCATCAAAAGAAGAGGGGAGGATTTACACACTTAATGGAAAGTATTGACAAGATAAGGGAAATGATGTAGTAATAATAATTAAATGTTCAAATTCCTCTAAAGTACACAGCTGAGAGGTGACTTCCCTTTCTTAGTTGCTAACAAGTTTCCGTAATTATACTTTTC
Organism: Condylura cristata; assembly: GCF_000260355.1. Taxonomy (NCBI): domain Eukaryota; kingdom Metazoa; phylum Chordata; class Mammalia; order Eulipotyphla; family Talpidae; genus Condylura; species Condylura cristata. Next base: position 6,814,552 of record NW_004567121.1, on the reverse strand, counting down.
ACTATTTTATTAAATAGCATCTCATTTCTATAGATCCACCTTTTAACTTTCAAATTAACTGAACCAGAATTGTCTATCTTACTGGGGAAACTGAACATTGACCCATCCAAGCCTATAGTTTACAAATGATGACTGAAATTATTTGAAAATTTTGACTTGAAAATCTCACTTGATAATTTATTTCTCTACAAAGTAGAAAATGAAAACATGAGGTTTCTATGTTTTCCAAGGATACTACTGCAAAAGGTGAAAATGTAACAACAGTTTGTAATGTTTTTTAATATAGTAAATTTGATTTTTAAGAAAAAATATGAAAACTTTATAGAGATATCAAATTTGGTATATCAAAAAATAGGTACTTGCTTTATAAAAATGGCCTGCTCATTCTGTAAATTCTTTGTTATAGAAATGCAAAAGATTGCATATGTAAAAATCTGTATCTATATTGTGATGAGACTCAATAAAAGGCTAAAGCTTTTGCCAAGCATCATTTTACTTCCTTCTAGTAAATCATGGCAAAAATACTTTTGAAGTGTATTATTCTGTATTTTACATTATTAAATTTTTGTTATTATAACTGTCCAACTAAATTTATAGGCTACTACAAAGAACAAGGTTATAAAAAACACCCCAGACATTCCCAGACTGAAACTAAATGTGCAGTGTTTCAGAGTACTATGTAATCAGCAATAAGAATGCCTCAGTCATGGTGGGCTTCCAGAGCCAGGTGAGAAGATAATGAATTATTGAGTTATTCCTGTCATTTCCTAAATCAGTATCTCTGAATAAATTGCCTAAACCAATCAGGCTATTGAAGCCACCTGGAAAGAAGACAAAATATCACATTTCAGTCTAATTTGACTAATCAATCACTTTAGCTGAAAACAGAAAGATCTATATGTGTGTGGTAGACATGTCAAATAGTTGTTGAATATCTGCTATATCTAGGTATTATAGGTTCTGAAAAAGCTGTAGTGAGAAATGAACCCTCTCCCTATATGATGCTTCTATCCCAAAGGAAATAGTGGGTTGGTGATACCCAGTGGGCCTCCTAGTTCTATTACTTTTTACTTAGCTCCCAATCAGCAGAATTGAGATTGTTTTAATGCTTATACAGAATTTTTTAATAAAATTAATGATCATACTAGATCATTATAGATAAGAAAGGAGTATATTTTAATATTTTTGATTTTAAGAGAAAATTATTACAGCAGTCTTTTTTATTTTCTTTATAACATAGTGTAGTAAATTAATTGTGATTTTCCACTGCCTTTTATATTAAATTGATTTGAACACATATTCTTACTTTGAAAAAACAGGTATTGAGTACCCACATTGTCTAATATCAATTTGGCTCCCCCCAAAAAACTTCTCATAAACAATGAAGTTAAATATTTCCTTTAAAAATGAACTCAGGATATAGCTTATGTATTCAGTAATATGATAAAGGCCTTTCAAGTTCAAATCCTTCCATATTTGTGGGACATGCTCTGCAGGTTTAAATATTACATATCACTGCTATGTTGGTTCTCTCAATAACATATGGACATGTTTGGGTAACTTTAAGTGTAACTATAAGAGAGTATAAAATAATGTGCAGAGGAAATACCTGGATTACAGTTTATTTCCTAAATTAGTTATAGGTGTGTGTGTGAGACAGAGACAGAAGGACACAGAGAGAAAGAAACAGTAAGAGACAGAGGGTGAAAGTTTTAAGAAAATTAATAAGTATAAAAAACAATAGGTGATTCTGTCTCTTTACAATAGAAAATAGCTTCCTTTTAGGAACCAAGGTCCAGCAATACTTTATTTGGGATCTCTGTGAGTCACATTCTCCAAGCCTGGGTTCTTTTCCCCTTAATGCACAAGCCAAAAGATGGACCTGACATAAGTAATATTTAAACATGATTTTATTTTACTATTCCACACAAGATTCTATGAATTCCTTAATTTCACTGGACAATCTAGTTACCACTTGATTTCTCACAGGGAAAATATATTACCCTATCATCTCAAGTTACTTTTTGATTATTCTCTGTGGCTACTGCAGTGCTGGATTTCAGCCCAGGCATCTCTTTCACTTCGGTCCTCTCTGCATTGGACACTGAGTATTGCAGTAGATTTGATCATATGGCATTTAATATTGATTATGGAGACTGACAAATGGAATGTAACACTTATGCTTGAGTGTTGTGAATACATCCACAACATGTGTTCACAATAATGCACCTTTGTTGTTAGTGTTTAAAAGCTGCAGTGAAGGTTTCACATTTAAAACTTACTGGGTTTACAGCCATATGATGATTATAGAAAAACCAAATAAATGCTCTGCATCCAATTTTTTTCCTGAAACATTTTCACTTGTAATTATCATCATCAAGGGGTATGGTTCAGCCTTGTATGTTCTTCATCGACTACTGCTTAGATCTGTTTTGTTTGGTTGGTTTTTTGTTTGTTTGTTTTGTTTTGTTTTGTTTTGTTTTTTGACAAATCCTCAGGGCTTCCCCATGTACATAGGTTAGGATAAGATGGACGCTGGCCTAAGAAATGACTCACGTTTTCAGCAAGGAGGTCACGTATAAGCAAAGGAATAAAATACAGGGAAAAACACTCTGTAATCCCTTCTGTTTCTACTTTTCAATCTCCTGGCTTTTATTTTTTTCTACCTCTCGGTCTTGGTTTCTGGATCTGCCACTACTATTCCTTATAGAAGCTCAGACACGTGCTTCCAGGGCACTAGGGCTGATCCACTGGAGAGCTTGAGATGTTTACTTCACCCACCCCTAGCATTGCATCCGCCTTCAGAACATGCTCCACAGGTGGTCCAAGTCCTGTGAAAGCTAAAATTTCTGCTGGGGGAAGTGCACAATTGCAGTCGTGAAGCTATGGTCTACCCTCAGAGTAAGAAATCTTGAGATCAGTGGGCAGGACCTCATGCCCCGCCACCTGCAGACCACCACCTGTTCCCACTCTGCTGACTTCATACTATGTGGGACTCGGCCGGGGTCATGGGCCAGAGGGACTTCCTGGTTTCCAAGGTTTCCAGTTACTCAAGGGTATCTTTATCATAAAGCTACTGTTTTCCTTTCTAAATTAAATTTGCTACCTTTATTTTTTAAGTTAACAGTTGATGATCAATTTGGCTGTGCTTTTGTGTTTCAACTTGGAAGATTTTTTTTAAGTTAAAAACATTAAACTAAGCATAGCTCACTTTTATAGATTTTAAATCAAGATTAAAAATTATCTGGTCTGAAAAATGCTAATAATTTTGATTAAGATTTTTAAAACTAGTCCTTACTGCACAAGACACAAACTTGATTTTATATATATATATATATATATATA
>NW_004567121.1:6808526-6811107 GCF_000260355.1 Condylura cristata | reverse complement strand
TATATATATATATATATATATATATATATATATATATATAAAACATGAACTTGAGGAAGGATTCAGACTTCAGACTTTGGTCAAATGCAACAAATCTGGTGCATATGAAGTCAATATTGTAGAACTCAATGCATTACTGAAGTTTATGTGTTTGATAGGTGCTATTGCAAAATTTTCAATTCACTTTAAAAAGCTATTAATCAAAAACTTGGAATTTCTATAGTAATCTCTTTGAACTGCATATGTAGACCAGTGTTCCAGTTTACTTTTATTATATTTTTCAGACAAAATTTTAAAAAAAGGGTACAGTATGCACTTTTTAAATTCTTTGAGAACTTCGAGAAAATCCTTCAAAAGAATTTTCCATGAAATGACATCTTGCTGTATTTCTGATGCAAGATTTGAAGAACAGCCAATATATGCATATAATGTATATATGCACAAAGGAGGGATTTGATTGATTTATTGATTTTAAGGAGGTTCAAAGTTGATTTAGTGAACAAAACATATGAGAACCCAATAGAGTTGAACATCAACTGAGGCCACTGGCTCGTCTAACACAGAGAAGACTTTTTGGAAACTTCCTAGTCTTCAACTTAAAGAACACATCCTCACTCCACACTGCCCTGCTCAGTAAGTAGGACTTAAGTTTCAGAAAATTTTGGAAGCCATCACAGTTTCACTTTCTTTCTGAAAAAAAGAAAAGATCGAAAGTTCCTTCTTATCTTTCCTACACATAAAAAGAAGTCTTTTTCCTTCGTTTAACAAAATATTTGTGACCTTACAAATGGTGGAATATAAAAATGTTCTTTTCTCTATTACAGATTTTCACTGACAACATTTGGTTTCATTGTACACATTAAATCTATGTTAAAACACAACCACCCGATGTTAACCAAACCTGCAGCCAGGGACCTCTGATTCACAAACATATTTTCTTTTAATCAAAGACACCTGGTTTTTTGAAGCTCTAACTCCATATGATTCAGAGTAATTTCTTTCCTTCTTTTTCTTTTCTATTTTTTTAGAGGGCTATTCTTTTCTATGTCTGGTACCATCAAAATGCATCTGTTCCCCAACCCCCAAACCAAAGAAGTAAACAATATTCATATTGGAAGACTGTAGCTTAAGCAATTCAGAGTATACAAACATTTATTGGTACAAAACCTGCAACCCGAGTTTTTTGTTAAATTTTAACAGTGTTTTCTCAAATCTTCAAAGCTTGCCTTGATGGTTTGCTGAAGTAATTGAACCACTCTTGAGTTGTTTTATATAGGACATCTTATCTTTCTTTCATTACCCAGGCTGTGGCTTCTTTTCTATTCCCATGAAATCCATGTACACACTTTAGAAGCCCTCCTGAACAAGCTCGCTTCTAACTTTCACAGAGCCCTTAGCACAATTTGAATACGAAAGAGATACTGAATAAAAAGCTTTAATCTCTTGTCTGTTATGCTGCTTTCTTGCGTCTCCTCATGGCCTCCTCTTCCAAGGGCTTTTCTGTGTGAGTAAAGTGAACACTTTCTGTTTAAAGTGAAGTGTAATACTCGAAGATGCATTTGCTGAGCTGAGATCGGAAAGCGTCTCCTGTAAATCTTCTCTGTCAAAATTTAGCTACAGTGGTGCTGCATTGCCTTCTGTTTAAGCCTTTGCAGGTAAAAGATTAGTAAAGAACTCTCCGTGAACAAAAATCATTCAATCAGCAGAATGTACAGGGAGTATCAAATGTGCTCTTTGCCTCAAATACTGTGGGGCTCTCTCCTCTGATACCTCTTCCCCTTGGTGAGCTGGAACTGCTTGAAAGGCTTTTCTGTTCTCTGGTCTCTTGTCAATTTGAATGCCAGGAAATGAGCCCCCTTTGTGAGATTAATTAATAGCAGGAGCGGATCGGCAGAGCCCAATCGCCACGCAACGGAGCTGTAATTGCTACTTTGTGGAAAGGAAAGAAAAAAAGTTTGGGTTGCAGTTTAAGAAGAGGGTTTAAGGAAAGTTCTTTGAACTAGAGGTCTCAGTGCACTGGATTAAGGCAAGAAGCAAGGAGGCCTTTGAAGTTTGCTAAGAGGTTTTGGAAGGGAAAAAAGTTGGGTGGTAAATGGGAGCTAGCAACATCAAAAGAGCTCGCACTGCTCCTCACCTGCGTGGCTTCGAACAGGGGCTGCAGGTTGGAGGGCAGCGCTGCAGGTCAAGTGACCAGCTGGGAAGGCGGTGGGTGGGTGTTCTCTGGGCTGTGAACAGACACTGTTGCTGCAATGGAAGGCCGTATACATGGGCATACTGAAGCTACTAGGGGTGCTTTTCTAAAGACTTTGCACTTGACAACACAAACAGAATGAACGTGCATACGGTAAAAGATCCTAAACTAAGATTCCTTTAAGTTTTCTATGCCGCTCTCCCAGCTAGAATTTTCAAAGACATTTTACGAAGTTTCTCTGCTTGCCACCTAGCACGGATGTACTGATGAGGAAAAATAGATGAGACTATTACAGAAATCTGTTTGGAAATTAGAATTAGCATGGATCATGTATTCTCAACAGGGGCAATATCGCCCCCAAGGGGGTGAAGTTGATTCTGGGGGGGTGGG
>NW_004567121.1:6794709-6808426 GCF_000260355.1 Condylura cristata | reverse complement strand
GGTAGGGGGGGAAGGAGATGAAATTTTCTTACACATTAGAATGGTGTGTGGTTCTCTAAAACACCACAGTGTGTCAAAAGATGCACAGTATATCTTCACTAATAAAATTTCATGGTGAGTAAATAAAAATAAAATACGTAAAAGGAGTCAGTAGGCAACATGGTACTTTTCTGGTAAAGAAACAACACTGAGGATCAATGGTTTATGCAAATTTCTAAAAGAAAGCATGGGTTTCATTTAATATGAAAAAAGATACTTTGTGAGAAAAATTTCCAGGAGTTAATACAAGTGTGTGTTTTCTTAATTTGATTTGTGTGGGGCAGATCCTATTTCAAACATTTTTATAACTCCTGATCTCATGTGCATTTTTTTGTTATTAAAATTTTTGTTATTAAAATTTTCAGACTGATGGAATGAGAAGATATACAAGTCTTAACTGAAAAGTTTAAGAGATTTAAATTCTTACCAATACAGTTTGTCTGACTAAGGTAAAATAAATGTAATCAAATTAATTTTCTCAAGATCTTATATATGTTTTACTATCTTGTAAAATTTTACAAGTTCTATATTCAGGATTTTAAAAATTACCTCTGAGATATATATATGACTTGTAAGAAAAACTTAATCTGTTCATTCAAACTTCGTATGCTTTTTTCTAAGCTAATATGATTATTAGACATTCATTTGAAATGATAAGAAATATTTAAGAGGGGAGTCATTTTTAAAAAATATTTTGGCACTTTTTGACTGGTAACATTGTTTTATATCTCTAAATAATTTAAATTTAAGTGTTTTGTTTTCATATTGAACGGAACTTCCAAGAAAATACAAATAAGCTTAATTTAACTAAATATATAAGTATTTAGGTATTTGTTTCAATAATGAAAAAAATCATGCCTTCCTATGTTTATAACCAATAATAGTACTGTATTTTTCTGCCATTATAATTATAAAGAATATTTGAAAATTAACAACCAATCCTAATCTGTGCTGAACAAACCAGAAACTTCTAGGCCTGCCCTGTAGCTAAATGCCATTCTCCTGATCATCACCATCAAGGTGTTCATTCTCCATTGATCCTGACAACAATTTCTGGAGGCCTTGCTTTAATGAAGTGTTATACTTAACAATATGAAAAGGAACCTGTATCTTCTAATTTCCCATGTCTTTGTGGTCTGTTATGTTCAGAAAGATAATCAGTAGAGTGACAGAACCACCAAAATGTACGAGTGACATTTTAGGACTCCCTCCTCATTGACATCCAATACCAGTTCACGCTGCTCAAGCAGACTGGCCCAGTCTAGCCTTCAGCCAACAGCGAGCAATCAATAAATATTGTTGACTGACTGCCTTGGTGCACCCAACACATCAAACCATAGACTTTGCAGCCTCATTACAGAACCATCTTGGGGGACCTGCCATTTTGAAAGTTTAACAAATATTTCTAATACAATGAGTGAATGAATAAAGTAGCTCTAATTATGAGTCCATTGCCAGAATTCCCAGTCCCCGATTTTTCCAAACTTACAGAAATACGTGTCTGTTTCAAATGAAAGTCCATGTGTGATGGCTCACCTCACTTAGTATCTTTCCACTCCATGCAAAATAAAAGGTATATACATATAGAAATATGTATGATATGACTTGAAATGTGTTCCTTACAATAATGTCTTTACCCTAGTCTACTAGCTGTCAAAAAGCTGAACATAATTATGCTCATTTAGAAAAAACAGGCATATATTCAATTACCTTCCTACTGCCAATGCAGTAAAGAAAATAGTTTCCTTTTTCATTATATCAAATATCTTAGTTTATGCCATGCATGTTAAAGTTTACCACTCCTTGAGGCTTACAACTACAATATTTTTTCACTATCTGGAGGATTATAATTGCGTGCACACATCAATTATGGATTGGATTCAGCATTTTCAGAAAACTTCCCAAATAACGAAGAGAGCACAATGGTCTCCAGGCATTTGCAGGCCAGTTTGATTACAAGTGTACCACACACAGCCTTGTTAGTTCTCGGAGGTGAGGACTACCTTTCCCTGTTGGGTCTCTAGAAGAGGCACTGACCATTGCTTTTTGCTAACAATTTCTTCCTGTTCCCTAGAGATGACTTAATGAGCCCCTTGGATATGGCCAAAGGCAATCTTGTTCTCTGGGCCAGTGAGGTGAAAAGCCAAAGCTTTACCTACCGGGCAGACAATAATTAATAAGGTATCTTTGATTCATCTCAATTCATTAACAAAGTTACAAGTTGGGCGCCTTAAGGAGCACAGAGCTAGTCTGTCATTTCATTTGCAAGTATTGAATGAAACACGAGTGCCAAGGTAAGTTAAAAAAATTAACTTACAAGGAAAATAAATGGAAGTAGAATACTAATTGGGAGAAAGCAACTGACAGATACTGCAAAAGATTGATTTTAGGGAAAACGGAGAAATCTGTTTTCTGTTTATTTTAAGGACAGGAAATGAATACTGATTAGAAATGTATAGGCAGTTGCGTTGTGCAGCATTTGGTAATGTTTTTACTGGATATTTGATTTGTCTAAGTTTTTTCCAGATTTTAGATTGGATGCCAGTTATCAGAATTAGTTTTTGGTCTAATACTTAGTTGGACTTTCTTGGATACATGGCTCTTAAATCGCAAGCATTTGCCATGCCTCCCTGTGGAAAAGTAATTCAAGCCCAAATGTCGCACTGCCACAGAAAGAAATGCCTACTTGAAGTAGGCAAAGGCTGAGGTGGGGTGGTCAAATTTCTGTCAACCAGTCTTTTCCTATGAAACTGCTGTGAGCTTAAGAAATACTACCCATTTGAGTAATTCTTAAATGTGTTGTCTAGATATAAATCTCCCCCCCTTTTCCTGAGATAAAAACAAAAGCAATCATTTTCTTATATAATAATAATAGTTTTAAAAGAGTACACCAGAATGGAGTTGCTCAGAGACAGAAGGGAGTTTGGAGCACTCTGGGTTCACACTAAGCTGTTTCCTATTATAGCCTCCCCCTTAAGTGGTGGTGGTGGGGGGAGGTCATATGTGCATCTCATTTGCATTTGTTGTGTTACAGTCTTGCTCAGAGTCTGTCTCCACAGTAAGGTGACTGGGCGTATGGAAGGCAACTTAGGACTGCATAAAGGATGTGGCGGACCAAAGCTGCTCCCCTAATGAGCTTTGCTGAGACCATTACACAGTAACTTCTCTGAAGAAATTTAAGTAATAATATACAGCATCTCCTGGAACTGTCCTCAGTGTATATGGGCCAAAGTCCAACTATTTTAGCCCTTCATGGGAATTTTGGAAATGCAGGAGTGAGGTTGTAGTGACATCTAAAGGCAGACTTTTCAACTTGTACTGCACTTCTGAACAGCCTGCTCCTTTTAACAAATGCTTCTAATCACAGCTTCCAACAAATGTCTCCTAAAATCTGAATAAAGTAGTTTTATCATGGATCTTCTAAGGCTAGCCACTTTGGCAGTGGGGATTTTCTTTGCGTCTCTGGAAACCTCTCTAGTCTTCTATACTTCATTGCTTCCATTCACGCCATAAGGGTATCTTTGCCTCTGAGCCACATAGCCTCCAAGAGTCTTTAATTGTATGTCTTGGGTCCAAATCTGGTTTATGAACATAAGTCATATCTTTGGTGAAAGCTGCCACTGACGTGGTGCCAAGAGCAAGGGTTAGGTACCTGCCTTTCTGTAACTTTCTATCCTTTACCTTCTCAGAGATAATGAGACAAATCAGAGACTGTAGGAGTTTCACCTGAAGGGCAGACACTGAGCTAAGCCACATGCTACTAGTATGAACTGGCTGGGACTGCTTTGCCAACTGGGATGAGGAAAGGTACATTCTTAATGTTAGTGACCACGTTTGAAACATGCTGCTCAATTTCTGCAAATGAAAGAACATATACTTTGGTAGACTTCTTTCTGCCACTGAGTGAAGAGGACTGACTCTCCAAGCACCCCAGCCAGAGGCATTTCAGACACTTCCTCTTTTGTTTCCAATGTACCCTGAAGTCCCTTGTGGTACAAGTTATCAAATCTAAATTGAAACGTTTTAATTTGACTTTACCACCCTCAACCAGATGTATTGTACTAGTATTGGTAAATTTGGACAAGAGAAAGAAGCTAATCCATGTATGTATACAGGGCAGCAGGGATTTTTGCATGCAGGTGATTCCTCACCTTATTAGAACAAGAACTCCATCCCCACTGAAGGGATGGGGGTTTTCCTTTCATTTTTTTTTTTTTTCATTTTCCTTTATATTCTTTTCATTTTTTAATGGCCTCGATGAAAGTCATATAAAGTTGAATTGAATAGTTAGGAGATAATGACTTTAATGATAAAGGTCCATGCTTTCGTCTACCACCCTGCCCTGGCAGTAATCCTGGCTTTGGGGATCTGAAATTTCCTAAAGATGTATTAGTGTCGTATACACATGTGCCCTTGTATGCTCATAATCCTTTTCACTAGCTTCTTAGCTGCATGCTTTGTATTTAAATTTTCCTTCTGACCAAGTAAATCCCTTTGGATGAAGTGACAGGATCTTTTCAGCACCCATAGCTGGTGACAGCTGGTGGAAGGTCTCTGAAAGACTGCAAAGTGTTCCTTACTAGCTTTCTTCAAGACCAGTGCCAGCCACCAGCTGAGCGATTTGTTAGTTCTCCCTTCAGGCATCAGTCAGTTGAAGAGGCTCACAGTAAATGCTAAAGAAGTATAATAGATATAAATGTAAAAGACAATATCTGTGCTTCTGGCTTAACCATGCCTTTAATTAGGTACTTATTTATTATATGTGAACATGAAACCTTTTCATTAATTCTAGTGTAACCCTTTATTAATACTGTATGAAATATATTCTGGCATCTGAAATGTAGTGAAAACTCATGCTTTGAAAGCAATAATTGCCGATAACCTTTGAAAGAACAGCTCATGGGGCCAAATGCTTGCTGTTCCCCTTCTTCTGAGAAGTTTCCTTGTGAATATCTAGCTTGCAGTACATGCTGATGTTTTAAATGAAAATTGAAAGATGTCCTTTTTTGGGAGAGGGGGTTCTCACTGGCAAGTTGCCAGGGCTAGATTAAGTAATGAGGTAATGAGAACAATTCCAACTAAGTAAGAAACTCGACTTTGAATTTATGGGACCATTAGCAGTAGCTTGGTCCTCAGGTGGATTTTTTTTTAGCTTACAATAGTTACTTAACCCAATGGAATTTCCATATTTTCTGAACAAGCAAGCAAACAAACAAAGTAATGCTTTTAGGGAAATAAGAGATACCTATTTGAGAGCAACATTTTGTTGTTTTAGGATTTTTTTTTCTAAAATTAGATCTCTGATATATAAAGCTTCCTTTTTGAAATTAAATATTTGAACACATATAAAACAAAGTGTAAACTAATATACCACTTCTAAAGATGTCTGTTTGCAGTCACTTTTACATAGCTGTGATTCTGGATTTTTACCACTTTTACTTACTTGAGCCTTAAATAATTTATGTATGAAGAGAAAATTGAGAGGGTATTTTATCACCTGTGCCTATTAAGGCAGAAGGAAAACTGTTGTTTCTGCCATTGTATACCATACCCATGTGGGGACCTGTGAGTACAGACGAAATCACAGGGGTGGCTGTGAATGGTGGGTGTCCCAGCACCTGGAGAAGTTCTTTTGAGACAAATAATTTGACAGGGCAACATTAATAGCAGAATATATCATCACCATTCTGTTTGGGCAACTTAAATAAAGGAAAATGTCCTTTAACTCATCTGTGTGTGTATGTATGTGTGTAGATACCTAACACTGCTTTTGCATTCCCAATTTTTTTAATCTTTCTTTTATAAATTATTATTGATGGAAAATGCATTATACAGCTTTATATTATACAAAACCATCATGTTTGTGTGCTGCATGTGGTATCTAAGACTAAAAGCCCAATTTACTCCTTTACCACACAATTGTCCCTTTTGTCCTGATTAACCCAGCTCCCTTCTCTGTTCAATATATTTCAAATTGACAGAATTTTACTATGAAGTGAACCTGACCTTCTAAGAATCATTTTATATTGTTTTGTTGCATAGTTTGAATATTGTATTGTATGCTGTGATTCAATTTTTTATAACAGCTGTTGTACTTGAATATTTACTGAGAGATGAGAAAATTAATACAAAAGTAAAAGGAACAGTCACCTTATTCTGCCTTATATTTTGGCATTACTAACAATGTATTAGTGATTCTCTACCTTTTAATGAAAGAGAATGACACAATTAGGAGTTTTAAAATCTGCATTTCATTTGTCATTCTACACTTAGCATTCCCAAGTTTTCTTAGATCTGCACCCCTGAGTGGAAGAAGATGCTGCACACAATTGGGAATAGAATGAGAGGCCTTTACAATTATAAACATGTTATTGTTAAACCCTTAAAATAGGCACTATGCAAAACAGCAAATGATGCCTTTTTCTGGAATATGAGAATAACTGCTAAACTCAATAATCCTCATGTGCTACAGGATATTAAATAAAGCTGTTTAAAGAATAAAATTGATCTTATAATCAATTAAAATAAAATGGCCTGCTAATAACAAAAATGAAATCTTAGTTTGTTGTATTATTGTTTCAACCAAAAATGCACATGAGCTTTCAAATATTCAAGTACTTCACCATCATTTTTTTGTGTGTTTGCCTGATGAATTATTAATACAGGGCTTGTGCTGGGCTCACCAGCTAGCTATCCAGAATCCCTATTAGTAAGTCACAATTTGATGTGTCACAGTGACGGGTGAAGGAGATGTCTAATAAGACTATAATCTATACATTGGTGAGTGCACAGTGATATCTATTTCTTGATGTACTTCCTTCATTGAGTAAATTATTTTTAATGGGTTTTGTGTTTTTATTTAAGAAAACACTTGTTCTTCTGGGAGTTTTTTTTTTTTTTTTTGGTTCTGTTTTGGTTGTACTGGGCATGCATGCATGTTTGCAAACATGTGTTTTAATGGGCAGTTGTGTATGCTATAATTTTTGGTACTTCTTTACACTAAATATTTAAATGCAAATATACCCACACATCTATATGTTCTGCATACCTGTGTGTGTGGTGTCTGTTTACATTTTCTGTCATGTAGTCATTAAGCACACAACGTAGACTTAAAGGATGTCAAAACTGACAGCCCCAGCATGATGGATGATGCTGTGCTAGACTGATTCTTACCAGGTGTGGTGTGATGGGAATTCAAATGCTGTTCAGAGCTCTTATTTTTGTTAGTAAAGTTTTGCTTTCCTGTTAGTTATTTTTTTTTTTTTTGATGGGAAGGGGAGAGGATTCTGAATTTATAATCTTAAACCTTATAAAATGTTTTCAGCGTTCTTAGGAAAAAACTATGAAGGTTTCTTCTAATATTTAGATCTGATACATATTATCCATTTTTACATCGTTACTCTTCAACACACACCTAAACACTCTGCAGTTATCTGAATAAATTTTTTCAAAGATTTAAAATACCAATCCTGATGTTACTATTATTTTGGGTAAACAAATGTCTCTGCTTACTCTCTTAATTAGGCAGAGTTGATTATTGCCTGCCTCCATCCAAAATTTGAGTGAAATTTTCATTTAAACATTTTTGAACTAGCTACAAGTTTTAAGGGTATTTTCTAGCACTTATGCTCACAATGCCTGCTCTCTATACTACATCTGATAGTTCAGACTGGTCCCCACAGGATGAGCACTGCGGATCAGGGGGATCAGTTTTCCTGCTGAGATTAGTCCCTCCAAGGTGGCCATAGGGCTAATAAGACACACTCTAGCTGGGGCCATCCCAAACATGCTGCTGACAAGATGAATCTCACTTGCTTTTCCTGTTTGAATCCAACAACTTGAGAAAAGGGAACTTTATCTTCCCATTGGACTACTTAAGACGGGAGTGACAGTGCTAAATAGGTGAAGTTCTGCTCTGCATAATTTTACAAAACTGGACATCCTGCCTCAGGACGTTGTCAAATGCAATCTGTCATCAACAGAGGCAAACTGGCAAGTTAAGTAATCAGTGGACCTGAGAGACAGAGTCTTAACTTCACCCTTGTCCTTATTCATCTTTCCAAATAGTATCAACTTATTTCAACCTTTGGGTTTAGATGTTCTCAAAAGGTTATGCCAAGATCTGCAAGAAATAGTGTGTTCCTAACCAAATTTATAAAAATAAAACTGTAACACAGAACAACCAACCCAGTGTCTACAATCTGTATTGCTGAGATTTATCTTCCAGATTTCAAGTAAGCATTCAAATAAGAAATAAGTCAATTAGTTCATAATTTGGAGTAGTTCATAATTTGGTGAAAGTTGACTGTGGAGATTCAATGCATACAACTATTCTATCCTGATTGTAAAGTGTTAGGAGTAATTTCCAGTAGCAATCATTGGGTAGTTCTCATTAACAGACAACATAGCATTGTTCTTAAATTCTTTCTACTGCATTGCTTAGTCAAAGGACTTATGCAAGACCAAAGGGAACTGCCTGGCCACCATGTGAGTGTCCCATTACATATTTTTCTTATTATTTATTTAATTCTTATCTGATTATCTAATTTCTTCTCTACTACCTGATGCATAACTATCATATTCCAACTGTGTCCAATCCCATAATTCTATGTACAGATTACTCTACCCTTATTTGTCAATTATATTTCCTTTGCATTCTAGTCACCATTTCCTTTTCATCATTCTCTGACACTCTGCCCCTAAGAACATGTGGATAAAACACAGAGGTTTGCTTTTTTCCTGGTTTTGGAATTATCTGGTTAGACAAAAGACTCTAAGCCTTTTCATTAGTCCTTTCCAGGAACATGGGAAGTTGGCAAAGAACTCATTAGTAGTCATGGGAATTTTGAAAGAGAAAGACAATAACCTTGAATGCACACAACATCAGGTGCTGAAATGTTGACAGGTGGCTGGAGAAGGAGTAAACATGTTTATGTACACAGTTTCTGGCCATTTCAGTGGTTTCAAAATATAGGGCAAAATGGAGTAAATTTTCTGTTTTAGTCGTGTCTTTTCTTAGAAGAAAAAACAAAATCCCAGCATATACACAACATGGGAGCATAATAAAAGTTCACAGACAAAGAAAAATCCTGCACACTCTCACCACCAAGCAGTGGAAGTGAAGAAGTATATGATAAACTGCTCAAATATAATAGAGTTGAAAGTAAAGAAGTAAAGAGCTGTTCAAATAATTATGTTGGGATAACAGGTTTTCACTGGAACCACCCAACACACTAATAATAACTATATATCTCATTCCTCTATTATTCAAGCAGAACCTACAATGTATTCAATTTGCTATGTGGCTAATGGGGGGCAGGTGACAATTATCAATTTTTTATATGAAACTTACTAGAAATCTACCATCTAGGGTGCCAGTGAAAGCTATTCATAGAGGTAAATCATCGGAGGCAATCCTCTATATAAACAGCCGAGGAAAATGTGGAAAGACTTAGCTTTTGTGTCTTCCTGGTACTATAGTGAAGGACAGACTACACCAGTGAATCCAGTCCCTTGGAAAGCTGTGGGCATTAAGGAAAAACCCTGAGTACACATGCCAAAGAACTAAGAACCACTCCCTCTCGCAATATCTCTCCAGCTCATTTTCTTTATAGAACTTAACATTGGAACAAATATTTAAAGGATCCACATATATCTTAGAGAAATTTAGACCTGTGAGCATTATATTAATAACATGTCTGCCCAATCAGGCACACCCATGTTCATGGCAGCATTATTCATGATAGCTAAGAAATGGAAACAATCTAAGTGCTCAACCACATCTGGACAGTGGGTAAAGAAGGCGAGGTGTCTATGTAGGTAATGGAATACTACTTAGCTATAAAAAAGATGGAATGTTGACATTTGCAACAAATATAATGGGCCTTAAAGATACCATGTTAAGTGAAATAAGTCTAAAGGAGAAAGACAAAGACTGTATGATTTTACTTATGAAAGGATTTTAAAAATCAAACAAAACAAACTCTTAGACTCTGATAACAGAATGATTGTCACTAAAGAATAAGGAGGATGGGGCGAGAGAGCAAAACAGGTAAAGGGGTCAATTTTACCAGGATAGATGAAAACTAGATTTAAGATGATGATCATAAAGTAGTATACAGAGATATCACTATAAAAAACTGTATAGTTAAAACTAATTTTGTTATAAGAGAAAATCTAGGTCATTTTTGAGTTTGGAATTTCCATTAATAATGCTACTACAAATATCTATGTACAAATTTTTGTGTGGCTATATTTTTAACTCATTTGAATAAATAAATAGGAGAAAGAGTATAAGACTCTAAAGAAAGTTTATGCTTAAATTTATGAGCAAAATATTCATTTTTCTAAGTGTCTGTATCATTTTGCATTCCCTCCAACAATGAATGAGAGTTTCTTTTGCTCTGTATCATCAGCTTGTTATTACTGCTATACTTTTGTTTTGCCATTCTTTCAGGCATAAATGGTATCAAATGATGGTTTTAATTTCTATTTCCCCGTGACTAGTAATGTTGAATTTCTTTCTACCTGCTTTTTGCAAACCACAATCTTCTTTAAAAAAAAAAAAAAGTCTTCTCATAATTTTCCCCCTGATTTTCTGTTGCTTTGTGTGTTGAAGACCTCATTGTTTTCTCAACACAACCCTTTGTCAGTTAAATATTGTTAATATTTTCGCAAAGCCTGGAAGTCATCTTTTCATTCTGTTAACAATAAGATTCACAGAATATAAGTTCCTATACACTATTGGCACTTCATCCAACAAAAAATTTTCAAGCCCCATCATCTGATTTTCTCTTCTGTATCTTTCTAGAAACTTTAAAGATTCATATTTATGCTTAAGCTTATAACTCAATAAAGTAAACGTTTGTATAAATTTTGAGGTATACATTAAAGTTCACCTTTTTGCATATGTATGTCCATGTTTCAGTACCATTTGTTGAAAAGAATATCATTTCTCCTTAGAACTGTCTGCGCCTTTGTCAAAATTTGATTAGCTGTATTGGTGTGACACTATTTCTGGGTTCTCTATTTTGTTCCACTGGTCTTTGTTTCTATCTCTTCACAAACATCATCTCATAATGATTAATATATATTAATAGTAGATCTTAAAGTTAAGTAATGTGAGTATTTCAGCTTTGCTCTTATTGTTTTTAATATTGTAAGTTCTCTGACTCTACTGTAATATCCAAACCTGTTATTCAATAGTAGTGATGAAGTCTTTCTGAATTCTTCAGTAGGGTTGCATAGAATATCGAACTTTCATTCTATCAACATGGTACACAAGCTCAGCATTTACTTAAATCATCTAAATTACTGTCATCAATATTTTGTAGTACTTAGCATATAAACTATGCATGCATTTTGTTAATATTTGTGTAAATATTTCACCATTCATTATTTTAGTGTAACACTTTCCATTTAAAATTCTAATTGTTTTCCACAGTTATGCAGGGATTTGGTTAAACTCCAACAGTGTACCTTGTATTTGAATAAGTTGCTAAGCTTATTAGGCCGTAGGAGCTTTTTGTAAATTTTGTGGATTTTTTTTTAAAGATTTATTTATTTGTACATACAGAATTGGGGTACAGGCCAGAGGCTCAGGGGCGGTGAGAGGCTTCACCAGAGACAGAGTGGGGAGCAGAACAGGCAGATCAACAAAGTACACTGCTGAGGGGAGCAGCGGGCGGGTCAGGAGAGGTCTGCCACGCCATTTGGTCAACTCAGGGCTAGGCGGGAATTGAACTCATGCAGAAGTGGCTTTAGCTTCTCAGTGCTGTGCTTTAACCCGTTGCGTCACCAGAGAGGGCCAATTTTGTGGATTTTTTATATAAGCAAATGTATTATTTGTCAATAGAGATACTTATTTCTTCATTTCCAATTGCTCTACTCTTTTTCCCTTTATAATCTTACTAGTTAGGTTCTAGTTCAAGGTTCAATAGGACTATGAGAACATATCCTTTCTTCAGTCTCTTATCATTTGAGTTCATTCACTCCATCATCACTGAGTACAATGTTAGCTATAAATTAAATACCTTTATGAAGTTAATAAATTTCATTTTTATTTGATGAATATTATAATGAATGCATGTTTAATTTTATTAAGTGATTTTTATGTATCTATTGACATAATCACTTTTTCTCTTACTTTTACCATTCATGTAGTAAACTATACTGATTGATGTTCAAATGTTTAACTATAGAGAAGCTAAATAAAAGGTCAAATAAAAAAAGACAAAATTTGCAAGCTGACCATAGACCTAAGACATACAGCAGGGGAGGAGTAGAGGGAGGAATCAAAACAAGATAGGGAAGAGCACAATGGACTATGGTGATGGCTCAGGTGTGATAAGGAGTGGTAGACTACCCCTGGAGCAGTAATCAATTACAAAAATAAACAATGATATAAGAAAATAAATAAATAAATTTAGGAAAATATAGTTTTATTTCTGTGGTGAATCCAAACTGATTGTGATTACATATTTTAAATTTTAAATTTAATTTGCTAGTATTTTAAGAGAATTTTTATACCATAGTATGACTGTATCTGGTCTATAATTTTATCGTCTTGTGATATCTTTATCTGCACTATGATTGAGGGGTGAAGCATCCTTTTTCACTCCACTTTCTGAATGAGAGTATCAACAACTGTTATCATTTCATTCTTAAATGTTTAGTGCTGTTAAGCAATAAAACAATCTGGTTTTCTGGTTTGAATTATTTTTTCCTTTTTTTTTTTTCTTTTTTGTTGTTATCCTTCCACAAGTATAGGACTATTTGGTTGATCTATTTCTTCTTGAATTTTGTTAATTTATCTTTTGTAATTGGTCTAGTTCACTTATATTGTCAAATTTATAGACGAAAAGTTGTTCACAGTATTTTCTTTTTTCTTCTTTTAGTATCTATAACAAGCCAAATTTACAGAGATGTCTTTGTGAAGTCAAAACTACAAGGCACCTGCTAATAGCTGACAATTCTCTGTTAGCTTTTATATCCTGCTTGTACAGGATCTGAAGCTTATTCAAAGGTGAGAGGTTAGTGCCTTTCCAGGTCTTCCCTGGGTATATATGGACTCATTTCATATATGTGATCTTCCAGATTACCAGGAGTATGGAATATGCTGTAATATTTTAAATATTCTGAGTAATTTTTTAAAAAAAAAAATTTGTTACCCCAAATCATTTTTCTTGTCATTTTTATCTTCTAGAATTATCCAGTATTCCTCCATTTATTACTCTGTCCTCCAATTTAAAGGACATGAAGGTATCATCTTCAAAATATCTGTTTACCTCAAATTCTCTCTCTCTCTCTCTCTCTTTCATTATGTGTATCTCTCTCTCTTATCTCTCTCTCTGTCTCTTTCTCTTCCCTCTGCTTATGTCATCACATTTCCTTCTGATCCTCCTGCCTTGAAAGTTTCCTTATGATTACATTTAACTGGTCTCATATGACATTTGTGGTTACCTTTCAAAGGTTCTGGGAATTCAAATTTAAAATGCTTATTTTTTTGAAGGGGGTACTTTACTCTGCCAACCATCAATTAATTAATTTTAGTTCCATTCCTTTAGATCTAAGAGTATACTTTGTGTGATTTCTGCTGCTTAACTACTGAAAGTGTATTTGATTGCCCAAATCATATCCTATCCATGATGACTTTCCATGTGCACTTGAAAAAAAAAAA
>NW_004567121.1:6771914-6793729 GCF_000260355.1 Condylura cristata | reverse complement strand
ACCCAACTCTGACTCCCGTGTCTTCCTCGCTCCCCTTTCCCCTTTTTTCTCCCTTTCCCCTTTTTTAGGAATCTCCACTCGCCGACGCCTTCCCACCTTAGGGTCCTGCCTGTCTTGCCTCCAGATACCTCAATAGTTGGAGCTGATCTCTGACAGTTCTTTACCGACAGTTCTTTAAATGTCAGTTTTGTCAAGTTGTCTCATAGTGCTAACCTGATCATTTACATACTGATTCTCTGTCTACACATTGTATCAAATGCAACTTTCAACTGTAATTGTGAATTTCTCTGTGTTTACTTTTAGGTCTACCAGTGTGTATGAATTTGTAGTTTATGTTATTAAATTCATATACATATAGAATTACTATATCATACTGATGAAATGACCCATTACTTATTATATTGTATATATTTTTATCCTGATAGTGTTTCTCATCTGCTTCATGTGAATATAATTAAGCAACTTCAATTACTGTTGAGTTGGTGTTTAATTTTCAATGATTTTTTAAAGTGGTTTTAAGGGAGAAAACACAATAGAATCATAAATGAAAGAGGAAAAATTACAATGGACACAACAGAAATCAAAAGAATACTAAGTGCTTATTATGAATAGTTATATGCAAACAAGTTCAACAATCTAGAAGAGATGGACAAATTCCTATTACTTTGCAATTGCCTAAGGCTCAACATAGAATAAATAGAACACCTAAACAGGCCAATTGCAATAAATTAAATTGATAAAATAATCAAATCTCTCAATAAAAACAAAAGATGGCTTACAAATGAATTTTATCAAACATTCAGAAAGGAACACGTACCAGTCCTACACAAACTCTTTCAAAATTTTGAGAAAGAAGGAATACAACCAAACATGTTTTATGAAGCCAGCATTACACTAACACCAAAACCAAACAAGGACAGCAGAAGAAAACTAAAGATCAATCTTTCTAATGAACACTGATGCAAAAATTCTAAATAAAATCCTAACTAATAGAATCCAACAATGCATCGAAAAGATAATCCACCATGACCAAGTGAGATTTATCCCAGCGGTACAAGGATGCTTCAACATCCAAAAATCAATTAATGTAATTCAACATATCAACAAAAAGAAAAGTAAAAACTATATGATTATATCAATAGATGTAGAGAAAGCATTTGACAAAGTCCAGCATCCATTCATGATAAAGGTACTTGAAACTCTTGGGATAGAAGGAACATAACATAATAATGGCCATATAAGACAACCCCATAGCCAATGTCATTCTTAACGGAGAAAAGCTGAAATCCTTTATTTTAATGTCATGAACAAGACAAGGCTGTCCACTCTCACCAGTGCTTTTCAGTATAATACTAGAATTTCAAGTCAGAGCATAAGACAAGAAAAGAGCATACAAGGACTCCAAATTGAGAAGGATGTAGTAAAACTATCACTGTTTGCAGATGACATGATAACATATGTAGAGAATCCCAAAAATTCTGCAGAAAAACTTATCAAAATAATAAACCAGTTTAGTAAAGTAGCAGGATACAAAATCAACAGACAAAAATTAATAGCCTTCCTATACACAATAATTGAAGAAGAAATCAAGAAAACAATTCCCTTTATGACTGAAATAAAAAAGGTAAAATACTTGGGAATAAATCTAACAAAAGAGGTGAAGGACCTCTATAAAGAAAAGTATGAAGCATTGTTAAAAGAAATAGAAAAAGGGGAATGGGATCAAAAACAATGAGGGGAGGGAAATGCACTGGGCTATGGTGAGGGCACATGGGTGATTTGGTGATGGGAAACCCAAGGGGATTGCAACTGAGATGGAAAACTGCACAAAAATATGTAAAAATAAATTATTATAAAATCAAAAAAGAAAGAAATAGAAAAAGACTGAGCTCTCCCTGGTGGTGCAACAGGTTAAAGCACCACATTATGAAGCTCTCCGAAGCCACTGCAACATGAGTTCGATCCCCCTTCAGAGAGCTAACCCACATGGAATGGCAGACCTCTTTGGACCTGCCCACTGCTACCCTCAGCAGTACACTTTGTCAGTTTGCCTGTTCTGCTTCCCCTCTGTCTCTGATGAATCCTCTCACCCACTACATCTATGGTCTGTACCCCAATTCTGTAAGCATAAATAACTCAATCTAAAAAAAAAAAAAAGTTGAAAAGAAATAAGACACAAAGAAATGAAAAGAGATCCTTTGTTAATGGATTGGAAGGGTTGGAAGAATTAACATCATTAAAATAGCATCCTACCAAAAGCAATTTATAGATTCAATGCTATTCCTGTAAAAATTTCAATGACATATTTCAAAGAAATAGAAAAAATACTGATGAAATTCATATGGAGCTACAAAAAACCTCAAGTAGCCAAAGCTCTCCTGAACAAGAAAAAAGGGAACGGAGGTATGACAGTGCCAGACTTCAAACTATACAATAAAGCCATAATAATTAAGACTGCATTGCACTGGAACAAGAACCAATGGAATCAGACTGGAGGAACTGAATAGAAAACCCAGATATAATCCACAGCTTTATGTACAACTAATCTTTGACAAATGAGCAATATGCAATAGAACAAAGAAAGTCTGTTCAACAAATGGTACTGGGAAAGCTGGGCTGCTACATGCAAAAAAAAAAAAAAAAAAAAAGCTGGATTACTACATTACTATCTCATAACATATACAAAATCCAACTCAAAATGGATTAAAGAACTAGACATAAGACCTGAAGTCATTCAATATATAAAAGAAAATATTGGTGAAACACTAGAGGACATACACCTCAGTAACATCTTTAAATATATGTCGCCCAAAGCAATGGTAGTGAAGGGAAGGATAAACAGCTAGAGCTACATCAAAATGAAGAGCTACTGTACAGCAAAAGAGACACTACATAAAACAAGTAGACACCCCACTGACTGGGAGAAAATTTTAGCACATAATACTAATGATAAGGGACTGATCACAGAGATATAAAAAGAGCTGACAAAACTCAACAAATATAAAGTAAACAATCCCATCAAAAAATGGGCAGAAGAGCCATAAAGATACTTCTCCAAATGCAGATGGCCAACAGGCATATGAAAAAGTGTTCAGCATCACTTGTAATGCAAATCAAAACCACTATGAAACACCACCTCACACCAGTGAGAATGGCACATATTAAAAAAAAAAAAAGACAGGCAACAATAAATGCTGGCAAAGGTGTAAAGAAAAAAGAACTCTCCTACACTGCCAGTAGGTCCAACTACCAACTACGATGCAAATTGGTCCAACTACCAACTACGATGGAAAGCTGTGTGGAGGTTTCTCAAACTGCTAAAAATAAAGCTTCCATAGGATCTAGCAATTACACTCCTAGGTATCTACCCAAAGGATGCAAAAACAATAATTCTAAAGGACACATGCACTCCTATGTCTATTACTGCCCTATATACAATAAAGAAGATTTGGAATCAACCCAAATGCCCCAAAACAGATGACTGGATCAAGAAGATGAGGTACATATACACAGTGGAATATTACTCAGCAATCAAAAAAGATAAACTCATGCCATTTGAGGCAAGATGGATAGAACTGGAAAAGATCATGCTTAGTGAAATAAGACAAAAAGAAAAAGGAAAATACCAGATGGTTTCACTCATACCAGGAGTGTAAGGGATTGGGGGGAAATATATATATATATATAGTAATTGCAATAAAGTAAAAAATATCAACTAACAACTATAAACCAGAGACATTCTCCAGGAGAGCAAAGGGGAACAAGGTCAAAATGGGGGTGGGAAGAGCACCATGATAATGGCACATGGGTGAAGTGGTGGTGGGAAGTCCATGGGAATTACAAACTAGATGAAAAATGTACAAAATGAAGCATAATGTAAAATATATATACATATATAATAAATAAAGTTGCATCCTGTTCTTTGCTATTCAATATGACAACCTTACCTTTAAAAATTATTTATTTATGTATCCATAACTGGGGTACAGGCTATAGGTGCAGGGGCAGTAGAGGATTCACCAGAGACAGAGTGAGGAGCAGAACATACCTACTTATGAAGTACACTGCTGAGGGGAGCAGTGGGCGGGTCAGGAAAGATATATTATATCTTATATAATATGCCTTAGTTATTGCCCTATAATTTGGTATATTCATTGTTATATTCTGAGTCTATATTAAACAATATTATATGATTTCCTAGATATTATAAAGACAAAAAATATATTTCCAATTCCTCTTATCATTCCATATTTTACTTCTGTCTGGTATAGATAAATAATATATTGTTATATATATTTTTTTTGCCTGAAATACCTTTGCCACTGTAATTAAATATGAGAAAATGTAAGTTTAATTGCACTTTTATTTTTTCTCCAGTATTCTTCAATTCCTTTGTATGAATCAACTGTTCTAACCTACAGCATATTCTTTCTACTTGAAGATCTTCTTTCAAAAGTTCAGTGCAAATAATATATGTTCCAGTAAACTTTGGGGTCTGAACTCCCAGCAAAGTAATAGAGCAGTATTCAGGTACATAAGGAGGTTTTGATGGTAAGCATGACTGATCATTTGCTCCAGCATTCACCTGCATATCTCAGCTACAGTGAGGAATCATTTGACTACTTCTGGTGAGTGGGCTATAAACACAAATATTTATAACTAGCATGTGTAAGTATAAACAGACAAGGTACTCTCCAATGCCTCTCCTCACCACAGAAGCCAAGGATGTTCTTTCTCTCTCAAAATCAAAATGTTAAAATGTGGCAAAAACTCTTTCAGCCTACTTATCTGATTTCAGCCTACTGTTTGAATGGGTACCTGTATTTGTACAAGGCAAGCAATGTAGGTGACAACAATGTGGTGATCATAGAACTCAATTATGAGATGATTTTTAACTAGATCATGGTCTAGTTTTCCTAACAAGTAAGAATGTCATGAGTCATGGTGTTCAAATGTAAAGCAGGCAAAGTGATAACTTTATGTATAAAGGTAAAGACCAATATATATATATAACTATTACAATGAAATAGTACATTTCAAAAAGCAATAAAAATGTCTTGAGGACATTTAGAAGTTCTGTGACCCAACAGACAAAGGGAAAACTTTACAGAAGAGTCAGATACCTGAGTGAAAATCAAAATATAAAATTATGCTTCATTGTACACTTGAGATGTCAGAGGTCCAGAACTGTCCCCATTCAGTTAATTGTAGAATAAAAACTAATACTTGGGTTTTCTTATAGACTGCCTCTTATAACACTTTTTATTATGGTAAGAATCTGTTCATTTAAATACTTTTGATTAAATAGACATCAGAATTGACCTTTTGCAGTTCTTAGGGATGACAAGAAATAAGGCGAAATAGCTACATGAAGAAATACCATAAATGAATGTAAAACTGTTCTCTTGACCTCAGAAGATTTCTCTGATTTTTCTCAGAATTTCTTAGAATTAGATATTTGATTAATCAATAGATTTCATGACTGAAATATAAAAGAAAATAATGAATATGTAGGATATAAGTATATATATAAGCCACTCAGCAGAAAATTGAGATAATCTTTTTTTTTATAAAAAATGGATTGCCATTCATATCCATCACTTATTATCTTGTTTTACAAAATGCCTAAAAAGCTCGGTGCAGAAGCTCTATATTAAGCTTTAATAAATGGGCACTTGCAACTGGATAGAATCCACAAAACTGCTCCAGTAATTTTCGTTCTCCTGTATAATTGTCATTTTTGTTATAATTGTCTTGTTTGAATGTTTTTTTTTATTTGATTAACAAGAGACTATCCTATGAATGAAATAAATTGGCAGAGGCTTGTGGCACTAACTACCTATGTTAGTAGAAAACTTCTCTAGCTGACATTTCTGAAAATCTTTGATAAGTATTTTTGAAAATACTTAAAAGGTAGGTTCACAAGTGTTAGATATAGCACAAAATTTGATGGAACATTTTAGATATGATATATATCTACAAGATGCCTTCTAAATATATTTTTAAAATCTACCTTTGAGATTAAATAGATTCTGACCTGATAGGCTTCAGGAGAGCCTTTAGAAATTCCTGGAGTCCCTAAACACTTTGTGGATCATAACATATACATGAAAATCATTATGTGAGACCATAACAGGAGGCTGTTGAGGTTGTACTTCACACAGAGTCATATAACTGAGAGAGTAAGTGGAGTCTGAAAGTCAGCATATGCTCTGCTCAGGAAGGCTCAGCTCCTGGTTAAGCTGTGCTAGGTAAGAGACACACTGTCCTGCACAGCAAATCCAGGTTCACTGAGTCAACATCCTCAGTCTGAGTCCTTCTAATTATAACCATAATTAGAAGCGGCCTCTTCTGAAAACGTAAAAGATCCTCCATGATGTTTTTACAAGCATAGAGAAATACCAAACCCCATAAACCTTTCTGTCAAAAGATAAATTACAGACTTGTCCAAGATATACCAGAAAACAAAACTAAAAGAAAAAAGTTTAAAGGACACACGCATACTTATTGCAATTAGCAGACTGAACATTAAATTAACTCTGACTTACAGAAAAATTTTACCTAATTTAAATGTCACATTTATGAAACAAAATGAAAAGTAGAATATATAGTTGATGTAAGGACAGATATGTACTCAAACTGGGATATCAACTAATGAACTGAACAACAGAAAGTTTTTATTTAAAGAGGGTATTAGTGAACTGGAAGACTTACTAGGAACATAGAAAACTTAGTAGGAACTTAGTAGGAAACATCTAAAATAAAGCACATAGAAAACGAAAA
The DNA here is from genome assembly GCF_000260355.1 of Condylura cristata. NCBI lineage: Eukaryota > Metazoa > Chordata > Mammalia > Eulipotyphla > Talpidae > Condylura > Condylura cristata. The sequence continues at coordinate 6,786,946 of NW_004567121.1, read as the reverse complement.
ACAGAAAAGACTAAAAAAGTTCCAAAAATCACAGAAACATCATGTATGATTGGATTCACAAAAAGAGTAGAGAGAATAAGGAAGAAAAAATACTTGGATATACTGATAATTTTTCTTAAATTAATGCAAGACCTCAAGTTACATTTGGCAAAAGAGATAACAAAATACTTCCCCTGCACCTCTGAGTTGTACCCCAGTTCTGTATGTAAAATACATAAATCTTTTAAAAATATAAATAAATAAAGGTTGCACTTCAGGAGATGGTGACAGAAGAGGTTTCCTGCTGGCTGCTGGTAAGATAATATGGATAATATGGAAATAGTTCAAAGGAACACTGGACGTAGAACCTTGTAACTTGGGGTGAAGTGGAGACCAGCACTAACAACAAAGGAGTACTTAGAGAATTCACCTCCATGAAATAAAAGGCGATGGAAACAGGCAGCTAGAGAAGGCAGTTGAGGAAGGAACCTGCCATTCAAATCTCAGAGCTGTGTTCCTAGGTTTGAAAAGTGGCCCCGAGGATGGAGAGCTTTAGTTTGGAGGTGCAACCTTAACTGAGAATGTGTGGAGGAGTTAGGATGACCCAGTGATTACTCTGTCCCCTTGACTCTGTCAGGATTTGAAGTTTGTGAAGTACAGCAGTGAGACCCACTTGCAGAGACGTGAGTCTGCAAATCCAGAGAAGAGAGTTTTAAGCATAACTATAAGTAGGATTTACAGCAATTTCACGAGTAACTCAAGGGTTCTCTGGGCCCTCCTCAGCCCCAAAGTCATGAAGCTTTGTAAACCAATGTTGTATGGGGGAAAAAAAAAGGACTAGTGGATTGAGAAGGGAAATGCTGCCTAGAGGTCAATAGGAAAATAGAGAGACAAACAGACCAGTAGAAAAGTAAATTAATAGATAGGTGATAGATAATAAATGTAAATAGGGATATTTATAGGTAAGAGAAGCCAGATTATATTTTTATGGCAAAAGTGATACTAAACTTACTTTTTCAGGCAAAAGGAAAATTAATTCAAGTTGAAACAGAAATGAAAGAATAAAGCAAAAACAAAAAGGTAAATATTTGGGCGTATCTATGTGAATATTGATTGTGCAAAACAGTAATTGCAATACTATCTCATGGAATTTAAGTTAGTTAAGTTTAAAATACATGAAAATGCCATAATGGGAGAGATGCAATTGAAATTTAAAGACTTCATTATTTTTATTTTGTTGTCTAGAAAATGATAGGGATATTTACACTGAAATGCAATAAATCAAAGATGTTATGTTTAATTTTAGATGTAGATATTCACTGAAATAATAGTAACAATTTATAAAAGTGGGGCAAAATCAAATCACACACATCCTTTTAATAGGCAAAATCATTAACAATCAACTATAGAGATAAGTAAAATTATTTCAACAAAAAAGGAAAACAAAATAGATAAAATGCATGTGCTGCATACTTCATAATTTAGCTGCAAATAATATCTATGAAGTCATAAAGTATAAATATTCATATAAATTTAATTAGGCTAATATGCAAAGTGAAATCTATGTACATCACACTAGAAAATCATATTCATATATAAAATAAAATTATTCAGGAAATATAGTATGAAAAAATAAAATACCAAAAGTATAAAACTGTAAGAACAGTATAGAAAAAGGCAGAAAAATAGCAAAACTATAAGACATATATTGAGTATTAAGGAGTAAAAAATATGAAGGCAAGAATGCTAAGAATTGCCTCTTAGAATTGGGGTAGAGACAGGAAGGACAAGAAACTGGTGATTTCTTATAGTTACTGAAGGAGATATTTGGATTCAGTGAAGTAAAATTATCAAATTAAAACTAAAGAAAGGAAAATATTTTCCCATGCATAAGTACAAAGAAAGACATAAATTTAAGTAACTCAGTAAAACAAAATTCTTATTTGGATTAGTATAAGAAATGGAATGGTTTCCTTTTTAGGGATTGTTAAAATGATTCAGCAAATGACAAAGGACAACTATTTGTTATAAAATTTACTTCTCTCCTTTAATATCAACAACACACTTGTTTTCAAATAATGCATGTTAGACTAATCATCATTTGTAACCATATGAAAGGATGGTGTTAGTTTGCTCCCATAATCAACGAACAAAACCTTTGGGTTACAGTAAAGTCCTGAACCTTAAAGTTAATTTTCCTCTCAAAGAGGCAAAGAAAGTAAATTGTGGAAATTTAGAATATATGATGGAGTCCCCAAAAACTTTTAAGTAGATAATTTATGGGAAAAAAAAGTTTTTGAAAAAGTATGATCATCAGCCAGCAAAGTAAGTTTACAGAGCACAATTGAGTTTTTCTTAGTTAAATTACCAATGAATTCTCTTCTCTCAAAATAGCAGTGCTTTAATTCTGCAATAACTTTAATTCTGCATACATAACAATCCTGTCATGATAAGTTTGTATGCACATTCCAGGAAAGAATAGACAAACCAGAGATACACATTTATCGATGCAATTTCAATGCAGTGACTCTTTACAAAGTATTTTTGGTTCTACTTCCTAATATTTATTTGAAGAAATATCTCAATGAATATGAAGAATCTGAAAAATCAGAGATCAGAAAACTTATCTCATGGGCTAAGTTTGGTATACTGTTTTACAAATAAGGTTTTATCAAAACGGAACCAAATTTATGTCCTATAGACAGTTTTCTCTTTAGCAATATACTAAGGACTTGAGACAGACCATTTGGCATGAAAAATCTAAACTAGTTAGACTCCAAACGTTTATAGAAAAAAAATTCTGACACCTGGGTTAGATCATATTCTTAGGGCAGTTAATTGTTATTGAACAGATTCTATTGCCCAACATTTATAATCATGATGTGGACTGAAAGTGTCATTTGGAGATATCTTTGACAGCAGTTACTACAAACTCAACTGACAAAGATTCCGTTAATTATGCAAGATGTTATTCTTTTCATGTAAACTCAGGTCTCACTGTAATAATCTAGAACTGTGAAGCTCTTTAAAGGTATCACCTATGGACCAGGGTCTTTATTGCTTTCTGTATTGACATTTTTAACATCTATAGTCATAAGATGGTTGTAGCTCTACAAATCAGTCGCATTCCAACATTGCTAAGAAGAGGAAAAGCAAGAGGCTTTCATTGGGTGGGATCTTGTCTTTTAATGTGGGAGAAAAAGACTTGGAAGGAAAACTTTATAGTTTCCAGAGGAATGAAGTCCAATGTAAGCTTTGAAAGATGGATAGAAACAAACCTGTACTAGACAAAGAAAGCAGATGTGATATCCCTGAGGTAAAATGAGGTAAGCATATTTGGAACAAAGAACTTCAATATTGCTGGCGTAGGAAATATGTGAGATACCCATGGACATTAGATGTAAGAGGTCCTCAGATGATAATCATGGTGAATAAAATGCTGCTATAGAGTCATCCTTTGCCTCGTTGGGCACTGAGAGTATCCTACAGAAGAGGGGTGATTTCATTTCATCAGACAGTCACTCTGCCCACATGTGGAAAATGAATGGAAACCTGAAACTCTGTCAGTGTAAAGGTCTGGAGAACATCGTTAAGGAAACTGAGACAGAAGGAGGTTGCTTCGATAGCAGATGGAACAGAAGGATCAGAGAGAAACAGACTCAGGAGGTTCTGAAGGGGATTCAGTGATGATGACTGGTGGGAGGTGCAGGTGTTTCCTGGGCAATTGGATTATCACTTAGGTACAAAGTACAGAAGAAACATATTTAGAGGGGACCATCATGAGTTCAGACTGTGATATGTGAAGTGCTGAGGAGCCTAATAATTTTTTTGCAACAAATGCTGTAGAGTCAAAGAGATTTTCTGGTCTTAAAAATTTCTGCACAGGGTGGTGCCTTTGTGAGCTAAGGTATTGGGAATGTGCTGCCCTGAAGGGAGCTGGAATTTTCTGAGAACACCTGCTTATTCTACATATGGAGTTCATGGAGTTCAGAGTTCTACAGACAAAACTTTCCCCAAATTGACTCCTGTCCTCCAAGGACGTACTGGCCTCCAAGGACATACTGGCTCTTACACATGTGCTTACAACCTAGAAAAACTTGTTCCAGCATTAACTTATTAATTTTTATAATCTTAAACACAATTGAGTGCTACTTTCTTGTTCCTTTGTTCAGATCTTTAATAAAAGCTTGGGCTGGGAGAGTGAGAGGCAGAGCTGCTTTTGATGGCTCTCCCCAGTCTCCTCCTGCTGCAAATTCATTTAGACTCTGAGTCCTCATTCATAGCAGAGAACTTCATCAGCTCTCTTGCTGTCTGCAGCACTAAGGGTAAATGTTTCCTTAAACATCAGTAAAGTTTTCTCAGAAGCTGTTTGCTGTGATTGCAGAAGTAGCACTGTGGTCCAAGAGAAGTGGGCACAGATTCTGAGGCCATCTTTCCACTATGAGCTATTTATTAATCCTTTATAGGCCCGAGGGTCTCTTTTGTAACTAAGGTGTGGTCCCTCAGCTATACTCTTACTCCTACTTTTTAGAGTGGATTAAGAACCAAATGAAATAACATGTAAAAAGTGCTATGGTGTCTGGATGGTGCTTTCCAACATTATGTCACTGTGCCTGCCATCACAGACAAGGCGGGGAAATAGATATTATTATGCAATGGTAAATACTAGCAGGCTGAAGGCTATTTCTTAAAGTTCTTGCTGGGAGCAGGGATGTGCTTTTCTGCAGTTCTTCCTGAGCAGGTTTGGCCTTTGTCCAAGAGATGCAGCAGCTTCAGACAGAGATTGAGTTACAAAGGGAAGGAGCTTGCAGGAAGACAGTGCATGCAGGCGGCCTCCTTTCCTCCCTCCTGTCTTCCCCAACCCCCTCTCCCTCGGGTGCCTCTCCTCCACTGTGAGCTCAGCTCCCCTGCCAGTACAACAGTGACAATATGAGATATCGCATCTGAAGAAGCACAGCCAAATATTTGATTTGGACGATTACACTGAAGATGCCTCATCACAACTGTGGGTGCCCAGATTACCAACTCCTTGCTCTTGGCTTCCGTACATTTTGCAGTGAGTACAAACTGCATAGAAGAGCTCATTACAACACGATGGAAGAGATCCCAAATGGCTGATGTGGAGTGTCTTGTTTGGGGAAGAGTTCACTGATGAGGAATAAGCTGAGGAGGCAAGATGCTGTTGTTTTTCCTGTCAAGGCAAATGGTACTAAGAACATGGCAAGCGTTTTTTGATTTTTTTTTTCCCTTTCTAAATTGGATTCAGAAATTCTTGGCGATGATAAAGCAATTCCTTCTGGGGGAGATTATAGAGGAAGAGTCCCAATGACTCTCTTCCTTCTCTCCTTGACATATGATTGTCTCTATTTCGCTTAGCATCAGTGATGAAAAATCACAGATCTGGGAAGAAACTAGTGTCAGCTGTTTCTTCCCCCACCGCCCCCACCTCTTCCTCATTCTCCCCCTTCCCCCACCTACCCCACAACTTCACTGTTTCTAACACCCTCTTATGTTCATGTTTCAAGTTGACTGAAACATAAATAAAACCATTGTGCACAATTAGTACCAAATGATATCTTCTTTCAATTTTTATTCCCCAGAGGATAACATTTTTTAAACTTTAGGCAGAAATTCTGGAAGTTCCTAGAACAGAACACCTAGAACTTCACTCTTGCCACATCTACTTGAGAAATTAAACATGTACCATATATAGATTTTAAATGTATGAAAGTAAATTTCTCATTGAAAACTATCCATCATCAGTCACCAGTATTTCAGTGATAACAGTGGTAGCTAGAAAGTTCAGAAAGTTTACCGAAAGGCAAGATTGACCATTATACACATACATACACATACCATGTGCACATTCACTAGTTATGTAAAAATATAAAAAGTATGATGTGGTCCACATTTTATATCTATGGTGTGTCAACGTATGTACTCACATATACATGCAAATTACATATAAAAACAGTATATGCCCATGCCAGCTTGTATGTACACCCAAATCATAGTCCTTCAAGGGACCTAGAAAAAGAATTAATTATTTTTCTGGGAAAATCTACTGTGTTTCAGTAGAATTTCCCTCTTGACTTACAGTCAGCCCTAAAAAGATGAGAGGGATCTACATAATATATTTCTGCCATTGTGTTAGTTCATCAGTCCTGAGCTAATCAAGTCAAGATCATGGATTTAAGTCCCCACACTGGCCACAGATACCTGCTTGATTCCACCAGGCTGTACTTCCAACCTACATCAGCTGGGAAGGCTTAGATGTTTGGAATGTGAGCTTTGGAATTAGAAACCACTGGTTTATAGTTTTCCACTTTCTAGATAAGTGATTTCTGATGTGATTCTTCTCTTTTAATATTTAGCTAATGGATTTATTAAACATCCTTGTTTATTTTTTCACATTATATGATTACTTCCCTCAGGGTCGATCACCATAGTTTCCCCACCACCAAGTGCCCTCACCCTCCACTGCTCACCTCCCCACTCTACTCTCCTGCTCACACTCCACCTGTAAAAGTGTCTAAGCCTCTATCTCCCACCTGTAAAAGTGGAGTAATGTATTTTTTTCATCAACTGATGTGAAAACTAAATGAGAACACACACAGTAAAGTTTTACACAGCACCCAAGTACTTAAAAAGTATGGACAGCTGAGGGCAGAGGCTGGGACAGGTGAAAGTGGTTTAAATTAGGGCAATGAAGTGATGTTAAGTGGAGCGTATAAATCCCATCTCATGATCACAATTCTAGCAAAATCAGGATCAAGAATTTGAGGAATTTAGCACACACAAATTTAAAGTTAATGGAAAAATATCTGGCTTACTTCCTTGGTTATGATTTGGGAGATTAGCAAAATGGATTATGTGACTTAAAGTCTATTTCAATACTTGTGAAAAAGGACAAGTCACCATATTAACTTAAAAACATAGATGCAATTTGTTAAAGAATATATGTATAGCATATAAATATAGTATATCAGAAAGTTAAGTAACAGTTCACATGCATTTCTATCTTAACTCCATGTTTCTACTGTGACTTTTCCACCTTTATAATTTCCCTGAAGCTCACAGAAAACTTTTGGTAGACTATGAGGCCTGATTTAATTATTTTCTCTAACATCACTAATCATCATAATTATGTTAAGACCATAAACAAGAAACTAGCTTGTGAGCCCAAATGTGTTCCAGAAACAGTGTATAATTTGCCTTCTTGATAATTTACCTAGCATCATTCCAACAGGCTCTAGATTGAGGTTCAGTTTGAGATGTACTGTCTTATTCTTTCCTAATGCATAATTTCTTCTCAGTATTGGTTTATGTTTCTTCTTTAGATTAATTTTCCCATATGTTTCTAATTTATTCTCCAGAGAAATCAAGATCACGTATAAACAAAACATTAACTTGTTAAAGCACAGAAAATAAAAGCCAATCACTTGCTATCATTTCTCCTTTATATTTATTACTCCCACCCAGATAATCATTTAAATGAATGCAACTTGTACTACTGAATGGTTCATTTTGTGATTAACTGCAACATTACATAAATCTTAAAGAAAATAAATCCACGTATAGAACCTGTATCATCCATCTAGAGCCATTTGAAACAAATTTTTTCTAGCACTTACTAGGATCTGCTCCCAGAAAACTTTCCAGAAAATTGTTGCCTTCAAAAACATCAATCCAAATTAAAGTAACAGATTTATTCATTTTACATCTACATATAGTTTTAGCATAATCTATACAGATTTGTCCCTCTTCATATTTATTTCCCTAATTTCACTGAATATTTTTATTCATCCTTTGTCTTTTTATACCAAAATAAAATTTGAAAATTAATAAAAAAGCACTGTCTACTTATTGTACCTTTAATAAATGCGAGTAATAAAATTTTACCTTAATTACCTCCATAACAAATATCAAACTATCATGTCTAAATCAGGACACAGACTGCAAAACTGAAAGGATAATAACTGCAATGAAACCAAAAATATCACCCCCTCCCACTGCTAATAAATATAATTAGCATTAAGCTGGAGATGTAGACAGGCAAAAATTTCCAAATAGGTTCATCTGCATTTTTAATTGTAGGAAGGAAAAAAATTAAAACTACTGAGATGGTGTTTACTGAGATGCTGGTTTTTCCTCTTAGGGGTTTTCCTCACAGTTCAATAAGGTCTACTGAAAACAACATCTGGCAGACAGATTTACACTGACCATGGCCAAAAGCAAGAACAATGTATTCTGAAGTAAAGAGGGGTAGACTTCTCCCTTCTTACCAAGCTCCTCCCATGAAATCTGCAAAGTTTAGTGAGGAAAGGCTGCAGACATGTCCACTCAGCAATTGCCTTCTGAATTCACTAGGGACACAACTCAAAACAGAACCATACCCCAGTAGACCATCCACAAGGGATGCTTGAGAATTTGAAGGATGTCATCACTGTATCACAGAAGACTATAGAAGGCCCTCCTCCTGCTGTCTTTTGTTAGGGGACCATAACTTCTGTGTACTCTTACCCACTAGCTGCCATATGATCCTCAACTATGATACATTAGGAGGATGCGGCTATCCAAAGAGCATATTGGTTAAAGATCAATATGAAACAAATCTGGGGCAGAACAAAAAGAAATCCAGAACAAATCCATGTCAGTCTCACTGGTACAGTTTGGCTCATGGACTATGGTTATGAAACAGGGTTATAATCAGTAGCAACCACAGGCTACATACTTTTAAAATTCTAATCCCTAAGGTTATACATGGAAAAAGGAATAAATAAAAAAGAAAGAAAGAAATCATATTTATTAGTGAGTTATCATCCAAGGGAGAACATAAAGCTACAAGAATTGCAAAAACAGTTACTTAAGATTTAATGACTGTTGGAAGTGTATTCTAAGTACTCAGGGAGAGAAGGTATTACAGAAGTCAAGAGCTGCTGAGGAGATGTTTTCTGCATCATCAGTGGCTGAAGTGGCTTCATATGGTCTTCCCGCTATACAGTACCTACTACATTGTGATGCTAGATAAATATTTATGGAAGATGAAAAATTCATGAAGAGACAGACAGGAGCTTATTTGCCAGAGGTAAGGAGATTGAGAACTCAAAATGCTTTCACTCCCATTTTAAGCTGGGTAAATACAAGGAGGTGGAGGAGCTTGAGGAAATGCTCAAAATGGAAACGATAGAAATGGGATGGGGCAGGAAATTCAGAATGATTTTTAATTCTTCTAAACCTGCTTACTTCCACTTTGTTTTTAAAAGAGCTTCATAATGACTTACGCCTTTCAACAATCTTCAGAACAGAGGGAATAAGACATACATCAAAAACAAACAGATAAAAATAGGGAAGATTAAGAAGTTCAGCTTTGGGAAAAAATGTAACTCATAAAAGAGACAATGAAAATACACAAAATATTTAAGAATGCTAAATAAATCTGAAATGCAAAATCACAGAAATAAAAGAATGTGAGCAAGGGAACACATTTGCATTTAGCTTTTGTTTTTGATTTTTAAATGGCTATTAAAGGCCATACTTAGGGAGATTTTTTTGGTTGGGTAAAGAAAATGTTTGCTGCGTTTGTAAAAGAGTTGCTTTTCCCTGAAACCAGCCCATCATATCACTTGTTAGATTTCTGAAACTCAGGGTATCTGGAGTCTGCATGCTGATGTTTTAGCGAACAGGAAAGTAGATACTAGAATTACTCATAGTTAAGGGAACTGCAGCTGCATATTAGCATAAGTTCCATGGCCAATGCCTTTCTTAAGAACCTCACTTTTATGAGCATATTTATTTGTTTTTAACAAGATTTCTGACCTAGGAAGAGTCATTAGATATTTAAAACAGGGAGAACAAGCAGATAGTTTATAAAAAAATACATCAATGAATTACTTATTTTGGTAATATGTCTACTGGGGTATCAATAGTAATAATAATATCATTACTTATTTTTTAAATTCTTAATGTATCATAAGACCTCATATAGTCAATTAGAACTACTACCTTAGTTTTACATGTATCACATACATTTAAAAATCCAACTTATACCTTTATTTTAATCAATTTTTAATTAGGTGAATTAAATAATAATTATGATTATTTCATTTGTAAATAATAATGTCTGTGATAAATATTTAGTAACTAAAAATTGTTAAGTCAAAGAATGGTGAGTTGTTAATACTCTGAGAATGGGAATATATCAGAATGTTTCTTTAATGCCAAAAATACTATCCGAACAGGAAAGATGGCAGCAAAAACGCATAGACAACTATGTCCAGCTCACACAGGAACATAAAAAAAATGGATTATAGGCTTATATGCTACGAGTTTCAACCCAAATGAGAACACCCTGGACCCACTAGAAGGAAGATAACTGAGGGAGAATTGGTGATTGGGGAGTTCCAAAAAGGGAACTCATATCCAGAAGCGTCACAGACAGGATAAGCACAACCCTACAATTCCGACTGGGAGAGCGCTCAGGCTCTAATACTGCAGACGGAGGCTTCCTGCTCATTCGGCTTGGTGAGTGGAACCCAAGTGGGAAAAGACTGTGCAAGTAGGCACATAGAGCCTAGGAGGTGGGGAGGAAAATCTGGTAATGTGGTGACTGGAGCAGCTGCAAGGCTTGCAACCCTTTCACCCACCCCTACAGCACAGACCTGGAGGCTTGTTCCTGGCATTAGTCACTAAGACAGGGCCAGAAAATTCAAAAAGCCCCTGAAATAAAAGGGGGGGAGGAAGGAACCAGTTAGACTGAATCAAAAACAGGCCCATTAACACTCCCCCAAGTGGTAGGGAAAGACTGCTTTAAGGGGAGCAGTTTCCTCTCTCAGGCCTTGAGAGAGGACTGGCAGCCTGCACAACAGGGGGGCGTGCAGAATTAGGACTCAAGGTGTTACTGAACAGTAGTAGCCGGAAGACATGTGAGCCAGTAAGGCACTGCCTTACAAGGCTCACAGTGCTCAGAAAATAAACAAGAAGACATAACAATCATCAATATATATGCACCAAATGAAGGAGTACCGAAACTACTGTCATCTATGAAAACGTGTATTAGAGAAAATATATACATAGTAGGAGACTTCAACATGCCACTCTCCACAATGGACAGATCAACAAGACAAAAAATAAGCAAAGACTCTAAAGCTCTGAACAAGGACCTGGGCAACATGGGTCTAACAGACATCTCTAGAATAATGCACTCCAAAAATCTGAGTACACCTTTTTCTCAAAACCACATGGATCATTCTCTAGGATTGACCACAAACTGGGTCACAAGATAAATATCAGTAGATACACTAAGATCGAAATCATACCAACTATTTTCTCTGACCATGAAGGAATAAAACTAAAAATAAACCACATGAGGAAGACAGGAATTCCACCTACCACATGGAGACTGAAATCCACACTACTGGAGGACCATTGGATCAATGAGGAGATCAAAGAAGAAATTAAAAAATAACTGGAAAAGAACGACAATGACAACACATAACTCCAAAACTTATGGGACATATTAAAAGTAGTTATAAGGGCCCTCCCTGGTGGCATAGCGGGTTAAAGCACAGCACTAAGAAGCTCAAGCCACTTCCTCATGAGTTTGATCCCCGCCTGCCCCAGAGGTGACCAAATAGTGCGGCAGACCTCTCCTGACCGCCCGCTGCTCCCCTCAGCAGTGTACTTCGTCAGTTGGCCTGTTCTGCTCCTCACTCTGTCTCTGGTGGCTCCTCCCACCCTCTGCATCTCTGGCCTGTACCCCAGCAGTTCTGTATGAATAAATAAATAAATCTTTTTAAAAAAAGTAGTTATAAGAGGAAAATATACAGAATTACACATTCACATAAAGAAACAAGGAATGACTCAAAGAAACAACCTAGTGTCCCACCTTAAAGAACTGGAAAAACAACAACAAATTCAAGAAGACACCATGAAGTGGAAAGACATCCACTGCTCATGGATCAGGAGAATTAACATCATCAAAATGGCCATCATGCCAAAAGTGATATACAGATTTAATGCCATCCAAATAACAGTCTCAATGACATTCTTCAAAGAAATAGAAAAAAAAAAATTGATGAGATTCACATGGAACAACAAAAGATCTCCAATAGCCAAAATTCTCATGAGTAGGAAGAAAAAGAATGGAGGCAACACAATCCTAAACTTTAAGCTATCCTACAAAGCCATAATAATCAAAACTGCATGGTACAGGGACAAGAACAGACATACAGACCAGTGGATTCAGACAGAAAACCCAGATATAAACCCACAGGTTTATGGATAGCTAATCTTTGACAAAGGAGCAAAGAAGATACAATGGAACAAAGAACGTTTGTTCAGCAAATGGTGCTGGAAAAACTAGGAAGCTACATCCAAAAAAATGTAGCACGCTACTTCTCACTATACACAAAAATCAACTCGAAGTGGATTAAAGACCTAGATATAAGAACGGAAACCATAAAATACCTGGAAGCAAAGATGGGCCAAATACTACACTTTAGCAACATCTTTAAAGATAGAGCAACCAATACAACGATAGTGAAGGCAAGTATAAATAGATGGGACTACATCAAGTTAAAGAGCTTCTGTACAGCAAAAGAGATATCACAAAAAACAAACAGACATTCCACTGATTGGGAAAAAATTTTCTCACACAAAACTAGCGATAAAGGATTAATCACAAAAATATACAGAGAACTGATGAAACTCAACAAAAATAAACAACCCCATCAAAAAATGGACTGAAGAGCTAAAAAAAGAACACTTCTCCAAAGAGGAAATGATGATGGCCAACAAGCATATGAAAAAATGTTCAACATCACTCGTAATAAGGGAGGTGCAAATTAAAACCACAATGAGATACCACCTCACCCCAGTGAGAATGGCACATCTTCAAACAACTAGCAACAACAAATGTTGGCGAGGATGTGGAGAAAAAGGAACATTCCTGCACTGCTGGTGGGAATGCAAATTAGTACAACCACTATGGAAAACTGTTTGGAGGTTCCTCAAACTGCTAAACATGGAGCTTTCCTACGACCCAGCAATCCCACTCCTAGGTATCTACCCAAAAAACACAAAAACACTGATTCAAAAAGATACCTGCACCCCCATGTTTATTGCTGCTTTATTCACAATTGGAAAGACATGGAAACAGCCCAAATACCCAAAAATGGATGAATGGATTAAATTTATGTGGTATATATACACAATGGAATATTACTCAGCAACCAAGAAAAAGAAACACAAGTCTTTTGCAGCAACATGGATGGAACTAGAAAGATCATACTTAGTGAAATAAGCCAGAAAGAAAAGGAAAAATACTGGATGGTTTCTCTCATAACAGTAATATAATGGAACAGGCTAGAAAATAATGACAATGATGAACAGCTATATAGCAGAGACATTTTGTGGGGGTGGAGTGGGGAATAGGATCAAAAACAGTGGGGGAGGGAAATGCACTGGACTATGGGGAGGGTACATGGGTGATTTGGTGATGGGAAGCCCAAGTGAATTGTAAAGGGATGGAAAAATGCACAAAATGATGTAAAAATAAATGATTATATATAATACTATCCAAGGCAACTTTATAAAACATGAAAACTACAGCTTCCCAAGTCTCCAGACACTCCTGCCTGGCACACATGGATGTGGCTATCACTTAGTTGAGTGGGGAAGCTTCAGGCATAAGATCTTTGGTGATCTGACAGGCTGTTTCTGCCGCCCTGATTTTTTCCTATGACTTGAATATTTATTTACCAATTTTCACACTCTAAGTACAAAAATATTCTCTCCTGATAATTTATGCTGAGATGGGTAAGAGATGGTCATCTTCCCAGGAATATAAAGTCCAGCTTTTAGATATACTGAAATTTTTTCCTTAAAGCACTAGACATACTTTAATTTATTTAAAGAGTAGTTTCTTAACATATGACTAAATAAACCTGAGAATACTAAATATGTATATAACATATGAGCTGATATACATATGACATTACATGAAAGAAGTGAAAGTTCATAGAAGTAAAAAATTGAGTAACTGAAAATCTAAGAGATAAGGGAAACGGACACTTTAATAGTCATTATAACACTGCTTGTCTGTACAGTATCACAATGACTATTATGTGTCATTGTGGGAAGACTAGAAGAGTTACAACTCAGTGACCTAAAATTGGATCTGATTTTACCTTTAGCATATAGGTACCAAGGAAAAACATAATCCATAAAATAAGGGAATGAATGAAGCTTGTCATGGTCTGGACTTAGCCTGGGGAAAAATCTGCCTCTGAGAATTCAAAACCATAGCACTACTTTTTCATGTGCTTGGGTTTGAATTCACACTCTGAAAGGTCCAGGAAACACTAAATAAAGAAATTATCATGAAAATCATCTCAGATTGTAAAAGAGTAAAGAAATACAGAAACCTCTCCCTATGAAGTACAGTTCATGAAATGATCAATCATAAATTCTAAAATAAATATATTTCAAATAACAAAGTCAGATCATTTAAAACTTGAGAAAGGAACTCATGTTAAAAAGAAAACATATTTGAAAAGGAACCAAAGCCAATTTCCATGAATATAAAATATTTCATTAAATTTAAATATTTAACAGATGAGTTAAACAATACATTAGACAAAGATGAAGAGGAAATTGGTATACAAACAAATATATTTTTATGGAAGCACAATGGTCTGAGAAAATTTAAAAAAAGAACTTGTCCTCCCAGATAAGAAAATCTATTTCATGAAGTTGAATGGTATTGGCTAAGAAATAAAGAGTGAATGAATGAAAGGTAGGGGATGGGAATGGAAGCTAATACTGATACACACATCATAATAATCAGGAAAATATGATATATAATATGATAAATCAACTGGGTAAAGATGGACACACTAGTATAATTTGGACACTTGGTCCCACCTAGAGAAAAAAGAAAAAGCAATCAGGTTTCCACTTCAAAGCATACAAAGAAATCACTGTCAGTTTCTTCTTTTGTCTCTTCTCAGCTTCTGCTCCCTCCTGTTCCTTGTATGAAAATACAATTTTTT
>NW_004567121.1:6731930-6771389 GCF_000260355.1 Condylura cristata | reverse complement strand
TATCCCATTTTATTATATGAAACTCTTTCATAATTGTTATATCTGTAATCATTGATCTCTGCTCGAATGTAATTGTTTTGGTGCCATGAAAACAGTGAATTTAATTGTTGAATTTTTTGTTCACAAAAAATTTTGTTCACAACTGTTCCACAAATTGCTCTTTGCCCATTTCTCTCCTTGACCTCTTACCTTTCTATTCCTTGAAATATAATAATTTTCTTATTATTAGGCAAAATGATAACATCAAAATGGTATATAAGTGTTCAAGGGAATGGAAGAGTTACACATTTCTCACTTTAAATCAAAAGCTAGAAGTAGTGAAGTGTAAGAACAAAATCATATCAAAAGCTGAAAAGACCAAAAGTTAAGTTTCTTGTACCAAATAAGCAATGGAAAACTTTTTTTAAGAAAATCGTGAATACATGAATTATAAGAAAGCAAAACAGCACTATTACATATACAGAGACAGTTTCAGTGCTCTAGATTTAAAGATAAACCAGTCACAATTTCCCTTAACTCAATGCCTAATTCAGACCAAGGCCAAAACTCTAGTCAATTTTATGAAGATTGATAGAGGTGAGGAAGCTATTGAAAAAATGTTTAAAATGAGTTGGTTCATACAGTTGAATGAAAGAAGACATCTCCCTTACTTACAAGTGCAAGATGAAGCTAAAATCTAGCTAAGGTAGTTTGACTACACTGAACAATCTATTTTTCAGCATAGCGAAACAGTCTTATTCTGTATTGGAAGAAGATGCTTCCACAGACTTTCATAGTTAGAGAAGAAAAGTCAATGCTTGACTTCAAAATTTTAAAGGACAGACTGATTATTTTGTTAGGCGCTAACATCAGTTAAAGTCAATGCTCATTAAGCATTCCAAAAATCCTAGGACCTTTAAGAATGATGCTAAATCTCTCTCTATGCTCTATAAATGGAACATTAAAAAAAAATTGGGTGACAGCACATATGTTTACAACATGGTTTACTGAATATTTGAAGTCCACTGTTGAGACCTACTGCTTAACAGAAAAAAATAAAATAAAAGACTCCTTCCAAAATAGCACTGCTTATTGACAAGCCACCCACCTGGTCATATAAGACTCTGATGGAGCTGTACAAGGAGACAAATGTTTTCATGCCTGTTAACACAAAATTTATTTTTTTAAAGATTTATTTATTTATGCATACAGAACTGAGGTATAAACCAGAGGTACAGGGGCAGTAAGAAGATTCACCAGTCAGAGTGAGGAGCAGAAAAGGCAAATTGAGGAAGTACACTGCTGAGGGGATCAGCGGCAAAACAGGAGAGGTCTGCTGCGCCATATAGACCACCTCCGGGGCGGGGGATTGAACTGGCATCTACATAGCCACAGCCAGCTTCACAGTGCTGCACTTTAAACTGTTGCACCCCCACAGAGGGTCCAATACAAAATTTATTATGCAGCCCTTGGATCAAGGAGTAATTTGAACTTTTAAGTATTTAAGAGATAAATTGTAAAAGCCTGCACCTTACCATCGACAAAGATTCCTCTGATGGTCCTAGGAAAAGTCAATTGAAATCCTTCTAGAAAGGATTTACCATCTAGATTCCATTAAGAGGTCAAAATAGCAGTATTAGCAGAAGTTTGGAAGAACTCGATTCCAGTGCTCATAAATGAAGGGTTCAAGACTTTGTTGGAAGAATGTCAGAGACTCTTTGTCCCCGATCATGGACTATTTGGGGACAGAACAGGTAAAATAACTGTAGATTTGATGGTAATGGTGAGAAAACTTATGACTTTAAGGGAAGTCACCTTGGCCTCAGTCACAGAGATATTAGCAGTGAATAGGATGGAGTAGAGAGCCATCTCCCCACTCACTAAGTAGGTGAGGTGTAGCATCTTGCAGCACAGAGATCTTGTCTAGCAGTGACAATCACACTGTAGTAGCAGAAGCAAGGGGCACTGCCAGGCAACCTGGCTTACAGTCCAATATAGGTACCCTCTGTCTGGCAGTGCAAGGTCACCTGAGTCCTGTGGCTCACATCATACAGACAATACCTAGCCCTCCTCACTAGATGACTTAATTTAATGGAACATAACCTACTGTAGAATAAAGTAGCAAGGATGCAGGGTAAGAATTTAGGGTCCCTCAACCCCTAAACAGAGCTTGCTTTGGAGAGAGAAGAGAGGATAATACAGAGGTGATCTACTGGCCACATCGCACAAAGATTGAGGAATATTTACATCCCAATCTCTATTCCTGCCTCTACCTACAATCAAAAAAATAAACCCAGTGTTCCATCAGCAAATAAAACAATACCCATGTTTAGGAAGTAAGAAACATCTGAGCACAAAATGGAAAGAACAGAAGTTTACAGAAATGCAGAGGTATTTCTGCAGAAATAGAGGCTCTAACATTTGTTAGTGTAAAATTCTAAAATGCTAAATGAGATACTGGAAGATAAAATTCTGACAAGCAATATAGGATCTCAAAAGGACATCTAGGGACATAAAGAATTCTTCACTAGAAAAATTCTTCACTTCATGTGTTAGAAGAACACAAAAGAATACTCTGAAAGAAATGAGGCCAAGCACGGAAGACATTTAAAGGTAGCATGAGAGAGAATCTCAGAAATAGAAGACAAGTGTACAAGTCACCCAAATGGAAAGAGAGACAAACAAGACTTAGGGAAAATGAAGAAGTTCTGTGATACTCAATTAGAAAAGGCAACATAAGGATAATAGGGAATCCAGAAGATGTAAAGAGAAAGAAGGGTACAGAAGCCCCATCCAAATAAATAATAGCTGAGGAATGCCAAAGATAAGGAGAAAAATAAGCATAGATGTCTAAGAAACAGACTGAATCCCCACATTTCTAAGTGAAAAATTCCTTCACAAAGACATATCATTGTTCAATTATGCAAAACTATGCTAGGGGGAAAAAAATAACCAAAAAAAAAATAAATAAATAAAGCCACCCAGATCAGGCTGTCATAGATTTCCTATCAGTTAATATATAGACATGAAGAGACTGGAATGAAGTGTTCATAACCCTAAAAGACAAAAGCTCCTACCTAAGAATACTGTATCTTGAAAAATTATAATTCAAATATGAAGGTTAAATAGACTTTCCCAGAAAAAACAGAAACCAATGAAGTTTGCCACCACCAGACCTGTTCAAAAGAAATGTTAAAATAAATTATTCTACAAGAAAACACTGAACATTGAGCAAAGTGACAACAGGAATACAAAATCAGAAGCTAGGACCAAAAGTTTTATGAGTTAACAACTAACCACTGATGCTGAAGTAAAAAATTACATTTAAATAGTGTTAAGCTGATAGCAGTTCATAAAGGGATTTTTAAGACATAGTAAATCTGATATAACCATTGGGGTGATCAGTAAGTAAAATCTAAGATAGAGGAAATGAAGGAACTGAGATAATCACGAGGGAAACATCCAAATGAAAGAGCAGAAGAAATAATGAGAAAAAAATATATAGCAGAAAGTTAAAAAAAATAATAATAATCAGAATGATAGCAATAACTCTCATGTATCACCCTAATATGAATGATCTGAACATACCAATTGCAAGGCATGGGAGGACAAACTGTGAAAAAATCATCATTGGTACCTACTGCACATGTGTAAGAAAAATAGTCCAGAACCCGAAGGCTTCTCTAGTGAATTCTAACAAGCCTGGTTTGTTTTCCCAGTTGACTGAATTCTTTGTCTAGGTGGTTTGCTGAAGTCTTCAACAATAATTTTGCTTTTGTCAATGTTTTTTTTTTTTTCAGGTGTGTTAGTAGTTTTTTATATAACAAGTTGCTCCTGTTTTAGATGCATGAATATTAAGGACAATGACATATACTTGATGAATTTTTCTCTGGATCACCTTTGACCATCTTTTTTTTTTTCACTGAAAGTCTAATTTATAGATATGGGGGTAACAATTTCTGTCTCATGTCTTGTCTTCTAATACATTCCTCCGATCTTTGACTGTTGTGTTTGTCTGTAGGTTTTAAATGGGTTTCTTGTAAGTATAGCTGAGTTGAAAAGTGAGAATGACATTTAGTACAGCTTCTATGAAAAATGACATGGAGAAACTTTAAAAAATATATAACTGGACATTCCATGTGATGAAGCAGTACCACTACTAGGTATTTACCAAAGACTATGAAAACACTAATACAAAAAGATCTGTGCACCCATATTCACAGCAGCACTCTCCAAACTGCTAAGTCATGGAACCAACTAGGTGCCCAATGACAGACAGTTGGAAAAAGAGATTACAGAATATGTATTCAATACAATACTGCAGAACTAATAAAATGATCAAATAGTGCCTCTAGGGACAAAATGGATAGATGTGATCACTATGCTAAGTGAAATAGGTCAAAAGAAATGGATGTTTGCATTTATCTGTGTAATATATATAAACTAAAAAGAACAGGCTGATAAAGCACAGCAAAAATTATTATTGTCTGTTAAGATATATATAGACTGGCTATCAGAGGGAACTAGGGGACAGAAGGATGAGAGGATTAGGGAAGAAAAAAGATAGGATATTGGCGAGAGAGTTTGGCTGGAGGGTGAGTGAAGCATATGCAAGTATGGAAGTGTAAAAATGTAACCCCAAAGTGCCTCAAATTTTAATTTTAGAAAAAGGGGGAGAGTATTAGGCTACTATAGACCTTAATCTAAAAAACAGGAAAACTGAATCTGAAGAATGGAAAATTAAAATTGTGGAGAGATTAGATACTTTTCCTAGGGGAAAATGGGAGCAACTGAATAAGTCCTGAGTATCAAAATGACCTAAAAATGTTTTCCTCAAAACATTATCACCAGGGCCTCCTAAGTGGTGCAGGGGGTAAAATCTCTGGGTTATCATGCTATACCCACTATGGCATGATTTTGATCCCTCACCCGGGAGCTGACCAACAAGGTGCTGTAGACTTCTCCAGTCTCGCCTCTGTGGAATTCAGTCCCCATTCTGTTCCACATTCTGTCTCCCCTGAAAGCTCTCATCACACCCACCAGCTCCTCTGACCTATACCCCACTTCTTGATGCATAAATAAATAAAAACATATATATATATATATATATATATATATAAGATAATGGCAGTCAAGAACATTAAAATATTTTAGCATAAAATTCCAAATTAATATATACATATCCTTAAATGTCTCTTAAATTATTGATATAGTGTAGTGCTATTTTTTAAAGTTTTATTTTTCAGTGGCTTATGTAAATGAAGGTTTCCTAATGTAGCCTAAAATAAAAAAATGCATAGTCTATATGAAATGTCATCTACTTTATATAGTAAGCTTACTTAAAAAATAATAATCAAATACCTCATTACCTACTAACAGAGTTTTAGTACCTTTTTAACTTCCTTGCTTTTCCAAAAGTGCACAATCAGACACTCATTTCTAGGATACCTGGGAGCATGTACATGCACACTCAAAAGCTGTGAACATTTCCTACCTACCTGGAGCATGAGTTTGATCACCTTTCTCCAAAAGTGAAAGTGAAGGGACTACCGCCACCTTCCTGTTATTGTTGTAGAAACTCAGACTGGGAGCACTTGGTGACTTGTCTGCATTTATTTAGCATAGTATTACAGAGAATAAGAAGAGGCTCAAATACCCCAACTCCCAATCTAGTGCTCAATAGACTTCAGTGGCTCTCACTATCATTCTTGAATGAATCATATCAAACAAATATAAGGATGAGGTCACCTTTGATTGCACAAAGGATTTTTACTCTCTAAGAAAAAAATTTAAAAAAAGACATAATTGACTGATGTCACTCTGGCTGTGTCTCTAACACTATTTTTGTGAAAGCTGTCCTGATGGAGTGTCACTGCTTTATGGCTGAGATGCCTGTTGGATAGGACTGAAAGAAAATGATAACCAAGTGACTGAACACTGTGTCAATGGCAAGAAAATCTGTATCTCTTTTACCTCCAAAGCCTGAGAGCCCTTTGAACACCCAGGCTAGGATCTCCTAAGAGGAGTCTATTTTCCACATAATGGTGTGAATTTCCCACATTGAAAGTAAATATTCATAACTTTATGAAAGTGCTAAGATTCCCTAGGAAAGATAAATTCTAAGTCCATTTTATACATTTTGGACAAGCTAGTATTTGACATACTCTATATGTTCTGAAGAATATTATAATTTCAAATAAATCTGAACTGACATCACTTCAGTAATGTCATATCCTTAAAAACCATCTGATAGGTGAAGTGCCCTTTTCAAGGATTAACCAAATACACATATGAGGAAGAATGTAGACGAAAAAGCAGACCAATGTGGCCGCTTCTTCTTAAACTCTTTGCTGAGATTGTCCCATGTGGTGTAGTTTCTTTTCTTTCTAAGCATATAAAGACCTGTGGAACTTCTTTATGGCTCAATGCCTGGGGCATTTCTCAACAGAGTTGATACATCGTAGAAAAAGCTGTTCTTGCTCTCTCAATCTAAGAAAAAAAAAATTTATTAGGGAAAGCATATTGTATTAGGCTGTCTCCTAGAAAAACTGAATCAGATAGGAAAATCAGATATGAGCTAGGCATGGAGCCACAAAGAAATTTTATGAAGGCAAATGACCATATCAGTTTTCTCAAAATTTATTTAGGATATTGTTCACATGTAAAAAACCATACTTTTTTCTCTTGGTAGCCTCTCCATCCTCCATCTTCCCCAGAAACTAGTCTTTGCTGCTGCCCACTTTAAAAATACTCATTGATTTTGATAAATATGATACAAACTGCAATGCAAAAAATATCATGTTTGATGGGTAGTTATATATATAGAGATGGGTGTGTCTTTGATTCTATAATTGAAAAATAACATTGAAATATCTAAGAAAAAAAGGAAATATTTAGAAGAACCAACAAATCTAAAAGGACCATTGTTCAATTAACATTGAACATTAACAATCTCTCAATAAAATAAGTATTCTTCTAATATCCCACTTTTATATTCAATCTTTCCACTTAAAAAAAAAAGGGGGGGATGCATTCTCTTTGGTTCCCAGCAAAACACTGTGTATAGGACTTAGTCAAAGCATTCACTAGTTATAAATTAGAATATGAGAAGGGAGAGAAGTAAGGAAGTGGAGAAGTCTTCTCTAATCCTTATCTATCAGATAAGAAGAAATGATTTGCCTGTCTTCTTGTACAAGGTGTGAACAGTGAAGTTTCCAGAGTGAAAGGATGGAAAATTGACCATCTTACCCAGGTCCACGTTCTGGGAGTGCAAGCTCTGTGTAACACCCAGAAGCATCCCAGTTCAGACAGACAATTGAGATTCTCCCCACTGTTGCAGATTTCCCATGGGTAGCCCTCTCAAACCTTCCAGCTAGATTTTTTTCCTATGCGATTCTTTCCAATCCTGTTTTTTTTTTTCCTTAAGTTTCACCTTTCCAATCTTCCAGAGTAGTCAATATTACCTCTAAAATCAGTATCCCTCTAATCTAGGTTTGCATCTCACACTTTTTTTTTTTTTTCAAATATAGGGCTACTCGTGCTTAAACCTAAATCTCCAAGTTAAATGACCACATAGAAAATTGGAGAAAACAAAATAGAGGTTGTATGATCAGGAGTTGAAAGGGGAGAATAGGGAGTCATCCATTCCAGGTTACGATTTCCTTGTCTTTATGAGTGAGAATTAAAATTCAGTTCAGTTCCTTATATCAAATACAGAGGACAGCTTCCCTTTAGTAATTCTTAGTCAATATGATATAATTGCAACTTGCTTCTCCAATTGTAACACCTTAAGGAGCATACTAAAGAATAGGTATTGTCCTGAATATCTTTTTCATAATTACTAAAGTTCCTCCTGGAAAGAATGACAGTTTTTTTAGAGAAAGTCGTGCATAGAACAGGACATTCAGTTGACTGAATTTTTCAGATTCTGATTCTGGAGTTACTATATGATGATAACCAAATTTAGAGGGGCAGAGAGAGTTATCTTTTTTATCTCTTCTCCACTCAAATGTAAATGAGAAAGATTCTTCCAAAACAGAATATTGAAAAAGATAACATATACACAGAAGGCATAGAGAAGACTGAGTTATGGCCAGGGAAATAAGACACTCCTAGAATACAGCATCAGAGACGTCAAGGTGGAGGAGGACATAAGATTGCTCGTTAAATTAGTAGTAAAAAATATTTGGGAAGTTTCACTGAAAGCAATAGTGGGAATGGAGGTAGGCCTGGGATCACAATGAATTGAAAAATGAATGGAAGGACTTCATTTCTAGAAATATGGCAAATTAACTTACCTTAATGATCATTCTTAATGAAGCAATTAATAAATGAGGTAAAAACAAAACAAAAATGGGAAAAAAATCCCAAATCTTTAAATGTATAGCTGATCTCACCTGTATCAAAGAATGTTCATGTTACAAGAAGTTAAAATCAAGAGCTCTAGGATATAGACAGACTAACTCCTTCCTGAGGGCTTCTATCAGACTCCGAAATCTTGAACTCCCAACTGAAAGTTACATGGGTAATTGAGGCAGATGATAAGCCTATGACAGTTCAAACAGAGAGAGATCTAATAAGAGATTAGGAATTTCAAGCTTTTGCCCTTGGGAAAAACAGAAGTAAAAGGGAAAGGAAAAATAAAGAGAAAGGAAACTTGCTCTTTCAAACATTTTGAAATTGGAAGGGGACATTCTGATTCAAAGGGGAGTAAAGTTTTCGATAGAATCTAAAACAAGAGGTAGCCCTCGGTTCAAATAATTTTTCAACTTGAATTAATAATACATTTTAATTTTAATTGAAAGCAAAATCAGATTGCTAGCATATTCAGGCAACCATCAGAACCAAAAACAAATCCTCCTTAAAATCTCACAGAATTCATATCTGGAGCATTTCTGTAACAGGGACGGCTCACATTTAAAAATAATACATATGCAAGGAAACAAGCTTCCATAACAGGAACCCCCAGAAAAACAAACATAGTATGACCTCAAGTGTCTCAGGGGGCCACAGGAATATCACAGGATGGCTAAATTTTGAAACACATACCCAACACCTGTCAAACTCTGGGGAAATAATTAGCTTATCCATGATTTCAGTGTATGGAGGAACATTAGCTGTCCCTTTCAATCATATTATATCTTTGAGAATTGCTGCGATAACAAAAAAAGTGTACATGTGCACATTAACATGGAATGAGAAAAGAGATCAGATCAATCTTCTCCCCTGGATTAAGAAGTTGTGAAAAAAACACAATAAACACACAAATATCATTAGTAGACAGCTGCAAATAGTAATTTTAGAACATTATGTGTTTTTTTTTATTTTAACTTACATGTATTTTTTTTTAATATCAATAGTTCAAAAGTTTTTGGCACATATGTACTCAGTGATTTGCACCTACCAATTGGTAGACATTCTTTTGGCCTAGAGATTCTGTGACTTAAACACAGGTTTAAATTTGAGTTCCCTGGGAAATAGATGCTACCACATAGTGGGAATATAAGAGGCATGTTGGGGCTCATACAGTGAAAGAAAAAGAGGAAAGGAAGTTGAGCAGGCAGGGACAGACATTATAATGTGATGCAGGCCTAGTAATTCTGGTGAAGGAAATGGAGAAGGAGGAAGGATTATTTACAATTTTTTCACCCTGTAGAACTGAGAAAGTCCCTCAACCTAATGAGAAGGAACTTAGACCTAAGAATTGTTGATAGAGCATATGGACAAGCCTTAATTCCATAACATGTTCAGCTACGAATTGATATTCAAGTTCCCTTGAAAATTTGAGGGAAAGTAAGTACAGGCATGGTAGCTGAAGGATACAAGATCTCTGACCTTGTCCCAGCTCTGTATTTTTGCAGGGATATCTGAAGAAATCTTCCCACCCCTCAAGAATCAAGAATCAAATATCAGAAAGAAGCTCCTCAAAGATTCCATTCTTTGACAGAATTTAGAAGAGGAAGTTTCTTAAGAGGAATTAATTATACCCTACATTCCACAATTACATTAGTCTTGGGGCTAGAAATTATAATCAATGTCTCTATATTCACTTCCCTTTCTGAATTCCCCTCACCCTTAGCTGTGACCTCTGAGTGGCTTAGTGGATAGCAGGACCCTACCTCCCATGGTTGAGGGGGTGAATTTTAGGTACTCACATACTTCTCATGCCCACTGGCTGTATGTTTCCATTCAGTTACCATCAGCACAGGAATACCAAAAAGTATCCAGGGGCATTAGTTCCCTTAGTTGATTATTAAGATAAAAAAGCAGCTTCGGCCCTCCCTGGTGGCCCAGCGGGTTAAAGCACAGCACTAAGAAGCTTAAGCCACTTCTGCATGAGTTTGATCCCTGCCTGCCCCAGAGGTAATCCACATGGCCAGGCAGACCTCTCCTGACCCACCCGCTGCTCCCCTCAGCAGTGTGCTTCATCGATCTGCCTGTTCTGTACCCCACTCTGTCTCTGGTGAATCTGGTGAATCCTATCACCCTCCGCATCTCTGGCCTGTACCCCAGGTCTGTACGAATAAATAAATAAATCTTAAAAAAAAAAAAAAAGCAGCTTCACCCTCACTACAAATTACTAAAGGAATAAGAAATATTTCCCCAAAGATATTGGATGGGAAAAAAAATAAAATAAAGAAATTAAAGAAAAACTCCACAGGAAAAATAAAAAGGAACAGACTAAATAATTAGTTAAAAATAAGTCTAAATTAAATGGTAAACACAATAAATATGACTAGACTAAATCAACAGCTAAGAGATAAAAATAGTTGAGCCTGATTTAAAAAAAACAGCAAAATAAAATAAAAAAAGAAAACACCTCTTGATCATTTATAAGAGAAAAACCTCAATCAAGGTACAGAAAAATTAAATCGGAAAATAGAGTAAGAGGTGTGGGAGGTGCATAACAAAGAAAGCAGATGTAGCCACATGAATTTTAGATCAAATATTCCTCAACAAAAAGCATAAACAAAACCTAAAAGGAGATAATGGTGATTCTAAACTAAAAACGTGACAAAAAAACAGCCTCAACTATGTATAAAATACAAATTCACAGACCTTAGAGGAAATTTAATTCATCTGCCTTTTCACAGGGACAATTTAGCACACAGTTTTCAAGAGATGACTGAGCACAGTGACAAAATTAGATAAACAAACAAAAATATAAATACCAACAATAAAGATATTTCTGTTGATTTCACCCCTATGGTAAGGGAACTGAAACCAAAAATAAGAGATTGGAACTACACCCAACTTAATTACAAATGGTCAGTGGTACTGAATGCTCATTTTTTCCAAGAAGATATTCAAATGGTCAACAAGTACCTGAAAAGCAGCTCAGGAATACTATACATCAAGAAAAATGCAAACCCAAACCACAATGAGGAAGCACTTCATATGTCGTTGAATGATAATTATCAAAAACACAAGTATATCACATTTTTGGCAAAAGTGTAGAGAAGTGGATAACTGCCAGGTCTTATTTTTGGCGGCAATGTACAGTGATGTAGCCACTCTGGAAAAAAAGTATAGCGGTTTCAGAAATACCATATCATCTAGCAATTCAATTCTGAGTGCCTATGTAAAAGAAATAAAAACTTTGATGATAATGACAGCATTATTCAGAATAGCTAAGACATGGAAGCAACCTAAGTATCCAAAGGAAATTCTGCCCTTCAGGGCACTAATTTATGCCAAACAGGTCAGAAAGAAAAGACAAATTTGTACAATCTCACTTATATGTGAAATCCCAAACATCAAAGTCTTAGAAGCAGTGAGCAGAATGGTTGCCAGGATCTGAAGGCTAGAGAAATTAGGAAATACTTGGCAAAAGCTACAAATTTCCAAGTACAAGATACATAAATCTTTTGTAATCATTAGAGATGAATTATTCTTGTTAAATAATGGATTTGCATCACGGCTCAAGTATCTCTTCTGTGAATCACTTCCTACTGCGCTGTAACCTTTATCCCACATGCTCTTCTCTCATTGCTTTCAAAATGGGTTCACTGGTACATTGAGCTTGCGTTTCCTCTGTTGATATTTGGCAAGGAGAGTGAAACTATGAGATCTGTGTTATGTTCTTTTTCTTGGCAAAATGTAAGAGAGAACTACCAACACGAATGCTTTTGGCTTCGAAGTGTCCATTTGTCTGTATACATATTTCATCGTGAGTTGACAGTATAAAAGATTTGTGATAAGTCAGGAAGGTGACCCTGACAGATACTAAGGCAGGTGGCAGGGTAACAGTGCTCTCCCAATTGAATCGGCAATGTTACCTTTAGAATATAGACAAGTATTTCTTTGGCAAGTTCCACTTCCACGAGCACACCTTGCATCATCTCTCTATTGTCATTTCTCTTTGACTAGAGATATCTATTATTTGTTTCATTCATGCATTCATAGAAAACCTAGAACCTAGGGGTTAAAAGACTGTTAAAGTGCCTAGCAGAGAAAAAGCTAAGGAAAAAGACCCTGGGTTACTCAAATGAATTAGAAATTTTGATTACTACTGCTTGAGGCCAGCAATATTTGTGGTGTTTCAGGCCCAAGGGTGCCAGGCCGACTGTGGAAAAGACAAAATTAATTAATGTTTTCTGAGATTAATTAGAAAATTAAATGGAAGTATAATGAAAACCAGCATGGCTTAGCTCACTGGATTTACAGCAGTGTGCCACTAAATGGCAGAGTTGTTCAAAATTGTGATGTATTATTTGAATAAAAATGTATTAAGGTAGGCTGTAACCAACTTGTTTTTCAACTCTAGCAACTAGTCACAAGCAGAACCCCTAGGAACGACATAGTGACAAAACATAGAGCCATCTGACAGTGTTGGCCTAAGCTAAATGTTCTTCAAATTACCTTTATCTGGTATAAATTAAAATACTACAGTTTTTTTTTGGTGGAATTTTGGAAGGCTGCCACAGATTATTTTGTTTGCCTCTCTACTTGATCGTCCCTCTGGATTCCATGGGCCTTTTGCCAGATGAAAAGTTTTTGATCAGTGCATGACTTTTATCAACCAGAGGAAGTATGAGAACACAGGGTAAGAAATGCCAGTAGAGATGCAGGAAAAGTCACAAGAGTGTAACTGCACATTTGCTGCATGGAGGAAAGACAGCTTCACCTTCACCTTCTTTTTAGATCCTGAGTCTTGTTTTCTGTACAATGGGTGCATTTTTAATATTGTCCTCATGTCCATATTGCGCTGTCAGATAATTTATATGAAAACAGGAGCCAGCCAATTATCATGGCTAAGACAGTGATGCATTATATGACGCAATCACATCACTAGGGAATTTTATGTGAAAATCTTTTTTTTTTAAAGATTTATTTATGTGTGCATACAGAACTGGGGTACAGGCCAGAGGTGCAGAGGCGGTGAGAAGATTCACCAGAGACAGAGTGGGGAGCAGAACAGGCTGATAGATGAAGTGCACTGCTGGGAAAAGCAGCCAGCAGGCCAGGGGAGGTCTGCAGTGCCATGTGGCCACCTCCGGGATAGGTGGGGATAGAACTCATGCAGAAGTGGCTTTAGCTTCTTAGTGCTTTAACTGGCTGCACCACCAGGGAGGACCCAAAAATCATTTTTATATATACCTTCAGTCCTGAGTAACTGTAATGTTATGAAACTTTAGATGTATCTTAGGTATCTCATATTCAGTGCTGCTGAGATTCTTGTTTAAATGTTACCTCTGCCCTTTTAAAAATCCAGTTTCTCTGAGCCTGATTATTATTTGTTCAGTTGGTTATTTTTTTTCTTTGTTTTGCTCACTATATCGCTTGTACATTTAGGCGCCATATCATTGAATGTACACTGGGATAAACACAAGAGCAAACACACATCTACTTGACATCAGGCAATCATCATACCCAACAAGAAGCAACACATAATTCATTTTAGAATATAAAATGTTTTAAAATCTGTGATCATCAATAGAGCAGGAATTGTTACCTATTTCCCTACATATCATTTTTTCTAATTTTGGGAGAGAGGGCAGATAATCTAGTAGTAGTTTTTGTTTCTTTGACTTTAAAGAAACACAATTGGTACAATAGCAACAATAGGTCTCCATGAGGGATTCTCTTAAGTTTTGGAATAATTAGTATTATGCAATTTAAAGTTCATGCTGTCACATTCTTTTCTTTTTAATAATATAATAGGTTATTTTTACAACATTTTGTGCCTTTTTCCATCTTAGTTGTTGCTGTCACATTCTTAATGTCACTTGTAAAGGCTGTCTTTAACTTTCTTCATTTACTTGGACTTAATAATGGTTGAGATTATAATAAACTAAATTTTGTCTTTTTTTAGATAGAATGCAACTATTTATGTTTTTTATTTATGGTATTTTTATTTAGAAAATATTTTTTAATTTAAATTAGTGTCTCCCAAAGAGTCCTCAGTGGAACCTCTATCATGAAGATGTTCACTAGAATAAATTTTCTGATCATAAGATAAATTTGGAAGATGCTAACTTCTCTTGGAGTTATTGGCACACAAGAAACATAACCCTTGAGAATTTTTGCAAGACAGAAACTGGTTTATATTTGGGAAGACATATTTTTCTATAAATAAATTTGTAATTTAATGCCTATATAAATCTTTAGATATTGATAGACTATGCATTCTCATGCAGGAATTGGGCTAATCTTGTATGATATCCTCCAGAAACTCAGAGGCCTATACTAAGTAGCATTTGGTGATACAGGGATTGAATAGGTCAAATGAACCCTAAATTATCAAAAGGAGAACTGCAATGTGAGACACATTTGGAAATATGCTATCCAACTTCTCATGTCATTGATCACATCAAATTGAGACATAATTTCAGAACCTAAAATAGCTGGAATGAATATAATTTCTAATAATTAGAGTTTTACTTAGTAATGGGTATGTTTTACTCCCCAAAACAAATCTAATATGGTTCTTAATAAGAAACGCTGGTATCACACAAAGAAAACACAGTTAGTTACAGTGGTTGCTACACTTTGAAAATGTCAGCATCACCTGGAGAGTCTCACCCATTTCCTCACCTGGAGAGTCTCACCCATTTCCTCTCCTACTTCCATACTTCTGGTCTCCGTACTTTTCATGAAACCTCCAGTTAATTTCAAAAATCACTGTGTTTGAAAACTGCTTCACTATAAAAAAGGTGTTCTCATTTTATACTATAGTTTTCATCTCCCATGCCACATTATACCCTTAAATAAAAACATAAAACACACAAAAATAAAATAGCTGAAAAGATACTAACCTATTGCAGAAGAGAAATTCTACACTCTATGTGTCAGCAGGCAGAAGGAGGGGCTCCCTGGGGCCCCGCATCTGTCTTTTTCAAGTGGGTTCTGCCATCCTCTGCATAAAGAAAAAAAAAAACATACTCTAGCGTGTAAGACCTTCAATGGAAAGCAATTTCAATACAATTTGTATGTGTCAGCGAGAATATAGTTTAGAAGATTCCAATTAAACACCCAAAGTTTCCCATTCCCTCCCTCCTGACTAAATGCCCAGCTAAAAAGGTTGGCCTAAAGCATGCCGACCGAGGCCCACAAGCCTGTCACAGTCTACAGCTCTTACTGAAGGAAAGAGCCGAAGGGACCAGTCAAGTCTGGAAGGATAAATGCAAAATGAAAATCACATAAAGGCTGCCGTTGCCAGCCTCCACAAGCTTCTCTTACTCACGGGTTTCGAGGGCCTCCTCTCCCGCGCCTCCTCCAATCTGCTCTTTTTTCCGCTTTTCCTGCTCCCTCCTAGCTCCGCCTCCCTGCTCAGGCCCACCCTCCCTTGGGCGGGGCTGGGAGCCTGGACCTCCCCTTTCTACGGATATCACACCGTTACATTGAGGGCAAGGATTTGTTTAGGAGGGTTCACTTATTGATTTAACAGGAATTCGGTTTCACTTGTAACACTCTTCCCTGTACCACAAACACACAATTTGATGTTCGAACAAAGCTGTTCCATCGATATTCTCTTTCAATACCTCCTAGAAAGTTTAGGTACTCACGCCCTTTGTACTCAGTCTTAATTCCAGACGCCTAATTATGTAGTGGGAATTGGCAACAGACTCCCGCTTTGAAGACAAGCTAGGCTTAAGGTCAGAACAGAAGGAAAGCAAACCAAGAGCAGAAAGAGCAAGTTAGCATGTCGGTGCCCGAGAGGGGTCCAGAGATGGCGACAGCAACCATTAGAGCCCGATCACCTTGAAGTCAAAGCAGTTAAACTGAAATTTTGGTTGAAATAAAGAGAGATTGTAACAGGGCTGTTCCCAGGAAAAGGGAGGTTCCAGGTTCCCTTCCCCACCCAAAGGAGGGTGGAGCTGAGCTGGGAGGAGGAGAAAGGAGACTGAGGAGGAAGGAAGCAGGATGAAGAGCCAGAAGGATATCTGAGGGAGACACATGGAATAGAGAGTGTGAAGACGCGGCTTTCATTTCAGGCTAGTGGAAATAGAGGTGGGTAAGAGATGCGTGGGGAGGTTGACTATGGCAGCGTTTATCTTGATTTTGATTTTGTTCCTTTCCTCCCAGACTTGTCTGGCCATTTCTGACCCATTTCTATGGATCCCGGCAGGACAGGCTTTCAGGCCTTGCATGGGCCAATCCCTTTTGGGTAGACTTTTACCTTCGAGGAGATGGTTAACTTTGGGTGTTTGATTTAGAAACTATTGTTTATGTTTGCTGTATTGCAAGCTCATTGTAGTAAAGTTGTTTTCATTAAAGGTCTTATATGTTTTGTCTTGATGAAGCAGATAGCAGAACCTATTTAGAGCTGGCAGGTTTGGGGGTTCACGGGTATCCCTCTCCCTGGCCTGTAACAAGCTTATTTTAGTATTAATCTAAAATAGGTCTTGTCACTCCTCTACATTTCCTCTGCCCAAGTAGGAGAAAGTGTTTATGTCCGCATTCCCTTCCCTGAGACAAGCTCCAACTGGCCACAGTGACGGCATCCCTCATGAGGCCTTCCTTCCAGTTTACAGGGAAATAAAGCCAGCTGGAAAGCATGAACACCATTTAGACTGGGAGCAACTTCATCCATTTTACGAAGTCCCTGCCTTGATGAAAGGAGGCACATTGAAGCATACGCTCAAAAATTAAAAAAAAAAAAAATTAAACCAACTCTTCTAGTTTAAAGCAAAAATATATGAATAACAAAAAAAAAAGTTGCTACTGCTTTCAAATTATAATGTGCTCTTGAATTATAGGTCAGTCACACCCAAGTGAAGGGTTAGAGTTTCCCCCCCCCTTCACCCCCTCTTGCCCCCTGGGGTGCTCCCTAGCCATAACTTATTTTACTATTGTTCAGGTAGCATTGTGGATGAAGACCTCAGGAAAAAAATATCAGTGCTTGTGACGTTTTGATGGCCTTTTCACTGTGTAATTACACTCACTCTTGATAACACTAAAGGCATGCCTTATTGGAGACGGCATGGACGCCTCCTTTTTCACAGGGAGATGGATTGTTTCTGTGGGCCTGGATGGTCTTCAAATTATCTGAGCACAGAAAAGAGAGCAGAGTGAATTTTATTTTAACTCATTTTATTTCTGAATTTATTTCCCAGTAGCAAGGAGGTGGTGACTGCCCCAGCAGTCGAGTCAATTGTTATCTGTGGGACTTGATTATGTTTGGACCCAGTCGCTCATTTTGAGCAAGACACAGTTAATGAGGAGAGAAATGAAAAGTGCATTGAGTCACAGTGTGTTTGTGGTAATTTGTGACACATTTACTCCACTCAGTTCTTTGTTTATTCCTCCCCCCTCTGTGCAGGTTCTGTAGGAAAAGGAGCAGATAAGCAAATTCACTGGTAGACAGTTAAGGGTGTTGAAGGTAATGAATCTCTGTATCTCCGTCTCCATTGCTGGCAGTAATTGGGGCACTGTTCATCTCTACAGTAAAATGCCAGGAAAGCTCATCTTAATGAAACATCTTTTTTTCCCTATTATTTCACAACATATTTTTCCTTGACACTGTTAGTTTTTATTTTCACGATGTCTATTTTTTTTGGTGTGCTCTTTGCCACTTTTCTAAATAATAGTCCATTAAACAGTTCACAGTGTGTGTTCTGTAGAAATGTAAAAAAGTGATTGGATGATACTAATTAAGGAGAGATTTTGTTTCCACTTACTGCAGATCAATGGTGGGTTACATTAAAGCTGCATTTTGTGATGAGTTTAACACAAAAGAACAGCTGTGCTAAATACATATTTCAAGACATACAGGTAGGTCAAATAACTGTTTCTTCTCTTGAAAAGTCTGTACGTTATAACTATAAATTCTACTTGCAGAACTGTGGGGAGACACAAAGGCTAATTATTCACTACAATCATTAGTAGTAGTTTTAGTAGAAATTGTTAAGGTTTGAATTGGGATAATGTTCAGTTACTTCTAAAACTTTTATGTGGATCCTTGAATTTATTGGTTTTACTGAAGTATTTTTTTCCATTCTGATTTTCAACAAAATTTCCAATTGAGTCAGATTTTATTTCTTCTTTTGTTATAATAATTTTGAATGCAGGAGAAATGTCAGTGTATTTTTATGACTTAACAATAACTGCCCTTGTGATCATCTTTATCTCCTGCATGGTAGACTTTACTTGGTCCCCAGGAATATGATTTTCCTTGATACCAGTTTGAGGCAATAGGGCCACTTCTGTAAATTATAATAAATAGCCTTTAATGATGATCATAAACTCTGAGTGACACAGATACTCTACGAGAATTCAGAAACGGAAAAAAGAAAAGAAAAGAAAAGAAATGTCTGCATGGTCCCAGTTACTTGGTTTCAGAGTTTATGCATGCAACCTATATTTATACATTTTTCTTTCAGTAAAATTTATAGCTGTAATCATATGGTGCTTACTTTTTTCAGATGATAAAAGGATGAAGGGCTAGATGCAGATAGGTAATAGATAGACAGACAGACAGACATTGTAACAGCCTTCCACTTGGCGAGCACTTTCACCTGCCTACCACAATGTACATTACAAGATGGGTCTGCATAGTCAAATATATTCTCACAGATGAAATTTTGACATATTAGTGCATATATTCTGCTTAGATTAATGCCCAATCTGCTTCGATCTAACATTCAGGTTTAGATTTTCTAACTGAATGAGACTAGTTAAAAGGTTTGCAGAGGAGGCCAAGATGGCACTTCTGATTCCATTCCCAACGTGGGTGACTTGGACTAGTCACTTACCCCTCTTTCTAGTCATTTGTGAAACCCTCCTTGACAGTATTGAGGTACCCTGCGGTATCAATGTGAAGCTGACTTCAAAGGTATCACTTTGCGTGAGGGAGAAAGAAGTCAGAGTTTATAGCTAAGAGTCAGGCTATGAAAGAACAAATCTGATTCAACATAGGTCTAAAAGTTTGAGGTGGCTTGGAGGATTATTTTTTCATGAGAAACCACAGAATTCATACTGATTGTGAATAAAGAGAATCATCTTTTCCTGTTTTTAAGCTCAGGAATGATAAGATAGACAAATGAAATCTAGTATAATGGGAATAATGTTTTATTAATGTAGATATATCTGTGAATTTTTGTGTATTTTTCTCTACATATATTTTGATGTAGCCTTTACCTCTGAGACATGGAATGGTACATTGAGTTAAAGCATCTATAAAATTCAAATAATAATCATCTTCATCAGACCCCTAATGTTGGTTTAAAGACATAAGGGAACTATCCTTGTAACATATGCCTCAATATACTTTTTTAATTGTTTATTATCAGTTCATCAGAGCATGGTTATTGTGGAAAATGAAACTGACTGACCATAGGATAGCTAAATTGGATTTAGTTGCATTTTTCAAATATGTATTAAGCGTTACTAAATGCCAGGCAATATTTTTGACTCTGAGGATACAGACAACAAACAAAGCAAGTAACGTTTGCTGCCTACAAAGGCTTGATACTTTTATACACTATCCCTACGCTGTTCACAGTATTCTAGTTTTCATTACATTTTCTTTTTTTTTTAATTTTTAATTTTTACATGCTAGCCTAAACCTTTACCTTTTTAAATCACCACAAAGATCTGTAAAGAGTTTTGTGTGTGATTTCCTTACTTAAAATGGGAACAAGCACTAGAAAACTTATTCATCAAAACCTACCTAAGATTTCAGTAAGTGCTAGTGCATAAAATGAATGTTGAATCATGTCAGAAATCCTGTAATCCAGAATAATCTTTATTTCTTGTCTCATGGCTCAGATTTGTTTGAAGTATAAATCTGTAGGGGCTGGCATAGAAGATTTGGGTAACTCTTGCCTGATGCTCAGGGGCTGAATCTAGAGAATGATACCAGATTATGCACCCAAAAGAGCTGACTTTCTCAAATAGGGATTTCAGACTGAGATGGGAGTGTTGGAACATGGGAATCTAGGAGAATTGGAGTAGGACCAGTGGTACTGTATGGGCAACAGAGATGAAAATCAGTATTCCCAGCCCATACTATACCCACTGGCTGACTGATTTGACAAAGATTAAGCCCATCATATGATTAATGGTCTCTACAAAAGAGATGAGAATTAGAAATATATGGAAACTAAAAAAGCTACAAATGTTAAATGGAAAAATTTAGAATTGTGTATAAGTTGTAGTGATTGCAATTTGAATTACTTGGCAAAGTATTAAAAAATGTAAATTTTGTTATCTTTATCTTAGGAAGGGGGTGGAAATATGAAACTCATAAGATTGTTAGAGAATATCTGTGTCCCCTCCCCCCCCTTGCATTTCACACAACTCCAATGTGATGGTATTTGGTGACAGTGGGTCTTTGTGACCTGACTTAAGTCAAAAGAGTCGGTCCCTCATGGTTGGGATCTTATAAAAGGAATCTCAAAAATCGCCTGGTCCCTCAGCTATGTGAGGGCCAGATAGTGAAACTGTTGGCAACTTGATTTTAAAATTCTCAACATTCAGAACTGTTTCAAAGCCACTGATTCTGTGGTATTTTTGTTATAGTGTAACGGGGTGGTCCCCAGGAAAGGGAGAGGTTCCAGGTTCCTTGTTCAACCCAAGGGCGTGTGGAGCTGAGCAGGCAGGTAAAGAATCTGGAGAGGAGACAGGAGCAGGGTGGAGAGTCAGAAGGTTTCCTGAGGGAAGCTCAAGGTGCAGAGACGTGAAGAAACTGCACTTCTAGGTCCTGAACTAGTTGAAATAGATGTGGATGAGAGACCCACAGGAGGTTAACAATGGCAGTGTTTATCTCTGTTTTCATTTTGCCTTTTTCCTCACAGACTTGCCTGACTATTTCTGACCCTGTCCTATGGGTCCACTCCAGAAGGTGCTTTAGACATGTGGCAGGTTTCCCAACCTCGCTGTAGGCCAGTTCAGTTTGACTGGATATTTACTCACTGGGGGATGGTAACTTTGGGTGCTAGGTCTAAAAACTATATTTTCTGTCTTTGTTGTTTTCTGACTTCGCTGTATTGCATGCT
Organism: Condylura cristata; assembly: GCF_000260355.1. Taxonomy (NCBI): domain Eukaryota; kingdom Metazoa; phylum Chordata; class Mammalia; order Eulipotyphla; family Talpidae; genus Condylura; species Condylura cristata. Next base: position 6,749,970 of record NW_004567121.1, on the reverse strand, counting down.
AGTTGTGTTAAAGTCCCTGTCCATTAAAGGTTCTCATATGTTTTGTCTTGATGCAGTGGATGGCAAAACTTACTTAAAGTGGGCTAGCTTGGAGGCTATGGGGTGCCCCCTCCCTGCTCTGAAACAATAGAATTCTGAAAGTACTAAAGCAATTATTAAAAAAATAAAATGTGTGTGGGATCACATTATAAATATAAAGCAGCTGTAAGCTGTAGTTCAAACATGTTCTCACAAACACATGTTTTGATGACATTTGAGACATAAATAGAAGATGGCAATCATTCATTGCACAGATTTCTACCAGGAAAAAAAAAAAAGCATTCATGTGTTTAAATACTCAGTTTTTCCTTTATGAATATCTTTCTTCCACACCTTAGTTAATGTTTTGAAGAGTTCCTTCTTTTTTTTTTGAAGAGTTCCTTCTTTTCCAGAATAAACCTATTAGCTATTTAAACACCTGAATAAAATGTTTTACCTTTCTAAATAGTGATACACATATGAATAACACATATTCCAGGCACACATATACTTGTACATGTTTATTTCAATTACATATGAAGAGAATAGTTGAAGACCCGCCACCGTGCTTTGTATACAGTAATTTGGTCAAATCCCTCATGTACCTACAATATTACTCTGCTTTTGTTGGTCCTACAGCTTTGGTTTCTACAATTATATTCTTAATTCTCTTTCCACATGTACTCTGGGAATCACCACAAAGATCTAATTGAATAAGATCTTTTCATGCTTTTAAGAAGTTTTCTGGAGTATATGCTTCTCAAGGGCAGGAATTGCAACTTGTAATAAGGTTGTACCTCGGTACCTGACACATGATGCTCAACAATCCCTGTTCAATGAATGAAGTGAAAAGTTATATATATGTCGGAGGAGGGGTTGTTTGTTTGTTTAGAGAAATTTTATTTTGTGGCTTTCACTTACAGTATACTTAAATATGCAAAAGCTAAAAATTAAGAAAATATTGGGTTATAATATTAGCTCCATAGAATACAGATTTTTTTAAAATACTAAACAGTGACTAACCAACTCATTCATACATTTGAATAGACTATTAAGAATTACACTATTAGCATATTAATAATGAACTGTTTGGAAAATGAATTCAAATATTAATATCATAAGGTGTGTGATTCTTAGATTGCTAACTTAGAAAGAACTTTGGAATCACAATGGATATATAATTGATTACTGTTACAAACACAAAACTTTAAACCTGTAGAAAATATAACATTTTTTTTAAATTGATGGATAGTCTACTTGAGGGTAGGTTATTTCTATATTCCCCATATTTGTATAAATTTAAAAATTTAAAGCAGTTAAGAAAGCAGACTTTCCAGTGTTTCTAATGTGAGTTACCAATGTTGTGTGGTGTTTGATATTGTCTGAGATATAAATGGAGAATGTGACAAAGTAACTTATAAAATCATTCACCTTAAGATTATTTTAAAGTTCATCAAGTCCAGATATGCATGATCAACCAACTTTCAGAGAGACATTTTCTGTTATTTATTTTCAGTACAGTCATTTGTTTTATGAAAAATAGTTAACATCTATTGAATACTTATTATTGACTACTTATGCTATAGACGTACTAGAATCTTCATATACATATGTCTATCCATTATGACATTTACTTCTTTTATGGATGAGAGATATCTGAGATTCAGCTTTTTCTGATTTTTTTTTAAGATTTATTTATTTATCCATACAGAACTGGAGTACAGGCTAGAAGTGTAGGGGCAGTGAGAGGATTCACCAGAAACAGAGAGGGGAGCGGAACAGGCAGAGTGATAAAGTACACTGCTGAGGGAAGCAGTGGGCAGCTCAGGAGAGGTCTGCCACACCATGCGGGTCACCTCCGGGGTGGGGATCGAACTCATGTGTAAGTGGCTTTAGCTTCTTAGTGCTGTGCTTTAACTCGCTGCACCACCAAGGAGGGCCCTCTGGTAAGTTTTTAAGCTTATTTTGCAATAGTATCCTTTTTCATTGAGATAGTGTTGGCAGTTACAACATTGTGTATGACATAAAGGTTCACACTTCAAATATCGCCACATCTGATACCAAAGCATCCCTAGTAGTCCACTAGGGCTCCTCCTTCCTTTGTTTCTCCCCAGCCCCATTATCTCCCAACAACTTCAATTATGCCATCATATTTTTATGGCTTGCTTTGTTTTAGTTTTGCCTATTCCCTTGTTTTGCTTCTTTCTATTCCACTCACAATGAAATCATTCAATGTTTGTCTTTCTGCTTCTTACTTGCCCCTGCAGTTCTATTGATGTCGTCCCAAATGGCAAGATTTCATCTTTATTTAATAGCTGAGTATTATTCCATTGCAAATATGTATAGACATGTATTTTTAATAACTAATAGAAATTGATGCAAATATTAAATACCTAATTAAACATTCAAATCATTCTAAAATTTACATATACATTATCTGCATGCATCCACACAGTATTTCTTACTTTAACCACAAAATGGATCAAAATATAGATTCATTTGAATAAACAGTGCGGCCAAGTGCGTAATAATAAAAAAAACTGGAAGATAAAAGTCAACATGCATTCAAAGTCTAACATCACCATTCTATGGTAAGATAGAAGAATAAATATAAATATTTTCAAAAAATAATTTTTGTAATTTGAGTATAAAAGTAGTCACTGAATTTTAAGTTGGCATCACAGGAAGACAGGAATAAACATTTCAGATACTATCAACTCTTCCATTGCCCTTATTATCACTGTAGTTTTATTTGGTTTGATCATTTAGTTTTTATTTCAATTAATTTATTTTTAATATTTTTTTAATTGAGGTAACGGTTTACAACACTGTACATGATTTAGGGGTATAAGTTTCCATGGTTTACAACATTGTATATGATTTAGGGATATAAGTTTCCATTTCTTTGGATGTATTTTACCACATCATGCACTTTTGTAAAGCACTTCCCTCATTAGTATATTAGATCCCCTTCCTTCTTTGCTCCTCATTTCCCTCCGTCCCCTCCAAGAAGACATACAGATGAACAATAGATACATGGAAAATTATTCATAACTTCTAATCAAGGAAATACAAATAAAAACACAAGGAACCATCATCTCAGTTCTGCAGATGTCCTAATTGCAGAATCATGTGATCCTGAGCAGAGAACCAACCCACTAAACTTGGAATATACAGAAACTATAAATATATGCTATTGTAAGTCCAACATAGAAAGTTCATATAACATCTGAGAACCACACTGAAAAGTCTCCCTCCTAAATGCAGATTGGAGAGGAAGGAGAGGGTGTGGACCCAATAGCAGGAACCATAAGGTCACAGTAGCAAGCAATTAGCAAGGGGGTTTGGTAACAAGAACTGGAAGTACAGATTAGCAAGCAAGTCGCTGGTGGTCTCAATTTTATAAAACAAACAAAAAGATTCCTTTCCCAGATATAGTCAATATATATGCAGCTAGGGTATGCTAAATTGTAGCAATATATGTACTTTATTTTTTGCTTGGAGACATAAGTCATGGGATCCACTGGCCCACACACTAGTCCAAAAGGCCACATCACTCTTTCTTTCAAGAGAAAGAAAAAATATTTATTTTTCTGTCCACTCCTATTTGTCAGATTAGATGTCACTTTTGTACAAAAGCAATAGATATATTTTGGTCTATAAAAGAGAATTTAACATAATAGTTGTAAAATCAACCCATAACACCCATGATCTGTACATTACGTGAAGTCTAGACAAGTGTTTATGGAGATAAATTACAATCTTTCTCCCTTTCCTTTGCCGTCATCCAAAGAAGGAGATAAGCATGGACATTTATTGTCTGCTAAAGCTCCCTGAACTTCTTGTCAAAGCAGTCTGCTACAATTTGAATAAAGGCCAGTTGTGAAATATTTCCTGATATAACATTTTCAAGGGTAATATTTTCTTTTCAGTTGACAGACAAAGCCTTCAACTGACAAATGAGTGTACTCAAGAGATTATATCAATGGCTAATCCAATTAAAAATCTTTGATATGTTCAGTTATCTCTACTGTGAATTTGATGAGCTGTAGATTGCAAGGAACTGAAGTTATATTTACTCTTCACTTAAACCTTTATTAATCAGTTTTATATTTAACTTGAAGGAAATTATAATTTCTAATTATTTTTTCCTTATCTTTGAGATAAATGAAACAAATAATAAATGAGTAATCTTATGCCAAATCTGCCTCTTTTTAGTTTAGTTTTTTCCTGGTTATTATCGTATGCTTAAACAAACACATATTACTATATAAGTGGATAGAAACAAACAAACAAAAAAAACACTTGAATAGGTCCAACAAAGTGTTGTGTTTTTACATGTATGTGTGTGCTTCACTTGATTAAAGATCTGTCTCACAATAAACCATTAATTCACCATCTTGACCTAATTTTCAACTATTTTGCCTTTCTTTTGAGAGCTTTCAAGTATGTAGTCTATATAACATAAATTTAGACTTTCAGAAACATTGCCTGAAAAATAGTCAATGATTATTTTGGATGTCAAATACTATTTGAAAAACTTTTATAAATTAAGTCATTAATACACAGTAGGAGGATTGTGAAGGCCAAGGTCATTTTCACTTGTTCCTTTACATGGTAGGATTACATACTTTTTATTTTTTTACTAGTCAATTTTTGCTTGTTTGAAAGGGAAGGGAAATCTCATTTTTATTTATTTTTATGCTATTCTATTAAATTTAATTTATAGTTGGTGTGAGGAATGCCAATTTTCAGATTTATAACCTACTTGTTTTCTTAAGAGAGTTTTGTTTTTCTGTTTTGCAAGATGCTTCAAACTATCTCCCAAATCATTCCAATAACTACTAAAATGGGAGTGTGAATACATTCTATGGACTTTGGAAGTCTTAAGACTATCTGGGCATCTCCTCATGTTATTGTTCTTGCCAGGGCATTTCTGAGCATGATTACCCAGTTCTCTAGAAAATTCAGTTTTGGTTGAAGGAAAGGTGGTATTGTAGGAGAATTTTCATGACACACTACACTTCTACCTAAAGCATTTTCATTCTACCTTATAAAATATTACAACCAGAAAATACCCTTTTCAGTGAAAACATTTTTCTTTATTAAGTGCTGCACCTATGAAAAGAACATGGCTATGATGAAAATTCTTTTATCCTAGTCATTTGGCTATCAAAAACTTGGCCTTCCTCTCCTTTTCATCCCTAAAGCTTTGCATGTGTGATTATCATAACTCTCTTTTCTGGGGGATTATGTGTAATTAAGTTTTCAATCAATTTCACTAATTAAATGGAAGCTCTGTCTGTGGGCTAGATCAGGAGACTGGAAATCTGGGTTTTGAGTATTACCACTAATTCACTAGGTGAATACAGCCTGTTATTTAACTTCTAGTTTTCTTATGAGAGAAGTAAAGTGGAAACATTAAGTTCAGGTCTCCATGTCCTGGTATCCTGGTTTTCTAAGATCCCTAATTGTCTATCTCTACCATATTGTGCTGTTTTGAATCTCAACTTCAATTTGCCAACTCTCTTTTCTTGAAGTAAGAACAACAACAAAAAAAAAAAACTCACCAAGCCATCTGAGAGTCAGCCAAGAGTAACTAGATAATCTCAAGGGATCATCACAAGCCTCTAGTTAAAGGTGCCGAGGACAGTCACTGCTGGGATTTATTGGTTTCTGTGCACAAACAGTGGTAAACACAGAAGGAGCTTATATTCAGTCACCAGTAAAGATTTCACATTCTTTTTGTTTTATTCATTAGGCATGAGTTAAATGTTGTGCTGGGAAAATATCCTTCGCTACAACCATGTTTCTGGCTTTAAAATAATAGGAAATAATTTCTGGACAGTGCCTTCAAGACTTCCTAACTTACCTCTACATTTTGTAGGGAACCTGAGACCTATGAAAGATAAGGGTTTACCTACCTCATAACAAACTAGAATTCTGCACTTCCCAATGTTCTCACCAACCTTTTACCTTTACCACATCAGGCCTGCATATTATTGACAGTCACTGCTGCTTAAACCCCTAAACATAACATGAAGGTATATTTAGAGCAAGCCAAGACTCATCAAGGTTAGGAGAGAGGTCAACATCTAGGGTCCCTCAGGTTTTCAGACAGATAGGAAGGTGCTTGCAGCAGATCTGCTGCGTGACACCTGAACCTATGTTTCTCCACAGATACATCCTTCTGTCCCCCTGTGGAGTAAATGAGAGTTTCAGGAACAATCCTCATAGAAGACTCAATGATTTCCAGAAAAACAAGCCACCTCCTAAATGATAGTAGAGGAGCATTATAAACACCTTTAAGGTGTCAATGTCCAAAGACAACAGGCTGAGCTAGAGAAAGATCCCTTGGTTCCTGTTATTTCCTCCATTGGACCTTTCCTTGGGTCCATCCCCCAACTTTCATTTAACCTCCAGCACTTCACTTGATCCCCTCTTACTGTATATTTCCCTTCAAGTAATAACTTAGTGCCAACTTAAACTTTTTCCTTGAGAGCCAGAGAATAAGGTAAAGTTTCCCTGTCTTTAAAATCTTCAGTATTTGTTTTAATACTCTGCTCTGTGCTAGCATGCATTATTAATAGGTTGTCTGAGATATATTCTTTAGTTATTTCCTCTGTGATTTTTTGCATCACCCTGCAAAATTATAAGCTCCAGGAGGGGAAAGGCTATGGCTTCAATGGCCTTTCTAACAGAACTTACCACCTAATAAGTAGGCATTGAGTTTACATAAATCTCCATGGAGATTTGAGAAAAGCTAGAGTTTGTTTGTTTGTTTTCAGCCACTCTTTCAATATCCTTGTCATGGTTAAACAAGAAAATAAATGACATTGGCCTCTAGTGAGTTAAAGCTAGTTCAAATTCCAAGCTCAGATTTATCAAAAGGATTTATATTTCAAAATGTAAAGCAATTTTTAAATGCTTAATTGTATATTATGCATCTAAATTTTGAAACTAAAACATTTTAAAATTAATCTAGATAGATGGATAATAGCATTTTTATAGCTGGACTTAAAGTGACCCTTGAATCAGCAGTTGTGATCTAAAACATATCTCTACAGTAGATATGAAACCACTTTACTCTTCCATGATAAACTAATTCTTATTCTGTTATGCTTACTGCTCACAAATATTTCAAATAATATGTACTAAAGCTCTCACGGACAGGTCTGCAATGTTAAGTAGCAGCAAGTCAAAGATGACAAGCCTTGTCATTTAATGAGTCAAAGATCAGATACTAATATTGTATTAAAACTAAATGATGCGCACTCATAGTCTGCTAGTTTCTTTGCTTGCAAAATGTCAGCAGAGAAGCAACAGGAAATAGCAAAATGTAGAAGACAAAAGTTGCCCATACTTCAAGGATGACAATGAAACAAAATGAAGTTTGCTTAATTGACACAATGAATTGTTTAATTAAAAGAAATTCATATCTCCCATTCATTAAGATATGCATCATCAGGATTCATTTTAGAACAAAAATTTAATATCTGCTTTGTAATTTCAGTGATATTTTCACACTTTTATTTTCCAGCATAATACTGGCTAGTGGAGGAGGAGGGAAAAATTCTACATTCATGTTTGCATAAGTATTAAGCATATACCATTTTCTCAAAGAAAATAAACAGTTTAAAAGAACTGCAACAGAAAATATGGTTAATATAGAGATGTAAAGGATAGGGAGAAGGAAAATGACTCAGAGTACTTTGAAATTGCTAAGATTTAAGTTTCTAAAAAGTGGCATTCATACCAACTGAATAGTAACAGATCAAGGCATTTCTAGGAAACCATGAAGGAAGCAGGCACCTTAAATTTTGCCTTGTTATGGGAACATTTAGACTAGTAGAATAAAAATTTTCTATTAAAAATAAAATTGACCAGAGGAGGAAAATTATAAATCCCAGAATATAAAATTCACACAACCACCCTTTATTCAATACCATATTGGTTGAAGAGATGTTACCTCTTGGATCCTGATGAAGAATTATCAAATTATGTGGAGTGACATCTCTCTGCTTTAAACAGTGTTATTTCCCAGAGAGGAACAAGACTTCCAACACAACAATAGGAGACTAGGTAGTTGACAGCAAAGACTGGTCCCTGACCTGACCATTGTTGATGGGACTCTGATGCGTTTTCCCAGGAGTGGATGGGCTAAAGCATTGATTCATTAGTCTGTTTAATCTTCATGCTTGCTAAAAAAGAGATCCTCCTTGATTTAAAGGCTGTCAGATTGTCATCTCAAGAGGTTCATCTCTTGTCATTCCCTCCAACCACAATCAAAGAAAATGACTCCTAGCCCTGTTCCAAAAAATTAGCATAAAGAAGAAAGCAACTTAGAAATAGAACCTTACATTTTCAACTAGGGAAATCTACATTTCTATTTCTACCTATTTCTACTTTCACAATAATTTTCAATAATTTGAAGAGTCATATTCTATCTTAAAATTTATGTATCATTTTTTAAGATCCCTGTTGAAAAGAGACTTCAGGATATGGTTAATGTTGAATTGAAAATTATAGTTTTAACATATGTCTAAGTTTGTATCATTTAGAGTTAAGATTTTGATACAGGATCAGACATATTGCATGTAAAATTGATAAAAAATAGCCTTTATTGATTGAAAGAATAAAGAGATAAAGTCCAATAATATTAACTGTTGAAGTGCCAAATTGATATATTTAATATATACCATGTTGAATTGGGTGGGAATTCATAATGATTTTTATTTTGCTCTGAAGTTTCAAGATTTTTTTTAACCTATTCTTAACAAGTAATTCATAAACAGTTAGTTTAAATCTACATGTCTGGTAGCTGAATTAGTGTTAGGGAAATGTTTTGTATTTTTAATACTAAATGCAAAGTTAACCCAGAATTATATGTGGCAGTGACCATGTTTAAAAGCAATAATATATATATGTTTATCTTTAGTTGTCATCCAGATCATATAGATTAATTCTAATTATGATATCTCTATATCTCAGTTTCCAGGTTCTGGTAGAATGAATTTGCTGATTTAATCACCTCTGATTATTGGTGCTACATACTGAAATGCTGTAATAATGTTCTTGCAGCTATCATTATAATTTAAGACCTAAGTATTCAAACGTTTTTGTGACTGATGCATAGTTTTACATTTCTTTCTACCTTTTTCTCAATAAAATCTTCATCAAGGTAGCACTGGTGGCACACACTCCATCCTCCTTCTCATAAGCCCAGGCTTATTTGTGATTTCATATTCAACTGCATTCTGTAGACTGTGGAATGGGCCTTTGGCTCTGTTCTAGTACATTCTAATTAGCTTCATTGCATCAGTCCCAATAGTCACCAGTACCCAGGTGGAAATAGGTAGTGGGTGCCTTTTGGAGCTTTGCTTCCCTCACTGGGAGAACTATCTGCTGGGTCTCTACAACACTGTCCCCTCCTGTGGTTAGATCCATAGCAATCAACTTTACCACAATGCTCACCCCACTGTGGTCTCTGCCCTAGTAGTTGCCTCTTCCCTACTTTTTGGTTTGGCCCAGATTTCAATTTCCTCTTTATCTTCTTTGTTATACTCAGACAGTGCTGCTCCCTGGTGATCATGAGCTCCTCTGCTTTCACCTCACATCCTGGATCCCTTAAGTAGCCTGTTTATCTGGACTTTTCTGTTTATTTTCTCCATTAAAGCAGAGTCCCTCAGTCTGTCTTTTAGATGAGCATTGGCTCAATTTTGAAGAAATGGAATTAGATTGCTTTTACAAAAATGTTTCATTATATTTTGACAAGTACAACACAGATGAGCTTCTTTGAGGGGAGGAGAGGAACTACATCGTTGGAGGGGGAAAAAGTGTGTGGCATGAAAAAAGAGCCTACATCTACCAACATGAAAAGCAACATGTTAATAATATTTCTAGATTGGAATTAGGACCATTTAGTACCTGAACAAAAAATAAAGTCATTGCACTGATATGGTATTGAAGAGGAGATATTAATTAAAATGTATAAAGACACTATATTACACCCATGGACATGGTCTCCCCCTAAAACATTGCTTTTACATCATTAGAAATAAGTTTTCTGGCTTCAGAAAATTTAAAAGTGATGGTAGCTGTTATTAGTAGCTGTTATCACATAACTTTTCCTCAGCAAGTTGAAGAAAGTGAGATGATTCCTATTCTTTGGAACACTCCCACTCTTTGTTGATTATAAGGGCTAATGAAAGCAACACAAATGTTGGGTAAATCATGGAATATGGCCTTTCAGGGCTGGCTTATCTGGAAAGCTGTGTGCCAGCTGGCTAGTGGGTGAAGAGTGGAAGAAAGATAGAAAGAAAGAGGAAAGAAGAGAGGTTTTTCAGTAGTCACCAGTTGTGAAAAACTAAACTTTGTATTTTTCACTTTTCTCAGAACACTTGCGTTTTAAAGGACCTTACTTTAATGTAAGGGTAAGGAGAACTAACTAACATAGTTTTACAAGAAGATGTAACACTATCTATAAAGTAGTCATGGTAATTAAATGGAAAAAAAAAAGAAACCTAGGATGTATAGCCCCAGGACAAGCTCATGGGAAACATGACCACAGGCCTCGTAACAGGGACAAGTAGGTCTTTAGAATCTTGACACTTTTCTCCCTTGGGTACCTAAGAACTTTGTAGTCTCTGCTTTCTTCCCTTCTCTTAGAACCTGATTTTAGCCATTTGCTTCAACCAACAAAAATGACAGGCAACAGCTTAAAGTGTCATCCTTTCCATGGATATCTTTATTTCAACAAGAGATTATTCTTAGAGTTTAAGCGTCTTCAATGATATTTCAAGCAATTTCTCAAAAATGTGGTAACATTACAGAGACATCTAGGCATTGATTTGATATCTAAAATTTCTCCTGACCTCACAGAAAGCTAAGTGAGTCTTGCTAAGTAGAATATCTCACCTCAGCTACTTATATGAAGGAGTTGCTACCTTTATGAGCTAAAACACAACCCTTTTTCTGAGGTTAATTAGTTTAAGAGCTCTTTGCAGTGACTTGTTCACTTCATTTTCCATCAGTTATAACTCGTCTCTTTTATGATGCACATTATTGGTACTGAATTCAAAAGGACAATAAAGATTGAGATGTCCAATTGTCACTAATAGTTTGCTTAGTTCCAAACACTTCATTTTAGATAAGAAAATATGTACCTTTAATTGAATCTTGTAAAACTGGAATATTTTGTGGTTTTAAAAAGCAGTGGTATGGCCCTTCCTGGTGGCGCAGCGGGTTAAAGCATAGCACTAAGAAGCTAAAGCCACTTCCACATGAGTTCGATCCCCGCCTGCCCCGGAGGAGCCCACATGGCGTGGCAGACCTCTCCTGGCCCTCCCGCTGCTCCCCTCAGCAGTGTACTTTGTAGATCTGCCTGTTCTGTTCTCCACTCTGTCTCTGGTGAAGCCTCTCGCCACCCCTGAGCCTCTGGCCTGTACCCCCACTCTGCATGCACAAATAAATCTTTAAATTAAAAAATAATAATAAAATTAAATAAAAAAATAAAAAGCAGTGGCTAGGAGGAAATTTCTTTTCAACTTCTTTCACAGGATTTTATTGAAGAAGGATACCTCACTAATTATTCTCAGCAAGTTATGATGGTAAGGTTCAGGGTTGTGACAAAGTTAAAAACTAAAATCTACTGATGACCCAAAATATTGAGCTATACTATTGATACTAACTTACATTAGTAATAATGAAAATTATACTAAAAATAGAAATAGAACTATATTAAAACCATAATAATAATAGATATATGGTAATTGAAGCTAAAACACCATTGCAGCTATGTGGGGTGTTACAGCAAGAAATGGTCCTTGTGGATCTGGGCACCCGAACTGCAATAATTCCAGGGGCAATGATAAGAAGAACGGGATAACCTGATTTAAGTAGATATGAACATCACGCTCTATTGTTCACATTTTTTAATTTACAGGAAAAATTTACAACAAACATTAGTGACAAAAACTCAAATATGTATCTAATGTACTTGCTGAATGAATGAACTTTAATATTTTGCCTGTGTTATCACAAAGAAATAAGCTAAAAGTCATAGCCTGTCTCTTTATAAATAGGGAGGACATAAGCCTATTCCAGAAAATTCATTCTTAAAATGTAAAACCATTTCTTCAATAGTGAAATTGGTCTCCTCTGGGATAACTGACAGTGGCATTTAAATAAATCATCATCAAGTTCATTTTCTAATGCTTCCTTTTGCTTTCCTAAAGAGCAAGTTGTGAGTAATGACCAAATGATAAAATAATGTCTTTATTTTTTTGTACCATACCAAAATTGACCTAGATTTGACTAAAAGAAAACCGATATGAAAATGACATGACTTTAAGATATGGCATAGCAACTTTGAAAATATGTATTGTGAAGCAATAAAGCAATGATATATAATATATATACAATATATTATTGTTGAAGATGAGAGTAAGCAAGACTTATGTAGGCACTGGTAATGAATTTGTCTTGTTGCTAGGCCCTCCTGTCCTCTGGCGTGACAAAGTACTTCACTTTAATATTCATCTGGGCTCAACATTGTTCATATTCTCTGTTAAGTCACCACACATCTCGCATTCTTCTCATCTCTCAGACTTAACAAATTCATTTAATAGTAAGAGGTAATTAACTAACTCATTTTCTTATTTTTTTCTAAAGATTTGTTTATTTATGAATATAGAACTGAGGTGCAGGCCAGAGGTGCAAGGGTGGTGAGATGATTCACCAGAGACAGATTGGGGAGCAGAACAGGCTAACTGAGTATACTGTTGAGGGGATCAGCAGGCAAGACAGGAGAGGTCTGCTGTGTGTCATGTGGATCAGCAGACTTCCCTGGTGGGGAGTCGAACTTGTGCTGAAGCAGCCGTGGTTAGCTTCACAGTGCTGCATTTTAACCTATTGCACCACCAGGAAGGGCCCAATTTTTTTTATTTTTATTTTTTTTTAAAGATTTATTTATTTATTCATACAGAACTGGGGTACAGGCCAGAAGCTCAGGGGCAGTGAGAGGCTTCACCAGAGACAGAGTGGGGAGGAGAACAGGCAGATTGACGAAGTACACTGCTGAGGGGAGCAGCGGGCGGGTCAAGAGAGGTCTGCCACGCCATGTGGTCACCTCCGGGGCAGGTGGGAATCGAACTCATGCGGAAGTGGTTTCAGCTTCTTAGTGCAGTGCTTTAACCCACTGCGCCACCAGGGAGGGCCCAATTTTTTTTATTTTTAATGAAAACATTCAAAGCCATTAGAATGCAAGCTTTTCAAATTTAGGTAACTGAAGCGTTATGCATGTATGCTTATTGATAGAAAATCTATCCATTTCCACCCCTCCCCCCCCGAACATTAGTTAATTAGTAACCTGGTTTTTTGAAAAATCATGTTAAAGCCGAGCAGGTCAGGGTAAGGAGAGGAGCATGTATGATAGAGTGATTTCATAACTCCTATCAGCATGCAGGACTTTATTACTAAGTTGCTTCCATTTTATACTCAAAATGAACTTCACCTTTAAAATATTCAGTATCATTGATTTTGGAACTAGTGTGATGACCTGGTGCTAAATGTTTGTGTAAATTTGATTACAGAACAGTGCCTTATCGATACTCTATGGCTAAAGACAGAAAAGGAGCTTTATAAAGCCATGGTTGTCAATTTTCACTATCTTGGAGTTGTTTGATCTAATACTGTAGCTAGTCTTTTATTTGAATTTGGCAACTTCCCAATAGCAAACAAAAGCACAAAAGAAAATAAGAAATGATACCTGTGTATACAAATAAAGTGACCTTATTCTGCAAAGCTTTAAATTTGCAAAAATTCACATATCAATTTCCATAAACATCTTATCTTTGAAACTAAAATTATTTCTTCAGCACAAATCTAAGGCCTCTATTTCTTGAGGATGAGAAATTCCAAGTTCCCTATTGGTATCAAAATTTATTTTTCATCATTTTGTATTACCTGCTCAGATTTATTTAAAGATTGTTTTCCAAAATAAAACTCAAATGCATCCTGAGGTAAATTCACAGTAGAAAGATTCAATCAAAAGCTAAATCATTTTTAGAGATTTATCCTCGTGGATATGAATGGATTATTCTAGCCAACAACTTTCTGAAATCCCATGGGTTAAAGTTTGATGACAGTGCTCAAAGCAAGATTTCTAAAAAACGTTAATTCTCAATGAAACTTCATTCAGATATGTGAAAAAATATGTAAGAGTTAGTTTTGGATTTAGTTTCATGTCTCTCCCTAAAAAAGTAGCTAAGAGGCTCTCCCTGGTGGTGCAGCGAGTTAAAGGGCAGCACTGAGAAGCTAAAGCCACTTCCGGATGAGTTCAATTTTGCCCTGGTGGTGACCCACATGGCGCGGCAGACCTCTCCTGACCCGCCTGCTGCTCCCCTCAGCAGTGTACTTCATCGATCTGCCTGTTCTGCTCCCCTCTCTGTCTCTGGTGAAGCCTCTCGCCACCCCTGAGCCCCTAGCCTGTACCCCAGCTCTGTATGCACAAATAAATAAATCTTATTAAAAAAAAAAGTAGCTAAGAATATTTTCTGAGGTAAGAATTCTTTAAGACATTCATCTCAAATTCAAAAGAACCTTTTCTAGAATGGAGAAAAATGAAACTTAAAACTCATTAAAAAAGATTCCCACAAAAGATCTATCACATTCTTTAGTAAATAGATTGAATATGTGTTATATTAACACAAATGACTTTCCTATGAGTCACTAATACTGGATTTAAAATTTAAAAACTCTGGATATTATGCACTTTCACAAAATCTAAAACGAAATACCCAGTCTGTAGGTGGCCACAGGTAGCAAGTCAAGGAAGAATAAACAAGCTTAGAATGATTTGAGGATATGACTAGACATTAATTACCAGGTAACTTTAAATCTCTATCAGAACAAGAATTTTTATTATATATCCTGCTCATTAAAAAATCTTTTACAGAGAGCCACAGGATATTCCAGAACATTCACTATAAGAGCAATGACTCAAAATGCGCTGGGAAGTTTTTAAGACTATGTGTAAATGACCATTGAAAGGGTTAGTTTTCCTCACTTTTCAGTTTATAGTGTCTCTAGTTCTTAAGCAGTTTGATTCTATAGAGTTCACCCTGAAATATGTGAAAGCCCTTCATATTCATATAAGGTATGACCCTCATAAAGACTGAGTACCCCATACTGAGTTTTTCTCACATCATTCTTCAGTTTACTTAATAGTAACATTGGGTAGCCATAATAAGTAATATAATTAATAAAAATGAATGTGACTTCAGGTGAATGACAGAAAAAAATGGCAAAAAAAAAAAAGCAACTTATTGAATGGGATAAAATATTTGCAAACTGCATATTGAATAAGGGATTATTAACATGCAAATTATATAAGGAATTGATGCAAGTCAATAACAAAGAAAACAAATGATTAATTTAAAAATGAACAGAGGAACATAATAGACTATTTTCTTTACCAAAGATATTTACAAATGAACTACAGGTATATGATATAAATGTTCAACATCACTAACTCTTAGGGAAATGAAAACCAAACCCAAAAGAAATAACCTCATGCCTGTTAGAATGGTTACCATCAAGAAAATGAGAGAGCAAACGTTGGTGGAGAAACCTGTATACTGCTAGGGAATGTATATTTGTGCGGCCATTATGGAAAATGATATTGTGGTTCCTTTAAAATTAAAAAAATAGAAGTGGTATATGACCCAGAATTCTACTTCTGGGCCTATATCCAGCAGACATGACAAATTATTGAGAAGGATCTGTACTCTACTTCATTGCAGAATTATATATAATAAAGAAAACTTGAAAACAAATTACATAACGTCATGAAAGAACGGAAGTTGTGAGATGTAGTTTAGATAGATACCATCCACATATATCACATCTCAAAAATATATACAATGTAATTGAGCAGTGAGTTGAAGTGAAAAACTCTTGCCATTTGTGATAATATAGCTGAACTGTAGACTTTGAAGGTATTATGCTCAGTGAAATATCCCAGAGAGAAAAAAAATACTATATATCATTTACATATAAAATCCAATAAAGGAGGCTTTGTAGACACCGAGAGTTGTTAGATAAAGCTGCAATTGTGGTCATATATAGATTATCAATGTATCAACCTGACTCTTATCAATGCTTTCTGCCAATGACATCTCAATAAAAAAAAAAAAAAGATGATTATTTGAAAGAAGAGTCAGAAAACCTTGTTTCAGATTTTGACTTTGTTACTTTAAATATAACACATTTAATCTTTTTTTGGGGGGGGGGAAACATTTAATCTTTAACTATTTTCATGGCGTTTCTTTGTATGCCAAACTATTATACCAATACTTTTTTATGAAGGTTTTATAAAAATAGATTGAAGACATTTATGTGAAGTAATTCCATAAATATGACTATCCAATTGCAGAGTGATTCTTATTATGTAATAGCAGGCTGTGTTTCTAAGGTATGATTGTATTATTCTGTATATATTGTCAATGCCCAGGAATGCTAGGGACACCTCATTTGACAAATTGGATACATTGTCATCTGAGAGAGGAAGAGCGCCCATCACAAGATCCATAGAGTATCTCAGTATGAGTTGCTAGAAGGTCACAAAATTTGATGATGGGGGAGAATTGGAGGCAGCTGTGCTTTCTGGGCTGTGTGCTGTCAAGAATCACTTCTGTAACTGGTTTTCTTAAATACTAGCTACAAGCAGGGAAGGATAAGGGACTTATATTTAATTGTTCATAAAATAGTAGTAACTCATATGAACCATCGTAGGGGGTTAGTCAGTCATTTTTAATGGTTTAGACCATGTTTATGAGATTGTCTGTGTTCATCAATTATTATACAATGAGCTTATTTTTGTCTTGGCCCATCACAGATTGGTTTTGTCTGATGTAGATGTTCTGTGAAATTGTTGATGTTCCACAGGAAAATACCAAAATTTGCCTCTGAGTGCCAGGCCTGGTTTTGGAGACATTGGGGGTTGCTGTTCTTACCCCTGGTGTAAATTCTGTGTGCCTGTGTCTCTGTGTGTGTGTGTGTGTATGCAAATATGCATATAGAAAAGCTCAGTGCCAAACTAAAACAATGTAAAGCTGAGTAAGTTAAATTCTCAATATGTCTTCATTAAAAGAGAGGAAATCCTTTCATTGAAGCAATCAGTCTAATACCTTGTAATTTACACTTTGCATACTTCCTTTATTTCATTCATTTAGATTTATGGCTAAAACTCTAATGTTGAACCAAGAAAAGATTTGTCAGATAGCACCATAGAGCATAAAAGTATAAAAAGTGGTAAGAAAAATGGGCAAAAGGAAGAAAATTAAAAATTTTATTAAGTAAAACAAATAATTAAAATTTATGTACATGTTTTTCTGAATCCTAAGTCTGATTATATCTTGAGCTACCCTGCTTCCCAATGCCAAAAAAAAAAGAAAAAAAAAAGAAAAGAAAAAGAAAAAGAAAGAAAGAAAAATTATATTTGTGGGATGGAAAAGAAATAATTATTATTTCCAAAACATATTTACCACAATATGTAGCACTGAAAAATGCTGCTTAGACAACCCAACAAATCACCCTCATCCTCAACCATGCTTGCATTTTGCATGGCACTCTCTATGCCAAATGGTCATTTTTCTCACATTTATTATGCTAACAGGATAAATGCCAACATTTGTCAACATCTTGTAAATGATGAGTCTTAATGAGGCAAGCTACTGTTTCACTCCTCTGAGGAATTTCATAGTAGAATACGTAAAATATCAGGTTAAAGCAAGTGGGAGGGAATCCCAGAGAGCAAACCTTTTCTATGAACGTATATTCCTTGAGGTTTTGCTTAGAGTGTGTTCTAGGATCCAGGCCAATTTGGCCTAAACCTTTATACAACATTTTAATTATATTTTTAACAAATCCTACAAAATGAGGTTCACATGTTGATTCAGCCAAAAAAAAAAAAAAAAAAAAAAAGCAGTATCTACAAGCTGAACACAGTTCAAGAGAAGGG
>NW_004567121.1:6702296-6731830 GCF_000260355.1 Condylura cristata | reverse complement strand
TTTTTAACAAATCCTACAAAATGAGGTTCACATGTGAGTTCAGACGAAAAAAAAAAAAAAAAAAAAAGGCAGTATCTACAAGCTGAACAGAATGCAAGAGAAGGGAGTGATTTAGAGATGTTGCCAAAAACCAATGAATACAAGTGTTTTTATAATACCAGGCCGTGTTCCACTCGCGTCGGGGTAGGTATAAAGACTAGAGGAAAAGATAACCTTGCTGTAGGATAAGTGCACCAATAAGTTTTTATTTAACACATGTGTGCTAGCCTTAAAAGTTGAAATGTGCATTTACAAAAACATTGTTTGCAACATGAGGATCTAAGAAAGACAAATGTTCAGCAAGATAATACCTATACTTGCCAGTTTACTTTTGAGACAAATTCAGAAGTCAATAAAGAATTGTGGCTACTACCATTGGTTCTAGAAGTAAAAATATTAGGTCTCTATATATAAGATCTAATTGCAGTAATTTCAAGCTTAATATACTTTATTTCCTTTATTCACAGTGTTCTTATCTGTAGAATGGAACCAATGTCTTTTCTGAGATTGTAACATTAATGAAATGTGATAATATACATAGAACAGTACTTAATAAAAAACAATTATTGTCACTATTGTGTCTGTTAATAAATTTGGAAATTGCTATTTCCTGGCATTAGAAGAAAATGGTTGGTGGCAGATTGTCATCTGTTCTATAACATAAATGTACTCATACAACTCAACAACCAAAAAGACAACTGAATTAAAAATGGGCAAAAGACTGAAATAGAAAGACACTCAGTCTATAGTCACATGAAAAGAGAACTTCACTTGTTAGAAGGGAAAGGTATATTAAAATTAAAATTAGATATTACCTCACCACCATCAGTATGACTTATATCAGAAAGACTAGTGAAGATGTAGAAAAACAAGCAACATTCCTCTGTTGTTGTGGGAACAATTTGGTGTAGCTTCTATAGAAAATAGTATGGAGGGTCTTCAAAACAAATGGAAATACCATAAAGCAATACTCTTCCTAGGTATTTGCACACACACACACACAAAAAAAAAAAAATCTGAAGACTCTTAATACAAAGATTTATACACTTCTGTGTTCATAGCACTATTCCTAATGGCCAAGTCATAGAGCCCAGCTAATTGCCTGTTGACAGATGACTGGAGAAAGAAATTTTGGAATATATACTTAAAAAGATAAAATAGTGGCTTTTGAGACAAATGAATGGATCTTGAGGTGATTATGCTAAGTAAAAAGAAATGTCAGAGAGTGAAGAACAGTTACTAAAGGGTATCATTCATTCATTTGGTAGAACCACAAGAATAATCCCTAGACCCTATGGAAATATATAATAATTACCAGTGGAAATTGGGAAAAGAAAAGGAGTGTGAGGCCTGGGCATATATGGTGGTATGCATCTATACTGCCAAAATTATAAAGTTATGTGGGCAATTTAAAAAAGAAAAAAGAAAAAAATTTCTTCTTATAAAAACTAAGAGGAGGAGTCAGAAAACCATGGTGTCAAGGAAGGTAAGAGGAAAGCCAGGAGGGACATTTTTTTATCCATAGTTTGAGTTATAATAATACTTATGTTATATTCATCATTTTATTATAATGATATTTCTGAGTGACTAACACATACCAGTTACTTACTGTTCTTTGAAAGGGCTCAGCAGTCTTTTCCATATAGGTCCAGACAGTAAATATAGTAGGTGGGTTATTTGATCTCTGTCACAAATAGTCAACTGTCCTTACAGTGCAAAAGCAGTGAGGGCAGCACATAAAAGAATAAGAGCAATCAAGTTTCAGTAAAAAAGTCCATTGATAAGAACAGATAATGGACAAGCAAAAGTGTTCTTGTTCTCTGTTGTAATTACTTTACACAAATCACTTCGGTCATGTTCAGAATAATCTATGCGATAATCTTATTCCCATTTTATAGATCTGGACACTAAGGCAGAAAGTGTAAGTCAGACTCTCAAGATTACAGAGCTAGACAATTAAATTAGACGCAAGATTCAGTCCCGTGTGCCTGTTCCACAGCCTGTGCTCTGAAGTTGTGGCCCTTTCTTTACTGAACTGGGTTAGTGTAAGTGTAAGGTCAGGATGGGTGGGAACTGTTAGGGGCAGAGGACAAAGTGCAGGTAGGAGGTGAGATGGGGAAAATCATAAGCAAGACAACTATGGAGAAGGAAGGGGAAGCAGAATTTAAACAATCTTTTTTTTTTTAAGATAAGAAAGACAATTTGTGTTTAAGTGATAATGGGAAGAAGAAAAAGAATAATGTTAGGTTTCTGGGGACACATTAAAGGAGAGATTCAGAGATCAGGTACTTAGAAAACAATCAATACACTTCTCTGCAGCAACAAGAGGAATAGAAGGATAGTCTATGTGAGTCCAATTAATTTTGCAAGTTACTTAAGTGGGAATTTTGAAATTTCTGTGTAAAACTTTTCTTTTTCTGTGAATTGGAAGATCATCTTGTCAATGGATAAGATTTGAATTACTTTGCAGAAAAATAGTCATTATAATCTTTAAAAAAAAAAAAAGATTTACTATGCATCCAAGAACTAGGATACCCACCAGAGGTGTGGGGGGTAGTGGGGGAGGGAAGGTGGCAGTGGTGGGAGGGAGAGGATTCCCCAGAGACAGAACGGGGAGCAGAAGAGGCAGATTGACTGAAATACACTGCTGTGGGGAGCAGTGGGCGAGAGAGGAGAGGTCTGCTGCACCATGTGGGTCAGCTCCCTGGCCTGGGGTCAAACTCATGCCGTAGTGACTGCCAACAGCTTAATAGTACTGAGACTTCCACCATTAGGGAGATCCAATAGTTGTTATGATCTTGCTTACCTAATATGCCAAATACCTAGCAAAAACTTTTATAAGCATAGTTTTATTACAAACTTAATTCATATCTATAAGATACATAGGATTTGGAAAGGAGACTGAAGCTCAGTTAGAAGAAACTTGCCAATTAGTAAGTGATGTATCTAATATCTCAACTACTGGTATGCTTTATTTCAAAGGTAGTATTTTATATGTCATTTTATAGTTCCACTAGGATATAAAATACGGGAGAGTTGACCAGGGGAAGATAGATGGCTATAACAAACAATGGGAGATTATGAGTCTGCCAATTTGCCTCTTCTCAGTATTATAAAATAAAAATGACATTATTGAAGGACCTGCTGAACATATTTAAATTATTTTGTGAAAGAGAGGTGTAAACTCCAAAACTTAAGATATGCCCTCAAATCCAACTTTAGTGTGAAGTTGGGGCATTAGAAGATATAAAATTAGAAAGAATTAAATAAACATAATGTCATAAAGAATACTTGTTTAAAGCATACATCAATGTGCCTAAGTAAGGACTTAGTAAATACAATTATATAGTGATTACAGGATACTTATTATGATACAAGCATCCTCAGACAAACCTCTTAAGTACCTTGCTGATTTATTTTTTTAGTATATAAACTATTGTTTCTAGAAGTTGTCTCTTTCCCCCAGCAATTGGACTTCTTTCATGACAACATATATTCTTTCTCTTTGAGTATTTAGTTACTAACTGAATCTTAAATCCCACCAGTAAAAAATATTAGAATTGAAAACTTTCACTGTTACTACCTAGCAAAACCCAATGGTTGTAAGGCAAGTGCTTATCCCAAAGGCCCACATAAATAAAGAAAAATGGGAATAGGCAATTCAAGCATGATTTTATTCTTTCTGCCTCAAGGCATCAGACAGTTTCATTAAATATCTCTGGGGCAGGGGTGGAAAGATAACAAATTTTCTTCAGCAATCGTTCAAGAATCTTTTTAGAACCTCTGTGTTGAATCTGTTATCTAATGAAAAGAAAGCCTAATAAACCCTGATTATTCCCATGTGACAAAAATGAACTTAGACTTTCCTTGTTTCCCTATTTTTCAAGACACATTAGTTCTACTCACGTCTGCCATTCTAAAGAATAGCAGGAAAACTTTCAGGATGAAAGCCTGGAACACATAGAAAAGAGAGATTCATACTTGTTAAAAGAAGTTGGAGTGGTTTGATGTGAAAGAAAGAGATACTGATGTCTGACAATATCAAATGTTAGTGACATTGTTGAGACTCAAGACCCCCAAACATGAGTAGAAGAATAATAATTTAGTACAGTGTTTTGGCAGAATTGAGCTTAACTAAAATAATACATTCTAGAATAGCAGAATTCCAAGAGGAATAGTTTGAGCAAAAAAGGTAATGTCAATAATGAAATCCTATCAGGTGTGCCATGTATGCATGTTTTCCTAATCAGTGTTCATGGAAAATTGCAGAGGAAGAGCTCTTTTTGACACACCAGAATAACTAGGTTAGATATACCACAAGAGCCGAAGTCTTGATTGTAAAGTTAGAGCCAAGTCTTTATCCTGACTCTGGCATTTGAGTTATTGCTGTTTGTCCTTGTGTAAATGATCTACTTTTTTGGTTTAGTTTCCTCATCTGCAAAATGTCAGCAATAACAGTATATCTATCCCATAGATTTGTTAAAAGGACTACTAAGAAAATTAGTGAAAAGCATTTATCAGAATACTTAGAACAGAATAACGACTCATTAAATATAGTTAGATAGCTACCATAATTATTATTCTACACAGGCATCCTCAAATAAGTCATGTGAGCATTTACCTACTAATTGTTTTCAACAACATAACCTACTGTCACAGGAAGCAAAACAATCCCCAAAGCAAGGCATGACTGCTCAGGAAAGCATATCAGCTTCTCGGAAGACAGCATCCTTAGTCTCCTAAAGAAACAGAACCCTTAGTTGAAAATTGGAAAATCCCCACAGTGCCTATAAAACTGGTAACTGTTGTGTTTGGACACTAGTCCATTCGATCCCACAGGAAAGGAGATTGCAGTTTCTTTTGTATGTAACCCCTTAAGGAGCCTAGATTCCATCAATAGGAAAGTGGAGATGATGATGACAACATGCTGGTGATAATAATGTTAATAACAATAGCCCTATGCCTAGAACTGGTTTCAGTACTTGACTATATATTCCCTCATAATAATCCATAATAATCCATTTCATCCTCATAATAATCTTAGCAGGTAGGTACTATTAATCTAGTTTTTGAAATGGGATAGTTGAGGAGAAATTACTTGCTCAAGATGATGTAGAAAATCCTAAAGCCAGATTATAAACTTAGATCATCTGATTCCAGGTTCCCATGATGTTATCCCCAAGCTACAGATGGAAGGTGCAAGAATCTGAATGAGACTAAATTCATGGTGTCAGTGCTGAATCAACTATTCCACCTGCTAAAACTATCTTGGGAAACAGCAGTTGAACTGTTACAGGGTAGCCCAGAGTGGACTGGGCCGCCAGTCTGTGGGGGCCTATGTAAGAAAACCTAAGACTGACACCCTGATATTTAGACTGTCAGGACTGAGCAGGAAGTCGCTCAGGAACTGTGGGTCAGATGGAGGATGTGTGTTTGAAAGCAGTAGGATATTGAACATGCATTAACCAAGTTGTCACTCAGGTGAAGTAAAGAGAGTATTCATATTCCATCATGTGTTCATATCCTTTGTTCTTCTGATATTAGCTATTTATTGACCTACTGAAGAGTTAACCTTTATTTGTATCATGAACAGTGCCCCATTATTTTTTCAGTTAACACTGGTTTATGACATGTATATGATATAGAGATATAGGACAAAATCTTTCTGGAGTATGTTACCACACCACACCCACGACCAAAGCACTGAAATTTCTCTACCACAGTCCAGTGTGCGCTCTCCCCACTTTGCTTTTCTGTCTTGTTTCCGTGTATCCCACATGTAAATGACATCAGCCATTATTTGCTTTTCTCCTTCTAACTCATTTCACTAGCATAATCTCCTCCAGTTCCATCCATATTGTTGCAAATAGCAAGAGTTTATAGAACTGAATAGTATTTCTTTGTGTATAAATACCACATCTTTCTAATCTACTTATCTGTTTTGAAGCACTTAAATTGTTTCTATAGCATGGCTGTTGTAAATAGTGGTGCAATGAACATAGATGTTCCTCTGCCCCTTGGGGAAGATATCTAAGAGTGGAATTGCTGGATCATAATGGCTCTATCTTAAAGTTGTCATTTAAATTGCCTAATAAAGGTTTTGGCATAAAACAATGCATTATTTAATCAAGTAGATTAAAATTATTTAAACATTGATTTCCATGATCACCTTTATCCAAGAATCCCTTTCTCAACCTAGACTTAGTTAAACTATCATGATTTTCTTTGTTAGTTTAAATTCTGATATGTTGATGGTAATGCTTTCATGTTTATATGAAATCCCTTAATTTATCTGAAATAATGTCTTTAATCATGCATTTAAAACTAACATATTTGTATCAAAAGTTTAAATATACCTACAGAACTCAGTAATGAAGTTTTTGATCCATATTTTCAACAAGGATGGTCATAACCATCTTCAACTCAGATGCTTCTTTTATTTGTAAACACAATCTGCACCTGCACATGCTTGAGCGAGCCTTTAAACTTTTGAGGCATTCCCTAAGAAAATCAATCTCTCTTAACCCCCAGAGGAGTCTCCCCCAACCCTATACCTAATATTACACAAGGAAATAAGCATGTCCTTTGTTCTGGACAAGGAGTGAAAAAACAAGGGCAGATGATAGAGAGATAAAGTCCAATGTGTCATTGGACTTCCCCAGGCTGAAAGTGAAGTTCTCAAAAACTATTTGTGTGTGTGTGTGTTAAGCTACCCCTTTTTGCAGAGAAGGAGAAATATATGTTTCACTGAGAACAGACATTTGAATTATAGAAAATCACCATCATTTCCTCAATAACTTTCATTCAGAGAATTTTCATTCTAAAACATGGTTCACTCACACATGAAACCCCTAATAAATACTGGATGTAACTTTTCTGTTGAGGAAAGTAAACTGAGCCCATATTGTCTAAAATTACACCCTAGAATATGATGCTGTACTTTAAAATATTTGAAATCCATGTGAATAAGTAGTTAAATGGGAATAACCTGATACTGTCAGACATATTGGCGACAAAGAGGACTCAAAGTTTATATACAGATGTTTCACATACACAACATCCGAGGTTATATTTATTTATCCATGTTAATCTCTTACTTTGCCTAACTTACACATTAAACTTTATATATTTACTTACATAAAAACATTGTGTGTGTGTGTGTGTGTGTGTATGGTTTGGTCCTATCTACAATTTCAGGAATTTACTGGTATTGGGATAAAGGGATATTGCTCTATTCTTAATTATAGTTATAATATCTTAATTACTACATGTTGTATTATACCTTTCGCTAGTATTGATTTATCTATTATCAGTAAATAAATTCTCAATAAATTATGCAATGCCATAGCTTTTAGAAAAAAAAAAAAAAAACAAAACAAACAGAAGCCAGGAAACTTTGGTGAGTATTATTATACCAGGATCAATTATTATGTGT
Source organism: Condylura cristata (assembly GCF_000260355.1). Taxonomy (NCBI): domain Eukaryota; kingdom Metazoa; phylum Chordata; class Mammalia; order Eulipotyphla; family Talpidae; genus Condylura; species Condylura cristata. Next base: position 6,724,356 of record NW_004567121.1, on the reverse strand, counting down.
TAGTTTCTGAAATTGAAGATACTTTCTATCCCTTGTGACCAGATTTCCTGAGAAAATAGGTCTGCCGTTTTCCTTATATATGATATTTTCTTCACAATGTTCATTGCTCATGAATGTGAAAAACATGCTGTTTGTCTTCTCATTTTATTTGAAACATGTGACTAGTATGTGAACAAGGTAGCAAACCTCAGATATTAGCTACCTGTGCTTGCATTATATAAGGCTGCCAAACCTGGAATTAAGGCGTTTTCTAAAAGCCCTTCGAAGCCCTTTACTTTGTGAAAGGGGTGAATGGCTACGGCAGATGATGTGACAATAGCACATAATATCGGCAGGAAGTTCAGGATGGAATTGTTCTCACATGAAATAGCCATTGAAGAGATTCATTTGTCTCCCTTGTCATTCATGCTTGGGGGCACACAGCTGAGGAAATTGCCACAAACTGTTAGTCCTGAAAACAGGACTTAGTCCATATCTCATCCATAAACTTTTTCCCCAAAGATACTCAGTGGTACCGAAATGGATTCACAGATGGGAAAATGCACAAAAGCATTGCAAGATTCTGTATCCCTATGTGAATGGGCTGTGGCTTGGGTTTGAAGAAGTTCCCATGAAGATGAAGGTGGATAAAAACATAGTCTGGCTAGAATGCAGTGGTCTGGGAGAACTCAGCTGCCTGTCTCTGCAGTTCTCTTGAAGTATGACGGATCTGCTTGCCTTGACCAAACACTACTCAGGCTCTTCTGAACTGTCTTCTCAAGTCGACCCAATTGTGGGACTCTTGTGATCTTCCAAGTATTGTCCACTTTTAGCCAGAATTCTGTGTAGTATTACCCAAAACATCCCATTACATGCTATCTGATCAGGTTCCTCATCCCTCACCATCATGTTTAACCAATACCCCCCTAGCCCCTGAAGCTTCCTTTAAGTAATTTCCACCTGTTAACCTTGTTCCCTATTTTTGACCAAAAATGCCCACTTTTCCTTGTATTTGTAGGTAAGCCCCACCTTTCTCCCCTACTACAAAACCTCATTCCTGTGGCGCCTTCATCTGTCATGATAATTTCCCTGAAATAAAGTTTCTGGCTATTCTTTTCAGGGCGTTGTTTCAAGAGGGGAAGGTATTTTACAAAATCAGCCAAATTACTATATATTCTCCCCCCACTCCACCGTGATGAAAGACTTTCTAAAAAGGTTCAGGCAGAGGTGATGACCATCCATGAAGTCTGCAGCTTGCAGACAGGTCTGCAAGTGACTGGAAGATACTTAATTGAGATCATATTCTCACTTTGCCTAAAAATAAATACTCACATATAGAATGTATTATATATACATTTATATGTGTGTGTGTTTATTGAAAGAGATTCTGAACCCATAAATTGAACTTTTGTAAACAAGTTAAACAATTTTTCCCTATGTATTTTCTTCATATAGTTGCTACTAGAAAGATATATATGTCAACACCAAATTCTAAATCATCCTTGACCTGTTGGTGCCATTTGAGTACAGAAATTAGAATAATCTGTGTAAATTTCACCATAGTTTGGATTGTCTAATGTCACACAGAAGCAAAGGAGCTTGGGGCGGGGATGTGATTAAGTAGTAATGAGTCACTTTGAAGATTCTAATGAGATTTCTGGATCAGGGCAAAAAAAAAGCAAAAAACAAAGATTGATCTACTAACATGTTCTTGAAACTTCAGATCATCTGACGGTTTGCATTGAAGTGAATGCTAATGTGTTCTGTAATTAAAAGTACATAAAGCATTTGTTGCCAAGCACTTCTCAAAACTCACTATTCATTCAGATAAAGATTAGTAAGTGTGGGTTGATTTTTTTTAAAGATTTATTTATTTATGCATACAAGAACTAGGGCACATGCCAGAAATGCAGGTGAGAGGATTCACCAAAGACAGAGTGGGGAGCTGAACAGGTACTGCTGAGGGAAACACTGCTGAGGGAAGCATTCGGAGAAACAGGAGAGGTCTGCTGCACCATGGGGGTTCAGCTCTCTGGACAATTTAGTGCTACTAGCTGCATACATACCGATGACTTATGGGGGGACCTGTACAAGATCAATCTTGAGGTGAATTAACTAAGGACTGGAATGAAGCTAGTTGCAAATGAACCCAAACATGAACGGTGCAACAGAAATGGAAACAAAAGACATAACTAAGAAGAAGAAACATCCTCAGGTGTTGGGACCAGGGAGACATTGAGCATTGTGCTCTGTGTAAGGGTGAGTTCGAACTGTAGGTTGGAATAGACCACAGGCTTTGGAGTTAATGAGTGCATGTCCCTCTGCTTACAGCCTTTCCAACCGCAGGAGTCAGTGTACCTGTAAAATAAAAAATAAAATAGTGGCATTTTATAAAGTTGCTTTAAATACTAAATATAATTATTTATAAACGTATATGGTACATTTGGCATAATCCCTACATCAAAGCAAGTGCCCCACCAATGATTTTTCCCTAATTAGAAAGCATGTTAACATTTGAAATATCACTGCTATCTAACTTCATTTCCTAAATCTTAAAAAAAATTATGCTGTTCCCTCTATTTTGTGAATTTAATGAGATATATAAAAACTATAATTCGCATGGAACATAGGAAGGGCTCACTGGAAAGTTGAGTATTATGCTATCATTAATTAATATTATATTTCTCTACCTACATCAGGGTGCCTTTCTCTTTTTAGTACTTGAACAAAAATATTCTGAAATATTCTCATTAAACCAAATTTTTTAAAAAGATGTTTCCAAGGAGATCCTCTGTACCTTTTATCCAGTTTCTCCTGATGGTGACATATTGTAAAACCACAGCACAACAAACACAATCGGAACGTTGACATCAACATAGTAGTTTTCTAACACTAAAATTTCAGAATCTGTATTGCTTGTTTATAGCCACTTCCCCTGACTTCCCCAACTCTTCTTCTTGTCTCCATTTTTGTAACTGTCATTTTAAGCAATAGCAACCTTCACCCCTTCACTTAGGTCCCTAATCCCCTGCTATTTTGGGGTATTGCAATCACCAGCATTGGGCATGATATGTTCTTCTTTGTTTAATGTCTGTCTCCTGCACTGGAATCAGAGCAAGGACTTAGGGTCTTTTTTATCTTCTCAATAATATTAGTTCAATGAATAAATAAATGAGATAGAAATGGCCTTTTCTGTTTTCAAATTAAGAATGGATGTATAGAGAAATTAACTGACCTGCATATGATTAATTCTTAGAGGACTAACATGGCCCTGCACACATGAAAAAGAGGATAGCACCCTGATTACTGCTTAGTGGAATCAGCCAATTGACTTGACAATTACAACCTAAGAGTGTTTAAAATGTTGCTCTGACAACTGTGCTGGTGTGCAGGAATAGAATGCCAGCAATAGCACAAGTCCATCTAGAATCCAACCTACAATAGCCTTCCTAGGGAGCATTGAGAAAGCATTTTGCCTGGAGAAATTCACTCCATTTCTCAGACACGTGTTTGATTGTTCAATGTCAATACTCAAAAACCTAAGTGCTACATAATCTTCATTACTTTATAATTATATTTCAATTTCAAAAGTGTTCCTTCTATTTGTTTTCAGGGATTCTCTTTTGAAACTTGTCAAGTAATTAGTTGATCAGCTTACCTTTCAGCATCAAGTGGTATTTTATCTTAATCTAAGATGTCTTTAATAACAAGGTATCAGTGATGTGATAATTCAATTCAGAAGCCTCCAGAGACTGACTTACATTATATTTGTCATACAAAAGCAGAGACTTACTCAACTGGAATGTGAATATCTGTGTTCAGTTATACTTAACCCTTTTAATAAACTATGAATTGAAGGCATAGCAACTTACATGTAAGTATAATACATGTGGTATATAAAAATGAAATGTATAATATTTATCAAAATTAATAATACAATTATTGTATGATTATAGTTCCCCTTATTACCTGAGTTTTTAGATATCTACTGTCACATTTAATTTAAAAGTGTAATTAGCAATTTATTTAAGATTTCTGTGAGAACCATACTTCTGAGCCTTTTAACATGGGCTTTATTTCTCTCTCCAAAGCTAAAATTCCTTAAACATCTTAAGGCATCTCAAATAATTTTTACTGTCTTCACCTTCTCTAGTGTATCATTTTAGTATATAATACACTTACAATATTCTCTAGCAAGTCTCATAAAATAATTTTAATAATAACTTTAAGCAACCTGGTACCTTAACAACAATGAAGTTGGATTATGTAGGTTTGGAAAACTGCATGGATTTTCCCACACTTAGTTACAGTGATATGAGGACTACTTTGATGTGCAACTACCTGATAAGACATCCCTTTTATTTTAGTGAGTGAGCTTATACAGGCTTGCAGTATATATTAAAATATAATGATTCCTTAGTTTGCTCTATCCAAAATATATGAGCTATTCTCTCACTTTTCTGAATCATTCACTAAGATGAATATGGAGAACTATTTGAATGGATATTTGCTGTTTGGTTCTAATCCCCTACCAATATTGTAATGTAGGATCTGAAATATTATTGGTAGCACAAGAAGTACTTCATGATGCTAAACAAAAGCAACTTCAACAAAACACATATAAAACACAAAGAAAATATGAATGCTCACAGACAGAAAAGCTTAAGAACAGAAATAGTAAAACTAGGATTCCCAGGACCCTAACTTACACATTAAAACCTAGATGAGTTACTTATCTCTGCAAAGTCTTTAAGTAGAAAATGAAAATCATGATTATCACTTATTTCATGGAATTGGTATGAGATTTAAGTAGGTTCATCCTCAAACAGGACTTGGAAAGATGCCTAGCACATAAGTGCTGGCTATTATTATTTCTGAGCAGAAGTTGACATGGGCCAGGAGACCATAGTCACATTAGCTTCTGGTAGCACAACAGAAGAACCAAAACAGCTAACTGAGTTAATCCTGAATCTGTATCTTGTCATTTCTTTTTAGAGTCTTATAAGGATCATTTGTATTCATTCAAAACATATTTACCCCACTGCACTAAGGTAAGTTATGTAGGAAAATCCAAGATGTAATAGATTCTACCTTTCAAGATTTATCCAGGGCCACTCTGGTGCACAAGGTTAAGGCCAGCACCATGGAGTAATCCGCAGCCACCACAGCGTGAGTTAGATCCCCAGCTACGGAGCTGACTCATCTGGTGCAGAAGGCATCTCCTGCTTCACCCACTGCTTCCCTCAGCAGTATATCACAGTTAATCTGCCTGTTCTGCTCCCTGCTCTGTGTTGGGTGAATCCTCTCACCCCTTACACTTCTGACCTGTAACCCAGTTCTTGTAATCTTAAAAAAGTTATCTAATATATATATAGGAAAGCTAGAAAGTCTCTCCCTCTCATATCTATCTCTATTTACTTTCATCTGTCTATAATCTATCAGCACAACCTACTTACTGCTACTTACTCATTAAGGAAGTTCTTAAGAATAACCTCTTGTATTTTGGTAAATGATCAACCAATTTTAACCTTCGATATTTCTAATTATCTTTTTATATTTAGGTAAAACTCCTGAGCTGTTTGCTTTCAGTGGAAATATTTTCCTAAATCGATCCTCTATTTCTGACTGCCTATGTGGATCAGGCCTGTCTTTGCTTGGCAAACACTCAAATACTCTCCACACCCTCACAATTTGATTGCTCCGGGATTAGCCTTAGAGGATCCACCACATCCACCCAAATTGCACACATGCACCCCACCCCAGTTTCAACCCTCTTCTGCTTCAGAGGCAGTGACTGATTCAATCAGACCCATATTACATTATAAGAGACTCTGGCTAGCTGAGACATTTTGTATATTGGGTGGGTGGAAGAGGGGAAAGGTCTGTGCCAGTAGGTATATTTGCTATTTTTGCACAATGCTCTAGTAGAAGAAAAGTCCCTTACAGCTTCCTCCCCACACAGCACTCTCCTTTGTCTTATGGTCATGTCCTTTTATTTCCTTGTCCAGGCTTCCTGGCCTGTGTGTGCCCCAGTCATTGGGTACTGCCTCCCACTCAAAAGAAGCCCCCCAGGGCTTGGCACAGGGCACAAGAAGGAAATGGGTTGTTTTTCTTTCTTTCTTTCTTTGTAACTCTTAATGATCTTTTCTTTACAATTCCCATCTCCAATTATGTTCTCAAAAGGCAAAGTCTATGCATATGTACACAACTGAGAGACTGTCTTCTTCTTGTTTTTCTTATGATTGTGTCTATGAATAAAACCCTGAAATTATCAATTGGATAATAGGCCAATGTAGCTTTTCCAAATGCTTGGGTTAAATTGGCTGTAGTTTCAAGTAGTATTATCATTATTAATAATAGTAATAACCCTTCTACCAGTCAAGCAGTCATTCATGCATAGTAGCATGCAAGCCCCCTACTCTGCAGATATCCAGGGAGTAGCAAGCGGGACAGAATCTCCCAGCTATAAAGAAGGGGATGCCTGTGTGAACCCACCATGCCTGGCTACTACTGGCTTTCTGAACACCTCTGGTGTTTGGTGTTTGGGCAACCAGAGAAGAACCGTGCTATGCAAGGAAGCAGATGGTATGCAAGCCCTATCCAAGCTATAATGACTCCACCCTCTTTGACAAAGCTTATTATCTCTCAAACTCATTGATCATGTTGCAAAGCTGCCTCAGACTGCCGTCGATATTAAAATGTGTAACCTGTCCTTATGCTCGGACAGGTCCCTGCTTTACCAGGTCCCTGCTTTTTAAACTATTCAGGTTTATCAGAGATGGCTACTATCACTCAAACTTCTGAAAGCATCTTCATTAACTCAGCGTCCTCTCTGTACCTCTAGGCGGGATCCATACATAAGAAAGTCTTTGATGCCATTTGCCAGTCTTGTTGACACAATGAGCAGCACTAACTGACTAACTCTGCCACGTGGCTTGCTGAGTCCTTGGACAACAATATCTGATTAATCCTCCTTGTGCTGGCCTTCTGTGAGATGGGTTACTATTTTTCCCATCATAGATGTCATAATTAAAAATCAAATATGTTTAAATAAATTCCTCCAGGTCAACCTTCTAGTACTTCTCAGAGTTGGTTCAAACCCAAGTCCATGACTCCTGACCACCATGATATTCTGATGATAATGATGAAAGCGTGTGGCAATACCTTCTGTCCTGACAAGTGTTATTGCATATATGATGTGAGTTTCTATCCAGTAACATTGGAAAGAGGAAAACAGAGCAGCCATGAAGGGAAAAAGTGACCATGTAGAGCAAGGAATCAGAAACAACTCTAGGATCATTAAGCATCAAGGTACCATTGCTCTATGGCCCACCATCCTTGCATAGGCGGTTTGAAGGATCGTGAAAGAAAAACCAGCGATCCTCTTTTTATGATGTTTAATTCAGTAGGTGAAAGGACCTCCATTCACAATGATGCCCTGGCCCTGTGCTGAATAGAGCTGGCTGAGAAAGGAACAGAATTATCTTTTCCTTCTCATGGCACAGTTTCTTTTATTCATCTATTGAGGCTGGCATAGCCCTTGCTGCTGAACTTGTTTCCACACTGACATGGAAATTCTCTTCCGTCCCAGAGAAATATTTCAAGTCAGAGACTTTCATTAAACAATATTTAGCTTGGCCTTATTATAGAAATGTGTTCTATATGTTATGCCTTATAGACATATCATAAAATGTTTAGAAGCTTATTAAACTAATCTCTCTCTCTATAGTCCAGTTATCAGAATTCCAGTAAATTCTATTGTTACAGGTCTTCAGTTAACGCTGCTTCCCTGATATTTATCATAGCACTTTTGTGAATTCTTAAAGCCTTCTTTGTTTCCTGTTACCTTCAGCTGTGCTTCACTGTCACTTGATTGCACATATTGCATTTGTTTGGGGCCTATTGTTTAATGACGAGGGAATTGATCCTTTAGCAATTACCTACTTATTGGGGCCAACCAAGGTCAGGGTTATTGCTGGAATTTTTTTAATGCTGGTAAAATCGAACCAATAAAAATTCTTGTCTGTCATTTTTCCTTAGATATTTAATGATTGAAATTAAATAAAATATGATTGTGCCATTTTTGGTGATTGACAATATCTTCCTCTAATTCCTCATTACTTCTCTATTGTTTTGTCAGGTTTTCCTTTGTTATTTCAGCATTACTGGTGTTCACAGCTTGGTTGTAGTATCTGTTTTGCTAGGCTTTCTCTTTCCTTCTCACCCACAGTCTACTCCATCATGCAGCCAGTGGAGACTGACGTGACTTACCTTTCACATTTTCTACTTTCCCTGGTGATGAGGGATTTGTTGACATTTTCTGCAAACCCTGTTGCTATTATGAATCAGAAACAGGATTTCAAGCTCCAGCACGCACAGAGTTAAGCTGCATTGAAAAGGGGGCAATGAAATAAATGTGAAAATTTTAAAGATTTGGAATGAGAGACTATCCTGTAACAATAAAACAATTCTATCCCCCAGAACAAAACCTTTTAAGTGTTTCACCTACCAGTTATACTATGAAGTTTATCTCCTTTTAGAACTTCCCAATCTATTATGCGCTCCTTTAAAAAATATATCACTATCATATTTATGAACCCCACTGTAATTAACAAATATTTCATTCAATTCTAAAGAAAGTCCTTGAAAACAGGCAAATGTGTATCCTAAAATTTAAAAATCAGATGGCATTTTAGTCGTTTTGAAACAAAAGTGAAAACAGTTTTTCAGATTCCTTTGTGTGCCCAAGTTTCACAGTTTGGAGGATTAGGTGATCTTTATAGAATTTTCTAAAGTTAAACTCTGTTTCGGTCTAAGTTGACACTTCTTTATTCTCCATGAAGCAATTTACCCATATTATGTGACCTGTACAAATACATGTTACGTAGATAGCGAAGTAAACGTAGAGGCTAAAGGAGAACCTTTATCTTCATAAATGAGTATGAACATAAATAAACTATGTAATTCTGTATTCTTCCAACATGCACGCGCAAGCCCACGCGCATGCACACACACACACACATGCTGCTCATGATTGGGTTTGCCTGTTTTCTGCCACTGAATTTAAGGATAGTTCAGACTTGTTCAAACGTTTGATTTTTGTAATTATTGTTGGGATTTTTTTTATCTTGCTCTACATGGAAAATAAAATCGTGATTTAGATAGTTTGGTCCCAACGGTCCTGTCTGCACTCAGCAAATGGTTCCATGTCACTCCCTGCATCACAATATGGGAGCCACCGAGCTTGGCGGCAGCTAATCCTCTGAGCCTGTTAATAAGCTTAGGAGCACGTTCATTGAAGGCTGACGCGTTAGGCACAAACAGGGAAAAAATATCTACTGGGGGAAGCTGAATTGGTTTTAATCATCTGCTAATCACCAGTAATGAGACCTACTCTGGGGAAGAAAAGAAAAACAGATAGTCGGAGGGAGGTTTTGTTCTTCACAGCAGAGTAACAGGGAATGAGAGGGCAGCTGTTATTAGGGGGGAAAGGATCGAAAGAAAGAAGGGATTTGGCCGGAGCAGATGAAGCGTCCTCTGTAGCTCTCTGTTTTGTTAGCTGAGTGTTTCTTTCATTCAGTCTCTGAAACTTCAGATCTTGCAGGGTCTCTGACAGCCCACCTCTAAGATATTGCTTCTTGAAGAAATGAACTTCCCTTCTCATCTTGTCCCTGGCATTTGCTCTTCCAGCATTCTGCCATAGGCTTCTCTCAGCTCCAGGAGAGAAGGAAAAGAAATGGCAAGGGAAACTCTTACAACAAATTTTAAAAAGTGTGTGGGGCTGGCCCTCCCTGGTGGGTTAAAGAGCTGCACTAAGAAGCTTAAGCCAATTCCGCATGAGTTCAATCCCCGCCTGCCCCGGAGGAGATCCACATGGCGTGGCAGACCTCTCCTGACACGCCTGCTGCTCCCCTCAGCAGTGTACTTCATAGATCTGCCTGTTGTGCTCCCCACTTGGTCTCTGGTGAAGCCTCTCGCTAACCCTGAGCGTCTGGCCTGTACCCCAGCTCTGTATGCACAAATAAATAAATCTTTAAAAAAAAAGTGTGGGGGGGGTGGAGATGAGGGTACACAGGGTTTGTGCAAAAAAAGTGGGTAAGAGTGCACTATGACACTTTATCACGAGGGGTGGCCCCACCCAGAATCGAGAAATGAAGACTCAGATGCAAAATAGTCAATGGTCCTAACTAAATTGGATCGATGGTCTCTTTAAGTCATAAGCTCATAAGTGTTTCAGGAAACTCAAGTGTGGTTAGTACTTTGCTACCATTTTGAATATGCTCTGTACAGATGCAAGCGCTCATTAATAATGTAACTATATCTAACGTGGTGGATTTGGAATTCTGTGTTACACTGGGCTAGTATTCCTAATGAGAAATTGACAAAATAATCTTTTTAATATTTCTAGAATAAATCATACACACACACGACAGAATCATGGCAATAGTCACCCTGCCCACACTTGACTTTTCTTTCTCCAAATACGTAAATACTGTGTCAAGTAAAAACCCAAAGCACAGCATTTGTGGTTACTCCAACTCTGCTCCCAGCTCAAAAATTTCCTCAGCTCCCTCCAGTACCTTCAATGATGAAATTTAAATCCCTTGCCTCTGGATTCCAGTTTTGTCATAGTCTGGCCCCATTCTCTCCTTTCATTGTCAATGTCTAGACATCTGTTGTGTGCTCTCTATTCTGCCAGTGCAAGGACTCACTATTCCCCCACTGGCTGCCTTTTCCCCATGGTTTTGTAAGTGTTGTATGCTCTTTGTGTATCCTTGTTATTTAATTTAATGGTGTTCATGCTCAGCAGTTTCCAAGACTGTTCCTCTCACCTAAATAATTCACTTCTTTCTCTCTGGACTCACATGGCAGTTTGCTTCCGGTATCCAAGATAGCACTGATCTTGTTTTCTAGAATCATATCAACTTCAGTACAGGCTCTTCAACTCCAGAAGTACTGTTCTTTGCAAACCCCATACCATCTAAAGCTGGCATTACAGATTATATCTCCATTTGTTGAAATAGACTTAATTTTAAGAATTTAAGCAGAAGAAATCAAGTGAAGTTTTTAGCATTTTGTAAATGTATATTTAAATTGTTAGTTGGAACTCAGGGTATAAGAAACTTACAAATTTTCATGTTCATATTTATTTTTATTTGTTAGTAATTTATATTCATTTTGCCAGCTATCAGCAAAAAGCTGGGAACGGGGCACAGCACAGTAAAACTATAAAGCATATTTTGGAGAAAAATGGTAAACTGTAAAGCCCATAGAAAACATCTGCATTATCATTTTATAACACTCTAAGCATAGTACTAAGTGCTGTGCCCTTGCCAGCCCAGGGAATATACCATCTTTATCTTGGGGGACATCACAGGAAGAAGAGCAGATAAACAGAGAGGTAGTGAATCAGAGCTGCAACATTACACGAAGCTCCAAATGTCCTGGGAACACTAAAAAGAGTCATTCTGTCTGAGGATGGGCCCTTAGGAGAAACTTAAGGTAAGAGGAAGAAGTTGCAATCCTGGAGATGAAGAGATTTCCAGGAGATATTGAGGAGTCTTAAAAAGAGAAAAGCTAGAGGAATTAGGAAATCAGAGAAGTCGGTGTGTTTGTTAGGAAAGTGCTAGATTGTTGTTAGAGTAGAGGGATTTGTAGGGTCATCATCAAGAAAAAAAAATAGAAGCAGATGCTGGATATGACAGTAAATTCTAACTCTGAGTCTTTAGTGAGCAAAGTAAACGAAGGAGAAGATATCCAAGAAAGTTTGCCTTTTGTTCTCATCTCTGCTCATGTTTGCTAATATAGAATCTGTGTCCCATGAATTGAAAATCCATTCGGACATCCTCGCATCAAAGGGCAAGACTATAGTCTTTTTAAAGTATATGACATAGGTCTTGGCACATAATGAGCACTCAATGTTTCTGTGATAATCATCTTATTTCCAACACTATGAAAAGTTGAACAGGCAGTTAGCTAAAGTGTTTTGGTTTTTTTTTTTTTTTTATTTTATTTTTTAAAAGTTTTCTTTTTTAAAAAAAAGGTTTATTTATTTATGCATATAGGACTGGGGTACAAGCCAGATGGAGTACACTGCTAAAGGGAGCAGCGGGCAGGTCATGAGCAGTCTGTCATGCCATGTGGGTCACCTCCGGGGTGAGGATCAAACTCGCACTGAAGCGGCTGTATCCTAACTTGCTGTGCCACCGAGGAGGCCCTAAAGTGCTGTGTCCTAACTCGCTGTGCCACCGAGGAGGGCCTCGCTTGCAGTGCTGTGTCCTAACTCGCTGTGCCACCGAAGAGGGCCCTAAAGTGTTTTGTTTTTTGTTTTTTGTTTGTTTGTTTGTTTTTTGTTTTTTAAGAAGCAAATTATGGTCCAGGGAAAGGAAGTGACATATCAAAGCTGAAAAGCTAATAAGAGTGATAGCTTTTATTTGTATAAGACATTTACAAAATTTTGCTATTTACTGTCCCTTATGTAAACAAGGCAGGAGAAGGGCTGGCATTTTCCTTAACACACCTGATGAATTTAATACTGCTAATAACAGGCAGAGTCAGAATTCAAACAAGTGTCTTTCTCTGGTCACCACACTCCCCTTAGTCAATAGTTCTACCTCCCATTTGGCAATTGAAAGGTGAGTTCTATTCACAGCAATGTTATTTCAGCTATTAAAGAGTGCTAGGATACTTCTAAAACTGACTAAAAATTCTTAGTAGATGGGTGATATTCCACTGTTTTAAACAATGGATTGGCCAGCATATTTGTTCTAGAGCTTAATGTCAATTTTAGCAGCATGTAGAATGTTAGGAAAAGACAAGGCCTTCAAGCTCATATGACATCTTCTAGCTCAATCATGCTGCAGATTTGAGAACTGGATTTAGAGCCAGGAAGTGACTGTCCCAGTTACACAGAAAATATTTAGAGTTTATACAAGTTTTCCCCTTTATGCTATACCAGCTTAATTGCATAAGTGGCAAAGGAGATGAGAGGATGCCGATTCTGGAGAGAGCCGTACTGTTTACTACGACAATTAGGAGATGTAAGAAAGCAATATATCCTTTTTGCAGGAAGAGAAACTTGTGCATGTGTGTCAGGAGGTTTGGGAATGTGTGGGTGTCTGTGTGTTTGATGTGTGTGAACAACCTCCATGAAGGAAAGAAAAAGGGAAATGTCTATAGCACCAATAAATTTTAAGCTGAAAGAAACTGTCTAGAAAAACAGAGGATTGTGAAGTTGAAGCCATTGATTTAGCTCTTATATCAACCAGTTTCCTTAGATGCCCCAAACCTCATTTCTGTAAGAGCTCAATAATAGTAACATCTGTCCTGCTTAGTTTACTGGGTTGTTTCAAGGTGTGGTTGAATCCCATAAAGAACATTCTAAAAGTAAACCTGGAGGGGCAAGTGATAGAAAGACTTGAGGCGATGCGTGAGCCAATGACCTGAAATGTGACCAGCAGTGAGCAGGAAAGAAGAGTTAGTGGGTCCCTGCCACAACAAAAAGACCTTGCAAAGACCCTTGAGGAGACAATAGAAATGTGCCTGGAGAGAGCTGTTACTAGGCTCTCAGTCAGAGGCCAAAAGAGGGTGAAAAGCCTGGTTCTGCTGAGGGGTTGAGCTTTTATCCTGGAAGTTATGAGGACTCTGTGAGGACACTTAAATTCACTTCACATTCACAACAATCATTTAGGCAACCAAGTCAGCAATGATTTTGAAAGAGACACTTAGAGACAAGGCAAGAGTTTTAAAAGTTTGATGCAGTCTTCTACTGAGGCAATGCTTATGGAAGTGGATGCAACTGGCAACGTTGAGAGCTCCTATGGAATCTAAATCTGAAGCATTTGGTGAGTGATGGAATTAAAAGAGTCGGTTGGTTTTGTTTTGTTTTGTTTTGTTTTGTTTGTAATTTGCTGGATAAATCTACTAGACTGAGTGATTTTGGTAGAGTGGATTGGATACAAGGAGAATTCCATTTTGAACATCCTGAGGAAGTGGCATAATGCACACTTAAGAATAGGCTGAATTCAAGAAGACATGGATTCCCATAGTATCTTCTGCACTTTTGGCATTTATAAACAATGAGAAAAACCTGGCACATAAGCAGTAACACATCACACCATATAGGCATAGAATGTGGTCGTGGTGGTGGTGGTGAAGATGGAGTTCCAGGGTGCAAAATCATCCAGGTAAACATTAGAAGAAAGAACTGAGTACATTAGAGTGAACTCAGAACATAGACAGCGATGACCATGTGGGAAAGAATTGCATCACCATCAGTCATGTACATAAGTAGTAGAGAAAATCAAGGCATACACAGCCCTGCAGGGCAGTAATATTTAAAAAATGTGCAGAGGAAAATAGGCTCACCTTGAGAAAAGGTGATCGTGGTATGAGACAAGAACTAATTATCGAGTGAAAGATAATAAACAGTAGTTTTGCCTTCAAGTGTACATTCTATGAGGGCAAAGAATGGGTTCTGATTTTCTTTGTCTTGCCAATCATAGTGCAATGTTTGAATTAATGTAGCTACAAAATAAATGTTATTAAGTAAATCATTTAAATATCATATCATGCAGACTTTGGTTTACTTTAATGACCTCCGTATGTCTCCATTCTTTAGTCTCAGTATATCTACATCCAGAAAATGGAACTTTTAATTCAGTGATTCTCAAAGCTTTGTATTATATTTTCTAACCTAGGACTTTTAGGATTTTTCACAACACAAAGCCTTGTGCATGTGTGTCAGGAGGTTTGGGAATGTGTGGGTGTCTGTGTGTTTGATGTGTGTGAACAACCTCCATAAAATTGGAATAATTTTCATATTTGAGAGAGAAAGGAAGAAATGTCATCATCATTTATTTCTTGATTAATGACTAATTGCTTTACTTCTTACACATAGTCAACATCAAAATAAAGTAAAAGTCATTTGAAAAATTGATGTCAAATAAAATAGGTACAAATAAAGGCACTTTCAGAACTTCTCAAGGTTCATCAAGAAATTCATTACTAAAGTGTGGAAGATATGAGGTGAGATGTATCTTAATAACTATGGGCTCTGCTACTTCAGTTCTCCTTGGGAAACATAAATTCTTTGGGGGATCTATTCAACTACCTCTGCAAATTCTCCTTGGCTGATAGAAATCCCACTTCAAGAAGTCTGAGATCATGGGATACCCCTGCCATAGAACATCATTAGAGTACTATCTTTTTGGAGTAAACACAGAATCATGAATTTGAAGGCTTAGAAAAGTGTGAACAAATTGTTCTGTGTACAAAAAAGGTTCTAAGGCACCAAATAGTCTCCAATTTATCTTTGTGGGAAGGACAGGTGATGCAAAACAAAAACATATTTTTTTTTTAATCAAGTACATGACATTCCAGTAAGTTGACTATCTATTATTGGACAAGTTGTTTATTCTCTCTGAGCTTCATTTCCCTCGTTATTTACCAAATGTTGAAATGTCAATGTCTAATCTCTTGTTCTTTTCTCTAGGAGTCCAGTGTGAAGTGGCTTGTGTAAAGCACTATACAGATGCTTACAATTGAGGAAGGGGTTAGTCATTTCTTCTTTATTTTCCTATCTGCTCTAGGAATACTAAGATCTATTCAATTCAACTACTGGAAATAGTTACATCTGTGGTTCTATAATCCTTAGTTAGAAAGGATCTGGTTCTGCTGTAGTAATAAAATGACCATGAAATCAATGACTTAACATAAGAGTTTCTTGTTCATAGTACATGTCTAATTGTGTCAGTTCTACCTAGCTGCTAAAGGACCCAGCAAGTTTGGGATTCCTTATCTGGTAGCTGAGATATCTGAATTCCAGTTTGTGCATTTTCCCCAGCAGAAGAGAAAGCTGGAAGACACACACCAGCTCTTAAAACTGCTGACTCTGAAATTAAAGATGTCATTTCCACTCATCCCTCCATGTAGTCCCACCTTACTTTAGGAAGATTTGAAAAATAGGGGAACCCATGAGTATTTGGTGAATAATAAATATCCTTGCCCAAATTAGAGTGGTATCTGGCATTCAGTTGGAACTTCATGACATTATACATCTGAACCTTCTTGAGGACATTTTCTGTATCCTCCATCCTATTCTCTCTCTCATAAATGGAAATCCCAGCGCAATCATGTTCACCTCACAGCAAAAGTTTTCTGGGACATACACATATGTGCTCACTCACTTTTCTGGGCTTAGAATAAAATGAGTGACTTGCTTCTGAGGCTATATCTAGTTCAGAATCTTTTGGGGCCACTCTGGAAGAACACCCCTTGCAGTGGGCAATGGTCACTAACCATAATGCCCTTCACGTCCCCTCAATGGCCCCTTTCTTCGTATCTTTTCCCTGCTAGTGCATCTGCCTCTGCGTTTTATCTTTCTGTCTGTCAGACTGATTAGCATACTGTGACAGATTAAAAGGCTAAGGTCAAACCAACAAGCCCCTAAAGAAATACTGCTAATTATTGTCATATGTTTTTTAAATACTTTGCTCTTCAAAGAATTTAACAAGGAATCAAAATCAACTTTGTATCCCAAGGGTAGTTTTAATATTATACAGAAAACTGTTCCTTCATTTACCGTTATGGTGAAGCCATGAAGTGATCTTGAGGGTCTCACTTCCAGTAATTTTCTTTCTAAAGTCACAGACAAAAGGCAATAAAAGTGTCTAAGCAGATGAGATGCTGTAATACCCTTATTATCCACCCACTGTTAACATGGAGACCGGAAGTGTAGTTACAGCCTCAGGAGGTGTGAGGTGTAGCCTCTGGTGTTGCTAAACCTGGTTTGGAAGCCCAGTGCCATCTTCTGAGACACTAACCATACCTTAGTTTCCTGATATATAAAACAAGGATTTGGGAACATAGTAACTATCTCATCAGGTCGCCATATAGATTAAGATAAATGGGCCCTCCCTGGTGGCGCAGCGGGTTAAAGCACAGCACTGAGAATCTGAGGCCACTTTCGCATGAGTTCGATTCCCGCTGCCGCCTGCCCCGGAGGAGACCACATGGCGAGGCAGACCTCTCCTGACCCGCCCGCTGCTCCCCTCAGCAGTGTACTTCGTCGATCTGCCTGTTCTGCTCCCCACTCTGTCTCTGGTGAAGCCTCTCACCACCCCTGAGCCTCTGGCCTGTACCCCAGTTCTGTATGAATAAATAAATAAATCTTTAAAAAAAAAAAAAAGATAAATGAATGTGGGAAAGTGCCTGAGATTATAGAATTATTCACTCTCAGTACTTTCTTCTCTTGGAATTCCCACCTTCGTGTTACCATGGAGTAGTTGACTTTTATGCTCAATGGTAAAAGTTGTATTTGTTTAATTCCTAAAGGTTAGCCACCTTATTGGGTGGTATGCAAAGGTAGCACTGCCAGTCCTGATTCACTGCAGGTAAGACACCCCATGGGCCAGCAGGCTTAGTAGGAGCATTGTCAGGCAAGGTCTCCTGACAATGACCAAGGGCAGTGCTGGGGTGCCAGGGTCAGGAACGGAGATGTCCCATCTCTCCTTGCCCAAAAGTCAATTTAGAAACTGATAATTGAGTTGGGTGGTCTGTGCTCTCCCTCAAACATCGGTGCAGATGTGGTGATGAGTTATGGCTTGTTACTGAGTGACGCATGGCAGGAGCCATGAGCTGGGGCTCAGGAGGAGTTTGGAGAGTGTAAGCTAAGGTGGAGTGGGGAGGTTGAGACAAGAGTGAGGAAAGAGGAAGGAATGGAAACACTAAACTCAAAAGGTAATTATTCAACATACTTTGAAAGACAAGAACAGGATAGCCTTCAAGTAAGAGGCATCTAATAGCTCAAGAAAATCTCCAGTGAAGTTGTTCACTACAGGTGAAAGGCCAAATTACCAGATCAAGTGGCTACATTATCAAAAATTATTCTATTGATTTCAGTGTGGTGTGTTTTCCCTGAGATGATTACTGCCATCTAAAATCTCCTTTCCTGCTGATTTGGAGCATGCAACACAGTCTCCAAGTTTCAAGTTGTTCAAGATGTGTAAACCTGTGTAGGTAAGTGCATTTGACCTGCTGTGAGAGTCAAGTCAGCACTGGTTCAGAAAGGCAGGCGGCCACCCGGGCTCCCGGCACGTGTCTTCATCACCATTAAGGTATTTGGTGTGACTAGTGTTCCATGCACAGGGAGTGTTCGCCGTTGTGGATTTTCTCTTCCATTTTCTATCAGGGACCTATGTGGAGAAACTGTCCCTATGAATCACTGGGGCTTCCCAAATTCATCTGGTCATAACTGGAAAGCAGAAATTCGAAGCATTTATATGTAAACCTGATGAGTACCTTACAGATCATTTGAAGCAAAGCTGAGTAAGATAGGAAGGGAGTGGGAAAGCATAGTGCTTCTGATTTCATCCAGATTACCAGTTTTTCTCTTCATTTACCGAAGACAAATTATGAGAAAGAAAGAACATTTTTAAAACTAGGATACAGATCACACTGTATTGGTTTTAGATGTACAACATAGTGGATAGATTTATGTATGAAAGGACTACCACAACCAATTTCATTTACATCCAGAGAAAAAGAGCATTTAATAGAATAGGGGTCCAGGTAAGTAAGCAAACACTGGACTTTCCTAGGAGTACAACTACTTTTTAGAGAATAAAATATTCTCCCTCCCAGACTGACGGGAATG
This sequence comes from Condylura cristata, assembly GCF_000260355.1. Lineage (NCBI taxonomy): Eukaryota > Metazoa > Chordata > Mammalia > Eulipotyphla > Talpidae > Condylura > Condylura cristata. The sequence continues at coordinate 6,705,722 of NW_004567121.1, read as the reverse complement.
CTGTCAAAAACGTTCACCTTGATGATTCGCCAAGAATGATTTCACCAGGGTGAAATCAGAGATGGGTGGACAATCCCCTCTGACCAGTGGATAGAATCTGTAATGAATTCAGTGCATCTTGTCCCTCCTCCCAGCATCAAAACTCTTCTCCCAATTTCCTGGCTACTGTTCTTGGGTTCACAGTTGGTTAATGTAAAACCAGGCTGATACAGGGTGTCTTGCAGTTTATGTTTGAACTAGAGCCAAGAGAAAGCGTCTTTCTGGTGTTGGTGAACTTCCACCTCGCATGGGTCCTGAGAGTGCTATTGTGTCCGTGAATAAAAGCACCAGGGCGGTGCTACAGTTGAACTTTAAGCCAATTATCCCTGCATTTGCTCTCCGCCAGACGCCTCCTCCTTCCTGGGACTCCTCCGGCTGATGGGCCGAAGCTGAACATATTCAAATCTTCCCTTAAAAGGTTTAGTCTAGGTTGCTTCTTCAGTACTGTTTGAACATTAAATATGCAAATAATCATCATTACACTTCCAACAATTACACATGTTTGCGAGCACCGTGTCAAGTGCTGGCAGCAGAGCAATCATTTGTAAAGACAAATATTCCATTCCAAGAGATGTCATGCTGCTTAGAAGATTCTTTTTTGTATTAGTAGCCACACTGCTGCTTCCTAAAGTGTGCAAATGAACGCGACAGTGCTGCCAATAGCTGCCAGGCCCTTCCCCTCAACAGAGCAGGTGCCAATCACCCATCCCAAACAGCCAGGGCCTGGGAGCAGCAGACATGAACACGTCCACCGTGGATGGAGGCGGCCTTGACTCCCTTCTCCCTCCCGCAGCTCCTCCCCTGCCATCCTTCCTCTCAGAGGGGGCCTCAGGCCTTCAGAATATTTTAATCCCTGATTTCTGACTATATTATCATGTGTTTGTAACAGATGAATTGTCATTTGTAGCTGGGAGGTGATGTGAAAAGCTGCCTGAAACCACAGGCCTCATGTCACAGCAGGGCCTGCCTTCTTTTCTTTGCATTTTTATCTCTCCTCCCTTTTTCTTTCTCTCCCCTCCCTTCTCTTTGCTCTCTGTTTGTCCCCTCCTGCTTCTTCACATAGTTGTGGATAATTGTCACCGTTCACTTTTATCACATCCAAAGAGGCGGCTTAGGGGAGCCTGGACTTGAGTCAGGACTAATCTTGCCTTCTCCCCAAGTCGGAAAATCCCAAGTCTTGCAGGGCCCAATTGATAACCCTTGTGCTTCTTTTCCATGAAAGACGGATGGCTCTGGCAAGCTTGGGAGACTGCAGATAATGGGATTGACTTGGTACTTAAATCTCAGTGAACCAGGACAGCATAAGTAATTAGTGAATTGGATCCATCCTGGGGAGCTAATGATGGCTAAGTCTGCCCCCGCGCCATTCTGAACACGGCAAGAGGCACATCCATCTCACACAGATAAAAACCAAAGGGACACTGCTCACAGACACCATTTATTCCTTCTTTGGTTCACAATTTATCCTAGAAGGGGAAAAAAATCTAATTTTCCTCAAGTGATACCCAGAAGACCAAGTGACCACACTCCCACCAGAGTTCATTTTGATCACAGTACTGCTGCTGTTTTTAATTAAGAAAGGCTAATTAAGAGAAACTCTACATTTATCTTCTTATCTACTTGTCGGCAGAGACTCTCAGACATTACCCATATTTATTTACATTTTGGGTACTGGCTTTCTATCAGCGAGCTAGTGAGGATTCTTCCTTTCTACTGAGATTGGTGGGTTAGAAGGATTTCAAAAGTGTAAGAGTTGAATAGCCAACCACAGGGGCAATAACTTTAGGCCCAGCAGGTCACAGTTGATGTGCAAACACATAGTTTTATATATTCTACATCCAGACAGAGAAATTTACACATAGAATTTACATATATACGTTCACAAACAAAAACTGCTAATATGATTATATTTTTCTCAGTTAACCTAAATGTAAGGCATTTGTGTACAGAGTCGCCTTATCTGTCATTTTTCTTTTTACACAGTGATGGCACTTTTATAAGGATAATTTAGATAAATTTCTTTTCCTGGAGTTCGCTTACATTTCCAGCTAATGTGATCGACAAGGAGCCACAAAAGACGAACAACATTGCATTTTGATCAAACATGTTCTGCCAATGGAGAAGACTTCAAGGTAGGTGTCTCCCTTTTCTTCTGTGTCTTGATTTGGTCAACACTCCAACAGCTAAAATGTCCAAAAGATTCACCCTTGTGGAGATACACTTCTGTGTAGATGACCAAGGTCTTTTAAGAATTCAAAGTAAAAAGGTGGAGAAATTGCATCTCAACTCAAAGTTAGCAGCAACCAAAGGTGTCAGCCTGACAATTTTTATGTGGATTGATCAGAACTAAATGTGACACATTGCAGGCCTCCTTGCTTCACTCTGACATGGCATAGGGGCCTTGAAGCCAATAACAGCCTGTGCCTCTTTGGTCAATTTTAGTTCATCTCGTCAGTAGTGATTGCCCTTCACAAACCTTTCAGTTGGGGATGGACCGTAGTTAGAACAGAGAGTCAAATAAACCAGAATAATTGGTTAGTGTGAAGCTTTCTTGCAACTCATTTTCCTCTCCTCCCATCCACCAGTCCTTTTTTGCTTTAATGCGCTTCTTAGTTTCTCAGCGAGTAGCTTTTCAGAAGACATGTTTGTGTGCGTGCAAGGAACATACACATCATGTCAATGACTGATTTCCCTGAAACCTTTCTTACTGTTTAATGTTGGAGGAGAAAGCTGATTAGGTGAGCACACCATGTCACTCACAATCTGTCATGGATTAGGAGGTATTTAAAATAACGGCAGAAGGAAGAGAGCAGTTTTCATTTTGAAGAGAGTGGATGGAGAAATTTGGTTTCTTCCTGACACCCAGGTCTAACTTGAAATTTCTTCTAGAAACAGATTTTTGTAAGTTTTGTAGAAATAAAATTTGCCATTTTTTTCAAGTGGGCTCAGTGTACATTAGTATTGATGATCCAAATAGCTCGCGCCTGTCATAAGAAAAGGAAGTTCATACTATTGTAAGATTTGTTCAGAAAAAATCTCATGTATCCAATTGCAATGTATTTGCCTGAGTATTGCCTATAAGTCTTTTCATTGACAACTTTTTTTTCCTCCCTAGAAAACATTTTAATTCTTTTCTGCCTATATCAAGGGATAATTTAGAATTTATATTAATGTTAACAAACTGTTCTAACAGTCATTGTGCTACTACCACAAAAGTTAACTATAATCTTACAGCAGCTTTGGAGAAAATAGTGACACATTAAAAATGGGATTTTAAAATTTAAAATAGTGCTATATGTCAAGTGTCCTTAAATTGAGAGAACTACCTTTGTCTTTTCTGTGAAAAGTGGGACTACTAATTCTTTAGGGCTTTTTTTTTTTTTTTTT
>NW_004567121.1:6694047-6701995 GCF_000260355.1 Condylura cristata | reverse complement strand
CCAAGCTACCAAAAGTGCATGCATATTATAGCAAAGGGGGGTGGGGTTCCTGGCAGTGGTTGTTCCCATCACCCCCACACCATCAATTGCCTGGATGTGAATCCTGGGTGTGAGTCACTCAATAGCAGTGTCTTCTGGGGCAAGATCCAGCTCTTCTATGTAATTCAACCTTTTCTATAATGGGGAATAATAATAGCACCAACCTCCTTGGGTTCTTGTAGGATTAAATCAGTTTATCCAGGTAAAATGCTTAAATGTCACTTAGCACATAGAAAGCAGGGAAAACCAGGCTGTTGTTTTTAAGAGAGCTGTAACTTATTAATAAAAGTAAGTTCATCTTTCCTATGAATAAATGATTTTATGCTTCCACTAAACACTGTTACTTCTGAGATTTTCTACTTGCTTAAGAGAGAAAAACCATCTAACAGGAATTTATGCAACTAGACTACTGTTGCATTTTTCAAAGCATGACCCTTGTAAGGAGAATGAGAATCCTGAAAGCTCGGAACAGGTGATGGGCACTCCTACATTCTCTGTCACCCTGTTATACTTTTCTGATAATGTTCATTTAAGGTCTTTTCAGTGGAGGATTCTATTCTAGATCAAAATGGTCTCCTTCACTGAATAAGCCAATAACGAATAAAATAATAAATAACTTGTATGGGCCATGAAATGTGCTCTTTCATACACACACACTCTCACAGGACTGAATCAGAAAATAGGGCTTCCCCTTTATGTAGTTAGTATTCATTTTGACTAAATTATCTGATTTCATATGGTCTGAATTGTGGGATTTTAGTTAAGAGATAAATTTAGGATTATATTAATATCACATTACAGCAATTGAAAATTAATGGTGAAATGGAAGGCAATGTCCTATGTCTAAATCCAGATTTTAGGATTTTAAACTCTTTGTATTTTCCTTTTCCCTTTATTATCTAAATAATGATCATCAAAAGTGCCCCTTACTTAATTTTTCAAGGATTAATCTGCATAGCAATAAAATTTTGACTATTTGGTAATTTTAAGAAAAACTGTTAAAGGCTTAATTATTTTAATTTAAAATTTAATATGTTTGGATATGAAGACCACTTCACTGCCACAATTCAGTATTTGTCCATTTTGATATTCATTATGGGACAGTTTCCAGTTGCATGGTTGTAATATAGGGATGATTTTGTTGCTGTTTGAATGTCCCCAGCCATAAAGTGGAGAGTTCCTTTATTTTCATGAGAAAATGGAGTCTTTAAATGGAATCCTGGCAGGTGGAATAGCCACATTCTCTGAGGAGTAAGGTTACATGGACAACTTAGATGAGATCTATGAGGTATTCTTTCTGTGAAAGAGACCAAGAGAATGGGAGAGAGGGAAAATGTGAATGAATGATTAAATGAACTTCAGGAGCATTTTCATTTGGGAGACAAGTGTGAAAGGAAGAATAACAAATGACTCCCTGCCTTTCTAGAAAACGATTGGTATCCATTGTCTATTCTGGAAGCTATCTGATAGCCCAAGCCATCTACCAATGGGCATAGAAAAGTTTACATAAAAGAAAAGGGGTCAGCTGAGTAGAGAGAAGAGACTTAGCCAAAACAAACTGAAATGCTTCATTTCACTAACATTTGATTAATGGGATATTAGACACCTAAGACCGTTAAGACAAGAGCTAACTAGCCTTTAGCAAACTGTGCTGTGAATCACACTTCACACATCAAGATGTGAGGTAATGAGATTCTCAAAAAGAACTACATTTAGAAACAACCCCTTAAACTCGAACACACAATTCCCCACCCCTGCCAGTTGCTGGCACAATTCCACTGGTGAAATTGGAAAGGAAACTCATCGTTTTCTTTCGGGGTAGTTTTTGTTTGTTTGTTCCTGACCACTGATAACATGAGCTAGCAGCTGGTGTGAGAATAAAGGAAAATATGTGTGTATTGGCAGCAGACAATTTATAACATGGTGTGATTATTCTCTCAGAGTTTTCAACATCAGAATTTATGGCTTAAAAAATAATAATTCTCTTGGACAACTTTACAACTGTGCATGGTAGCTTATTTGTTATGGTATGATATGGGATTTTAGAAACTTCCTCCCCTACCCCCCCAAAAAAAAAAGATTAGTGTGAATTTGTGACCAATGTGATTCATAATTGATCAATTATGAACATTTTGAATTTTTGTTAGGGATTTCACAGTCATCACAGGCCATTTTTTAGCCAGAGCCTGGGTGCTTGATAAACCTACATCTCCACCTAGTGGTGCTAGGAAACAGTTAATTACTTTCTACTACAAGCAAAGAGAGATTTAGTCATACTCTGCACCCAGAATGAAAGCCCATGGTCGCTGTGTCCTGTTGTTGAAGCATAATATTTAAACATAGCACTTTAATCTCAGAATATTTTTATTTCATCTCATCCTCCCCCATATTTCCCTTCTCCTCAGCTTTAAAAGCAGACATTATTAGATTGCAAATAGCTGAAAAATATTCCACCCATTCTATTTTTTATTCTTATACTGTGCTCAAATACTTTGACCAAAAACTCATTTGGGTAAAAAAGGATCATCTTTCAAGGTTTCCCCGCCCTTCTCTACTTTCTTATTCTTTGCCAGCTCTCTCTGGCAGCCGGCTGCATCAGCAGGTCGGCCAAACAGAGGTTCCTATATAGATGTCTCGAGCATCTCCTCAGTCTGCTAGAAAGATTACTTATGATGCTCTCTCACCCTTCGGGTTAATGAAGGTGCCACCTCTGCATTCCCCACCTGGATCACCCCAAACAGAGAAGTGATAACAAAAGTCATTTTCCGGAAAAGGCTCAGCTCATTGCTTCCCATTAAGTCCTGATGCCGTGCTTGGAAAATAACGGTACAACCACACTGATACATCTCAGGCTTATATATGATTTGAATAATCAATAAACAATTAAGAATGTTTTGCTTCTTTAATACCAAAAGCACATTTCAATCTGGTCACAGTAAAAGGAAAGAGTTTGTTTTGCTTTTAATTTGATTTGCAAGATTACAGAGCACCGGCTCCTCAGAGATGTGACTTCAGCCAATGACAGAGATTCTTCTCTGGTCGTTTCTTCTCGCTACTGGAGTCATCCTTGGTATCATCTGCACTGTAGGGAAATATAAGAACCCGGGCTTTTGGCTCTTAATGTCTAGAAAAATTAAATCTAACTATGAGAGTCAATGCTTGCTAATCCCTGTAATTAAATACTACTTGTAGGAGGGTATTTTCCACTGATTGAAGCTGTTGCCTCTGCTTTGGACCCAAAAATGTTTAATAATCCTACCCTGCAACGTTGAAATTTTTAGTACCTATTAATTAACACCCATTAACTTATAGAGAAGGCAAAAAGAAATAAATGTTTTAATTGTCAGTTTGCTTCTGTTCTAACTGATCTTTTCCTTAAGCTGGGTGTTCTGGTATGTGATTCCTTAAATCAGAAAAGTTCCATATGTAAGAAAATATATGGTAATAAGTTTAGACAATTGAGTTCTTACGTTATTTTTAACTTTTTCCACATCTAGAGAAAAATGTACACAATACTTTGTTCAGACCTCTGAATTCCTCAGTTATTACCTATGTGGCTGTCATTACGACCAATCATCCAGGGCTTTATCTCCTTAACCTTTCACTTGTATCCTGAATATATGGACCAATAAGGGAAAATTCACATTGTTTGGTTTAATGCATCTCTTTGAGAGTGGTAGTTTACTATCCTTTTGCCAGCTTTGTCTTATTACAAGGAAAAATCAACACAATGTCATTCTTTATGTGTTCTTTGAATGTTCCACTAGTTTGACATAAGTGAAAAGGGAGTAGAATGTAAAGCATTCAAACTAGGACACTTCAAACTTCCAACTAGTACCATTCCAGAATGAAGGAGCAAAGAACTAGATAGACTCTCAAAGATAGGTGTTAGGGAGAGTGAGAAGAAAGTCTCTTGTTTAGAGGTGGTTCCTCGCCACTGCAGGCTTCTTAGAGACGGGCAAGGAGGCACTACAGCACAGACTTTGCACAAAGTCAGTCTTTCCTGAGCCAGCCTGTCATGGTGAAAGTGTCCACAGGATGAGCCAAGACAATCTACAGGACATAAGTCCATTTCCATAGTGTCTGCAATGAAATAAACCCAGCCAAACAGACATACACACACACACACACACACACACACACATGCACACACCCTTGCACAAACAAGCACAGAGTAGAAGCTATCTCTCTTAGTCCATCAGCCTAAAGTTCAATGACTCCCTAAATTAATGTGAACCTTGAATTTAAAAGTCACTGCTTATTTAAGTGTTGAATATATTACCCAATAGCAATTTATAAACCTGGACCAGAAGGTTGCTTCTGGAAACTTACCACTCCCTCTCTCCTGCACAACACCTAGTGGATGTAGGAGGGGGATGTGAGAGTCGTAAAGTTCCATAATCAAACCAACTCATTACAAACAGTGCTACCATCAGGGAAAGGATGTGGAAGCAGGTTTGCTAATATTTTAGACTCCAATGTTATTTCCATGGTAAAATCTTTCTGTTTTCACTATTTTGGTTTCATGACAATGATCACACTCTATCCTCTTTCCACAACTTATCAACTTATTTCTTTTGCTCACGGACCCCAGACTGTCCAGGGGCCACTTGCTCATTACCGTGTAGTTGCCTTCCCAGCTCACGGCCCTACCTGAGCTGCCACTGTCCATGTCCAGCATTGGACTGAGAGAGTGAAGCTCTGTAGGTCCACGATATGCCCCAAACACAAGGTACCGATATAAAATGAACAAAGGAGTTTCCAACCTTAGCCCTGCACCCTTATGAGACCTTGGGATCCTTTCACCAGCACAAAGCTTTCCCTTCACACTTCAGGGGGCATGTATTCCTCACTCAGGGTTGCCCTACCCCAGGAGCACCCCTTCTTTCCAGAACCCCCACATATTAAGGAAGCTTAAGGCTCTAGCAACCCCAAGACTCTACCTTTCTCTGGGTGCAAGAAATGTACCCTCTTTATTTCTATAACAAAGAATTTTTAGTCAATTCAAAGAAGGAAATCCCCTCCGAGTTGGGTGGTGGGATTTTTAAAATTCCCTATCTTGGACCCTCTCTGCCAACAACTGGGAACCAGCTGGAAAAGTGGTGTTAGTTTGTTAAATACATATTGTTCTCTGTTTTTATTCAGAGAACCTGCACATGCAGACTCTTAAGCAGTAGCTTGGTGCTCTCATTTCCTGTGAGGAAAATAAGATACCAAAAGTAAGTTTCTACCTGTCACATTTCTGAAAGCTGCCTGCAGCCCAAAATGAGTGCATTCCCAGTTCCCAGATTGTGGCACCCTGTCCAAAAGGACTGTGACCAGTTCCAGAACAGACAGCGCAATCCTGCCCTGATTCCACACCAAGGAACAAATTCTCTGTTACCAACACAGAGACAATCAAAAAACCCAGGACTCACAGGCAGGCTTTCCTTCTTATCGGTTGTTCCAGTTTTGTTTATTTTTAATTTTACTCCTTTGTTAAGCAGAAATTTATAACTTGCATAAAGGAATGTCAAATGTAAATAAAAGGACCAGCTGAACCATGAATGCACATCTTTGAAAAGAAAAACTCTATCCCAGGAAATACTAGCGTTCCCACCTGATTCCCAAACTAGAAGTTCCACAGAAAGTGCCAGAAGAATGAATGAGAACTTTAGTGGAAATATGAGGAAAGAAGCTGATTTTTTTTTTCCAGTTCTGAAGCAGTCTAAAAAGCAAAGGGTTATTCCACCAAAAAAAAAAAAAAAATACACAACTTATTGTCGAAGTGTATAAAAGCTTCCCACTTCACAAAATCAGGGATTTTTTCCTAAAATCCCACATTGATTTGAGTACATCAATTGGTTGGGGGCAAATGTTCTTCTCTAAAGTCAAGTATCTTTCTGTAAAGATGGACCCTAAACAGAGTGAATTTCCCATCCACTACACATGCAGCTCTAAGGGAGCTGAGTGGAGTGGTTTAGAAAAATTAAATAAGATAGTCACAGTCACCTCCTTCTCTTCATTCCCAAAGTAGTCCTTCAGCTGCCTACAGAATTTAAAACTGTAATATGTTTGGAATGACTGGATGAAGAGCAGGAGAGAGAAGTCCAAATTTTGTAATCCCTATCTAAAGCAAACTGTATAAGCAAACACTTGGCTTCCATTTCTGGCCACTTTCTCAGCTCCCTCACAGAAATGCTACTGCGCCTTCCTTAGTGGTGCCAAGAGTACTTCATAAGTAGTTCTCTAGTGATCACTTTCAAATCCCAGTGCTGAAATGATAGATGTTATTAGGCTTTGGGAAATACTGTCACTAGGCCCAAATTCAATCACAGAGTCTAGAAGTGGGAGATGGGAAGAAATACAACGCTCACCTGTACATTTGGCTCAGTTCTGTGTGGTATTTGAGCAGTAGCCCTCTCAACCATCCTTGATAAAGGACTGTAGCGGCTTATGGTAAATATCAATGCACCCTCTACCCACTTACCTCCTAGTCTACATTTTCATTTAGTTAAAAGCAACAGTCTCTCCTCTGGTACCTCCTGCAGTTACAACAATGTGTGACTTGGGATAAACTATTCAGTAAGTATCCGTTGAATTAATTGTCCTTAATGAAAATCAGATCTCAACAGCAGTGGCTCATCTTAACTCTTGAAATGTGCTACTTTGTTGCATTATTTCTTATGTGTCTATCTGTGTGAATGTATGCAAATGTATGTGTTGAGTATTTTAAGAATTCTTTCTTTGTTGGCCTTCTTAGAATTGAATAGGGAGATTTAAATGGAGCATTGGTGGAAGAGAGGGAAGTATGAAAGTATTCTCAGAATCCAAGCATTTATCCATCACTCCCCCATATAATTATTTCAAAAAGTTCAAAATTATCTGAATCAATAGAAGTAGAATTATTAAAACCTAATTGCTTGACACCATGTTCACTCATGCTGACACTTCATGGAAAAAAACTCCAAAAAACAGTATCGAGTCAAGGAATTATAAGTACACTGACTTTTCAATACAACCATAGGTCATCGTGGGAACCCAATATCTCAGAACTTTCTAGGTCACCTATGAACCATTCAAGTTTACATAGGTCCTTATCCTTGCCCTCACCTAAGATGCAAACAATAATGAAACGCTAATAGCCTTAATGTTGCATTTCATTATTTTATGTTTTCTTGCCTTGTGTTATTTCTAGATAGCCTTCTTCACCTTCTAGGCCCATCAATTTCTCCTATCTCAAGCATTCTTCCCCAACACACTCACAAAGACAAAGTTGCAGAGAGCAGTGCAGATAGAGCATTCCTTTCCTTTTAAGCACCCACAAAGTGGCTTATATGCCCCCAATTTGTCAAATCAATATGAAGAAAAGTATGCTGCCATATTGTGTATGAACCCTTTTATTTCTTTACTCTATAGTTATGATAAATATTGCAAAATGTGAGGAATGTAGGAAAATGGATATCCAGGATTCATAATAATAGAAAAGGAAGGTTATGAAAGAGATAGAAATGCAGGGAAGAGGACCTCCACACACACCCCCAGAGCAGTTTGCAGGGTACCAATTCCCTCTCCTAGAGTCTTTAAAGTGGGAAATAAAATGAGAATTGCACTGGCAACTCAACTGTTGTCAAGATTAAATGAAAAGACACACATGAAGCACCTAGTTAGACTCTGTGAGCTGGCAATGAGAGCCCAGAGGACATCAGTACTCTAGCTATGGATGACAAAGCTCCTCAGTTGATACAAAGCATTAGAATTCCTCCTCCCTCTCATTCTGTCCTCCTCTTTTTCCAACTATCTCCTCTCCATCTCTGCCCTTCCTACCTTTCTCGTGTTACTTTTCCAAATCTTTATTGGTTCCATCCTCTGTCTCAACTTCTCAGGTTTTTAAGAGCGATATGTAAAATTGATACATATTTTTAGTTAA
>NW_004567121.1:6676863-6693192 GCF_000260355.1 Condylura cristata | reverse complement strand
GACACAATTTTCTCCACACCTGAGTATAAATGTCTTTCCCTACATGTGCCAACTTTCCAGTGGTGTGAACATGACATTTTGATTTTAACTTGATGGAACAACATTTTAAACCAATATTGACAAGCTTCAACAGAAAAGCCAAATGTGGCTTTTCTGTAAATTGTCTTTAACTATAGTGGAATCATATCTATATGACATCTGTGTTACCCACAAAAATAGTGGGACTTTGTCTATTTACAAGACTACTTTTCAGTGTGCTTCGCTGGAATATCTTTTTTGCTCAGTGCAACCAGCTCCCATGATCAGCCCACTCTTCTGGGGGCTCACCTTTTTTTTTGGATATTTCTTCAATCCTTGACTATAACTCCTTCCTTAATTGTGGCTTGGAAACACAACCCTGAGCCTTGGTTCATGTTGCAACTGTGATTCATTAGCACTGGGAGGTTGTGGGAATATTCCTCACCTCTTATCAGCAATCGGAATGTGGATTTGCTTGCTATTTAGTTTTCCACGATCTTTATGAAGTGAAATGTAATATTAGTTTCTAAGGCTTTCCCAAGCAACTGTCTTCTAAGGGGAACACTTGAACAAAAAATATGCATCACATGCCAAATAACAACCTCACACTTATAAATATTTATATTTTAGGCAGATTTGAAACATCATTTGTAAGCTAGATGTGCTTCTTTGGATTTCCAACAAGAAAATGCCTCATGAACTGAACCCCATTTCTACTGCTAAGACACAAAGATTTTAGTTGTGGACAGGGAGTGGGGGGAGGAGGCAGGAAACAAAATCACTGGGTTTAACCAGAAAGAGATCCTTTGAGAACTTCTTCAGTATCTTTCTTTTTCCACTAAAGTGAAAGATGAAAATATAAGAATAAATTTGGGGAAGTAAAGCCTGGAAGAATTTCAAGCTTCTATTATGAGGCAGTGCGTAACTTGGAGAGGTCTGTGACTGGCTCTCAAAGTGGTCCTCAGGCCAGTGTTCATCACCTCCTGGGAACTTGTTAGATGTGCACATTCTCACATTCTACCATAGACCTGCCAGGTCAGATAACTGAGTGTGAGTTTGAAAGAGAGGTGGTGCTCTGTGTGCACCAAGTTCTTCAGATGATTATGATGCACACTACAATCTTGATAAGCATACTGGTTTATGACCCTGTGTTAGAAAAATATGAGTTTGGAATTATGTCTCCAATTCTACCTGTGTTCCCTAACAGGATTTAACTTTTTTGTGCTTTGGATTCCATAAATGAAAAGGAATTAATGTTAACTATCTTATAGGGTTGCTGCGAAGATTCACTAAAAAATATATATATATATATGCAAATGTTGTTTATAGCAGTACCAGACACAAAAAAAATATATAATATGATACATAGTATCTATCATTAGTATTGCCACTAAATTGATATAATTTTATTAAATAATCTAGTTGTAGACTCCTGCAAAACATGAGAGAAAAAGAAGCATAACCTTTTCAAATAAAATATTCACAAAAGTTCAAGCAACTGATTAAACTGGATCGTGAAGATAGGTGAAAATCAGTGTCTGCTCTCTTACCAAATTTATTTTCAGGAAGTTGCCATCATGATGGGCAACTCATGGGCATCTCTGCACATCCCTGGAGCCTTCCTTTTGTTCTCTTGCAGAGAATACTTCTGAGCAGACGTCTGCTAGCTTTGCAGGATGTGGTGAGAAACACCTGCCCTGTCTACTCCAGGACTTCAGGAAGTGAAGGAAGTGAGTCAGGGAGGAGGCATTGCTCAGCTGTGCAGTGGGAGCACAGGAGAATTAACGACCACACAGCCACTGTAAATTGATGGGAGGCACTAAGCAGTGTTAACTCAGTTGGTCCCTTATCCAGCCAGAATGGCAATCAGGAGAGTTATTTCAAAGACCCTTAAAAAGATGAGGTATCAAGTCAAATCTTCAGTGTGATTCTTGCCTTCTATGCTGCAATTCTTACATAACCTCTCTGCCTGCTCCCAAAAATAAAATACTTGCCTCCAATACTCGGCTTGGGAGCCTAAGCTCAGACAACTAACTTCAACTACAAGTAATAGTGACGTCAATGATTTTTTTTTTAAGTTTGCTCAATAATTTTGGAACAAGAATATGTAAGCTGAGATGTATGCATGGGCTTTAGGTAGTTCCATAAAGCAACCGAAATTTTATGGAAATTTTATGATAGGTTACATCCATGTGCATTTTTCTATATGGTATTTGCAATGGCAGATATTCAAAAGGGTTTATGACTAAGCAAAATTAAATTTATTGTTTTAGATGGGTCACAGGACAGATTCCACATTAATGCACTTGGCGACTTCTTTTCATTCTTTTGGCATATTCAAATTTCAAAAAATTAAAAATTATTTGATGTGAATGGAATTACTAGCAATTTCCTATTTGTTTGATTGATTTATTTTCCCCTCCCCAAGGATTGACCCACTATGATGACACACGCTTCTCCAAGTCTTGTCTTAACCAGCATGGCGTTTGTCCCTGTACTGAGCACTGTTCCTTCTCTACCGTGATGCTTTCCCGCCCTTACTCAAATTTCTTCCCTTACAGTTATGGAGGTTAGAAATAAAAAAAAAACAGCCTCAGAAAGTTGCTGTCTTCTACCAAAGGACTACTTCTATGTGGAGGTTCAGAAGGAAGGATTATCCCTTGTCTTTTTCACAGGAAGCTACCTGCATTCCTTGGCTCATGGTTCCTGCATCACATCATTCACCTTTTGCTTCCATCTTCACATACACTGATATTACCCATTCTCCCTATTTTTTTAAATATTTCTTTATTTATACATACAGAACAGAGGTGCAGGGGCAGTGAGAGGACTCACCAGAGACAGAGTGGGGAGCAGAACAGGTGGACTGATGAAGTACACTGCTGAAGGGAACAGTGGAGGAGATAGGAGAGGTCTGCCACGCCATGTGGATCACCTCCGGGGCCAGGGATCTAATTTGCACTGAAGTGGCTGTGGCTGGCTTTCAGTGTTGTGCTTTAAACTGCTGTGCCACCAAGGGAGGGCCCTACTCTCCCTATTCTAAGAACCCTTGTGGTGACATTGGATCCCCTTTACTATGTGACTTAGCATGGTCATAGGTTAGAGAGATTAGAGCATGGGTATATTTGTGGGCAATTACTCAGCAGCCACAGCATTCTTTGATGATCACAGGGAAAACATCTCAGCAGGGGCGATTTGAATTTGCGGTTCTTGCTCCCTGACTGCTCCCATGCAGATAATTTGCTCGGCCAGCACTCTCTCTTCTTTCAGGTGTCCACTCAAATGTCTCCTTCTCACAGAAACCACCACAGTCTTTATCCAGAATCCTCTCTCCCGGCTGTCAGCACCCACAGTGCTTTCATTCTACTTTAGTTTTCTTCAAACCACTTGTATTAATGGTGAAATATTATATAATCATTTATCAATGTTTAAGAAGCTCATGACCCAGTAAGGAAGATTAAAAAAAAAAAAAAATCAAGACAAGATGGCAAAAAAGAATATATCACTTTCTACCTAAGGATGGCCTAAAGAGGTGCAGGCATTCTGAGAGAAGCATGGAAAGTTTTCTTTGAAAAATGTCAACTTGATTAGAATAGAGAAGAAAAGAAAAGACTAAAATCCTCCAGCACAGCTAGAATATTCACATAGACAGGGCCTCACCAGACATATTGGCTTCCCACATGCCCACAACATTAACTGTGATGCTCATGCCCACCTTGTAGGTGATGAGTTCTGGTCTCGATTTGTCCTCCTGCTCCCATAAATTCTCTATTTGTAGACCTGGTGGTAGATGGGAGAGGTTCTACCACTCCCACACTAGGCCCAACAATTATTTTCACTATACTCCGGTGCATTATTTAACCACACAGAGCTGTGTTTATTCATGCAGATGGCTTAAATTAAGGAGGTAGATACTCTTCTATAAGGAAAACTGTGTATGTAATATTCAGTAGAGATTAAGAAGGTTCTTGATGGGATATATACTTGAGACCTGAGATTTAACTGATGCAGCCTCTGGCAAGCCCATCTACCACACCTAGTTAGTAGCTTTGTGTTTGTAAGTCTGAGTCTTTATAAATATATCCCTAGCTATTGTGCCCCTAAAAGAAGAAGTGAAGGGAGAGCGATATATATATATATGTGTGTGTGTGTGTGTGTGTGTGTGTGTGTGTGTGTGTGTGTGTGTGTGTATGTATATATATATATATATATATATATATATATATATATATTATATATATATATATATATACTGGGAAAAATACTAGTATCCAGTTAAAATAATAAAAGTAAAGCACACTGCACAAGTATATATTGTTGAAACTGACTGAGAGATTTGGAACAATGCCTTCTACATTAACCAACAGCTTGGTGATTCTTGAAATATAAAATTCAATTTTCACCTGATTCCTGGCATTTTCTAGGTGGGTATTACTCATACTTCGGAGTACTTCTATCCTATAAACTAAGTTGATCTTTAGATTAGAGGAAATACAGTTGGAGCTGGATGCAATTCTTGGGAGTCAATTCTAGGTGCAGGTGCAATATTGTATGTGTTTATACACATACAATCTGACATCCTGGTTGTAAGGGGAGAATATTAATGTATGAAAAGAGGGGTGTGGTTATTACATGATCCTTATAAGAGAGTAAGCTTAAGCTTACTTTGGGTGGCTACTTCTTCAGTTGACCCTCAATCTTCTACTTTCTAAGGAAAAGAGCCAGTCCACATGACAATTAGGTAGTGACATCATTTGTATTTTAGTCTGTTTGACCTGCAACAAAAAAAATTCTCATAGACTGAATGACTTGTAACCAACAGAATTGTAATTCTCACAATTCTGGAAGCTAGTCCAAGATCAAGGTACAATGAATTCAGTGTCTGGTGAAAACTTGACCTCTGATTCATGGATAACTTCTTACTATAATGGAGGGGAATAGGGATTTCCCTGGGGGCCTCTTTGATAAGGGCAATAATCTGATTCCTGAAGTCTTTGCCCTTATTACCTGATCAATTCTCAGAGGTCACATCTGTTAATACTATAACATTGTGGCTTAGAATGTCTATAACAAATTGTATATAGAATGCTATAGAATTCTATTTATACTACTTTACAGATTCTTGATTCAGATAAATAATAATCTTCCATAGTTAAAGTCTGATCACTGCCCCTATCAGATTTTAAACAAGGGAATGGCTAAGGAAGATGACTTTTAGTTAAATAAAACTCATCAGACTTCATTAAATTTGGCTTTCATAAACTATGGACATCAAACCTGTCCAGTGGAGGGTTAGGGGAAGCCAAACTCTCCAGTAGACTCTAATGTCCCTGAAACTGAACCACATCTCCCTACTGCAGATCATTTCGTTCTCATAGAGGAGATTCTTGGTATCTTCCCATATTTTCTTTATCTTTATAGGTAAAGATCATATATCTCTTAGTCTGTATGACCTGCTACAACAGAAGACAAGGAAAGCTGATAAAACAAGATGCAACAAGAGCAATGTTGAGAAGTTCATGGTTATTGTAAGGAAAATGCTTTGCAGAACAGATGGTTTTTAAGGAATTTTGTGATAAAAGAAGGTGGAGGGGGTTGGTGTACAGTAACAGGAGGCTGCTGAGGGATTCTGAGAAAAAGAGAAAAATGTGGGAGCTGGGAGGAAAGTATCCCCCCCACCCAGAGCCTGTTGAGTCTCCTTTTCTTCCCTGTTATCCATATTTCATAACTAGAGAGGCAGCACCTGACTAGCAGATATATTTCTTCTGGAAAAAAAAAAAGGTGGGGGGAATGGGAACAAATATTGGCCAGGGATAGAGGCGATAGAGTGCAGGGGTGAATAGTCTGAGGACTGGGATTAGACTTGGGGTCAAATTTTGGCAGCTGTGTTTCCTTATGCAAGGAACTTCACAAATTTTAGTTTGCTGGAGTTTTTTGATTATTACAGGTCCATAAGCCCTTTGAGCCAGATGTATTTTGGAATTCAGAATTTACACTGTTGTAATATGATATGTATGCTGCATTTTACATACCATAGCAAGAACTGAGGTAATAAAACACAGACATAATTTTATGGCAAAGATATTCAAAGCAAGTGAAATAAACAAAGACTATAAGTAGCCTCAAGTCAGTTCAGGCCAGGCTTTTCTGCCAAATGAATGTATGTTATATTTTCACAGGTTGGTCATATCATACCTCTCTGTGATGAAAGGTGAAGCCCAGCACATGAGTGTGTGATAGAGCAGTTCGGTTTTAAGGAGCAGAAATAGTCAATAAATCAAAATTCTCATTTTGCCCAATTCTGCACCAAATCAAGCTCATCTTCCTACCTCTGTCATCTCCCTTCTGTCTATAGCACAGGCATACAATCCAAGTAATCAACTCCCACAGTCAATGCACTACCTTTCTTATGATTTCACTTATTGAGAATGACCTCTCAAAAAAGCTGTGTCCCCATAAGTTGTTTTCCATGGTAGAGCCCTGGATGATTCAAAATGCAAATCAGGTCCCTGACAGAAATTCTTTATTGAAGTCCCAAGCCAGGGAACCAAGTCTTTGGCTTCATCTACAATGGTAGACCCCTCTCTAGAAATTTCCTGTGCCTCCCTACACACACACACACACACACACACACTCAATTCCTAAATTCATTTTCCTGTCTCAGGTCTGTGTGTTTGCTACTCTCTCTGCCCAGAAATTTTCTTATATATAGGTCTCTTATATATAGTCTGGGTTGCAGCTTAAAAGTTTCTCTATGCTGCCCACATCTGGTCATGGTGGTATGTGCACTACCAGCATCCAACATTTTCCTTCACAGAGAATCTACCCAAGGTTATACTTGTAATGTTATGTATGCATGTATGTATCTGTGTTTATATCTATCTATCTATCTATCTATCTATCTATCTATCTATCTATCTATCTATCTATCTATCTATATCTCCTGATATATATATCTCCCCTCATGGAATAGGGGCTGTGCCTATTCTGCTCTCTCTTGGATTACAGAGCCCAGCATAATGTTTAGCACAAAGTATTTTCACTTTCTATAGAGATTTATTAAATTTATGAAAAACAATGAATATCTGCAATACATCTACTATGAGGTAAACACAAGATGAGGTACTTTTCTCACACTCTTTTATCCCTGTAAAAAAAATTGTAAAATCTGTTCTAAATCGCTTATAAACCTAAATTTAATTCTGCCAAGCAGATGCTCCTATCACTATATGTATTTACAACTAAGTCTGATCAAAGGCAAATAATTTGCACAAAATTACAAGGCAATAAAAGGTGAGTTCAGGCTTAGGGCAAAGATCTCTCTGATCCCATGCCCATGATCTTGCATTGCCTTTTACCACAGTGCCAGGGAGAGAGTAGAAATGGGAGACTCAACAACACAAAGCCCAAGATGAAATGCATCAGAATTTAATTTTCAATATAAAGTGAAGAGTTGGATTAAGACTACTCTGGAGGGAAGCAATGCATAGAACAAGTATTTATAATTAAAGTGTCTACTTGCAGGCAGCTGATCTTACGATAGGAAAGATCGGTTGCTTTCCTGTGCCCAAGGCTATTGGTGATGTTTGCCCTCTGAATAGTTGCATGGGTGCAGAGACACAGAGGGACAGCTTATAGCAGAAGAGAGGATAGAGTTCTCCTCTAGGAGCACCTGTCACCGTCACCCCCAAAGCATTCTCCTTCCTGACCGATAGAGTCTGCCTCAACTTGATTGTAACCCACTGTAACTAAGCCACAACCTCGGTTACTCTTCTGACCTTAAAACAAATCTACAAAGTTGATCTTTAAAGGAACTGCCTACTGAGTGATGTGTGGTGTTAAGTTCTTTATTTAAATGAGTTCACTGAATATTTCTATTTCCCAGTAAGTTGATAGTTAAAGATTGCCATTGCTTTCTAGAAGAAGCATTTTAATTATTATGGATTTCTTTATCAAAATTATTAATGCATCACTTTTCTTATGTGCAAATAATAATAGATCAAAAAGTTAGAATTGCTGATTAGACCAATCTATCAAAAAACTTTAAGAACCACATTTTTGAATGATTATCAGACTTCTATGGAAACAGAAAATATGTAAACAGAAAATAGATGTTACCTCTTTTGCTATGTCCATATACTAATTGAATGACCATGTACCTATTTTTTACCTGTTTTTTTTTTAAGATTTATTTATTTATGCATACAGAACTGGGGTATAGGTCAGAGGTGCAGGGGCAGTGAGAGATTTACCAGAGAAAGAGTGGGGAGCAGAACAGACAGACTGAGGAAGTACACTGCTGAGGGGAGCAGCGGGTGGGTCAGGAGAGGTCTGCTGCTCCATGTAGTCACCTCCGGGGCTGGGAATCTAACTCACACTGAGGCACCGCGGCTCCTTTGCAGTGTGCATTCTAACTCACTGCGCCACCAGGAAGGGCCACCATGTACCTATTTTAAGAAAACCTGAACACTAAGAAAATCCTATCTTGAGATAAATCAGATTGTTACCATTTGTCTAAAGATAGGAACGACAAAGGAGATGAAAATGGAGAAATGTCTCAGGAAGCGGTGCTGGGAAAAGCAAGGCAATTTTCATTTGTTTCTAATGGTAACATAGGGCCGAACAAATAAGTTAGCTTAACCCTGATATTGAAATGATTAAACAATATGACCTGAATTTAGAGCAAATGTTATGGAAATTTTAAAAGTGTATATATATTTCTAAATGAGGACTATGCTACAGTCTTTTCTCCTGGGCGATTTGTGGCTTCGGTTATGGAGCCAGCTCAGTAGGTCTCAGAAGTCCAGCTTCCTTCCTTGTAGTCCTGAGCTCAGATAACCGGGCTATTGTCAGAATTAAATACACCTACATTTGGTCATTAAGAAAGTGATAGAATTCTTCCTACACAGAATTTTCTGGAACTTCATACATTAGATAATTGAGGGACTTTCCTAATAAATTCTTACCATTTCATGAACTTCAGTTCTTTCCCCTATACAGTGTGAAAGACAGTGATTACAAAGGTCAACTGACCATGACCTTACCCAGCAGGCCTTTGTAGGAGTGACCTCTTCCCTCACCACCTATTCTCCCAGTTAAATTAAAACTGTTGTGCTATTGTGTGTCAGCTTCACTCCCTGGTCCCAGTCCATTGATCCGGAGTGGGCAACTGAGTTCGACTGGGCCAATGAGAACTCTGCCCCGAATTTGTGGATGGGGAATCACTGAAGCATAATTGAAGTGTCTCCCTCAGGGGCTGAAATAATAAAATGTAAAACTGAGGAATTAAAGAGAGCCATGCTCCAGCCAGCTGGGATGCTTTTAGAGCAAAGCTGCAGGGCAGAGGGAAGCCAGGGGGGCATCGAGTCCCTGTCACTTGCAGCCACAGGGGCCTTAAAGTCTTCAGCAAACTGCGGTCCCAGAAGAATCATTCCCAGCTGAAGGGTAAATGAATTAAGGCTATTGATGAGAGTTTTAGGATGCAAAGACAGTACGATTCATGTGGAATGTTTATTTCATGTTTGTGTATATCAACAAAGTAGAGCTTCCAAGAGTTTAAAATACGTATTTTGAGAAACATCAGGAAATGTTGTTAATACCCTGAGGTAAAAATAAATACCAGAAAACAGATAAAATAGTATGAAATTCTTCTCGTCTACAATTACATCTGTTGATTTTATAGATGAACAAAAGGAGCATTTATTCTTTAACTATTTCCTTTCCTGATCTTAATTATTAAATCCTTTTTCTTCCAATAAAAATTTTGCATTACATAAGCCACATCAAATGCGAGGCACTTAGATTCTATCAAATCCTACAGAATTGTTTGAGGCAAAAGACTAGTTCAGTGAGGCTGGTAGCATGTTCTATGGTGTTATTTAATTTAGACATAAAGTAGGGCTTATTCATAGGGATAAATATGATAAAATACTTCCGAGTTATGTATTCAGAATAAAAAGCAAAGCGCATAATATGGCAAAGGTTAATTATAGCAGTATATAGCTCCAAATGAAAGGGAGTGTACTTATTATAGCAAAATACCCAGGGAGTTTGTGTGGTGCCGAAAGAATCTATATATCTTTAGTTGCTGAAATCCACTAGGCTCTTCAAATATAATAGCAACCACACTATTGTGCCACTATTTAAATGGCACTTATAAAGAACATTTCTAACGTAGCATCATACTTTGCATTTTTGTGGGCATTTATAGTGAATGGAATACTTCTTCACAGGCCACCTCATGGGAAAGTCACCTGAGGACCTGTGAAGTAGGCAGAGTGGCCTCCTTGCTGGCCAACGGGTTAAGTTTCAGTGCCGCCACCACAAAGGCCCACTTCTACAGCCTGAATTCAATCCCCGTTCAAGGAGCTAACCCACACATCACAGCGGAGCCCCACTGTCTCACCACTTTTGCCCTGAAATAAGCCAGACAGAGATTCTCCTGTAGGAAATACCAGGTTCCTAACGTCAGACCATATAGGTACCAGAGCTGGGCCCAAGTAGATGAGTTCTTGGCATTCTCCACATACTATCTGGGTAACAAGTGACTCCATGTAGTCTGTAGTGTGTAATGTGTGAATCCATGTGGGGCTCACACTGTTGTTTGCAGAGAGGGTGAGTATGCTTCAGGTGCTTGAAAACATTCTTAAAATTTGACTCTTTTTTTTACAATAGTTATAATCAACTATAAGCTGGAGAGCATCTTTTAAAAAGTATCCATTTTTCTTGTAGATTGCAATTGACAGAGTGCTTTCATGTAGATGATGTGGTTTAAGCCTCAACGCTTTATTGTCAGAGTGAAAATATAGGCGTTCGATTCCAACTTTAGCTTAAAGGGAAAAAAGTTACCAAATCTGGTGCTTGACTAGATTGTTTAGGTTTCCTGAGCTAGGAGTGATCATGAAATACTGACTGGTCTTCTGAGACACACCCAACACTGTGTAAAATGGAACCCCACCTTTCATGTCATTTTTAAAAAGAGGCCGTTTATAACACAAATGTCATCTTACATCAAAAATAAAATTCATCAGATGCCAACCATGGGCTGGGATTAGAGTGACAGCCCATGTTAAGGAGGAAAAGGTGATTCTCAAATGAAATTTGTAGCTCTGAAGTACCTTCTCTCAATACCATTTTCCAGGTATGCTTAGCACCCTCCTGGTAATTATGCTAGGAGGTTGACAGAGGCGTAGGTATGAGCATCAGTCTGACTTGAGTTTAAATTCTCACTTTGGCCATGTCTAAATCCTATTTTGATTTTCTGAGCTTTGGTTTCTTTATTTTAAACATTAGAAAGATAATCTCCACTCAACAGATTTGTTTTGAATAGCCAATGAAATGAAGTATGTAAAACCCTTACACAGGACCCAGGTATAATAGAAATTCCTTAAGAACAAAGGACCTTTCTTTATGTATGTCATGTTTAAATAAGCCCAGAGAATGCAAGACATTCACAGTTGAATTCTTATCCAGCCCAGTTTTCTCAAACATTCTGCTTTCCCTTCTAGCTCCCTGTGTCAGGTGATGACTTCTCCATCCTCAGAAGTGACTTTATCTCAGCAATTCTAGCTTCATCCTCACCCTCTACCTGTCCCCTTCTCTGTCTTTGCCAATAACCAATAGCCATTTTCAATGTGAAAATAAACAAACAAACAACAACAACAACAACAAAATCACATGAGAGTGAGCAAAAGCTGTTTATTCAGAGCTAGATATTGGGAGTAGCCACCATCGCTGTGTATTGGCAGAGACCCAAAGGCAGGAGCGGTAGAGCTTCATGGTGGAAAAGGGGAAGGTTTTGTGCGTCTGGCATATACCCTGATTGGAAGCTCTTGGTGGGGTCATTGGGGGCAGACTAGCTACGGGTGGGTGTTCTGAGTAATTGGTTAGAGATGTACATTTGCCTTTCAAAATTGGTCCTGAGTTGGAAGTGGGCATAAAAATTAAAGGATGCAGTCAGTTATTGTTCAAGACCTGGCCACTTTGGTCTGTGTGCCATGAGGGGTTACTGTTTGGATTTTGGAATCCCTGTTAGAGATAAAGGGCAGGAGAGAACAACTTGGCTTCCCAGGCTGGTTTCTACTGCTAATAGATTGGGTTCCTCTATTGGCTATTGCAGATTGTGAGTCAGAGTTCTGTGTGTATCTATGGTCTGACTACTGACTATTTGTATACTAATTACTCCTATGCAAGACTTATTTCATCCATTTCCCTACTTACTCTGCAACCAACACTTTCAGCTCACAGTGCCACTAGACTTATCTCAAATCATTGACTCACATATGCTTTTGTATACAACTTTTAGCTTTTAGCTGATGATGAATGTAAGGTGTGGATTCCATAATACACCTACATCACAAATAGAGTCCAGATGTTGTCTGGCTTGGTGAGCAATACCGCTGCTTCTGGAGTGGGACTGTAAATACAGAATAACACAGTTTAGAAGGTCCACTGCACGTTCCCAGCCACCTTTTTTTTCCATCTGCACATGAGGAACATGGCAGAGCCTGGCTCCTGATGGTCATTAGGTTCTATGCAGGAAAAAGATTTACACTCCACCTGAATCCTTCTTCCTTCTCATTTTTACTAGGCAATGTCTTCCCACCACTGCAAGCTGTTCCAACACTACGCCCCACCCTTCTTTTCATTGTATAACATCCATCCTTCTTAATTGCAAGGATTTTAGTACATGATAAAGATTCAAAAAGTTTCTGTAGAATTAGTTTCTTTTTAGAGATATGCTTTATTATTTAAATCCATTAGGTAAAGATATATGAAATTCAGTTGGTTTAATAGGTTAAAAGCATCAAATGTCCTGGACTTGGGAAATAGAAGAGGCCATTCATGTATGTGGTAGGCAAATCTACCCATGAAAACAGTCAGTCACTTATATCATTGAAAGGGAAACATGCTTTTATGGCCAGCAGGTGCTAAAAAGGGTAATAGCCCAGTGGAAGACCTAGGATTTTGGTTTTTGGAGACTCTCGTTGGATCTTGGCAGCCGCTTCTGTCTTTGTGGCTACCATCTGCACTTTCAAACTGGCCCCTGCAGAATTTGCTCGGAGAGGAGTCACAGGGACAATTAAGACTGAGATTGACTCCAGGCAAGGCAGAACTACCACCAGGCAGCATTTTGAAAGCATCTGACACTGGGAAATTCACTCTGACCTTTGACTTTCTTATCCTCAGAATTAGGGTCAAAAATATGTGTGGGCAGCAGATGGAAGAAACACTTCTAATTTGTGGCGTCCAGCTCTCTGTTTGTTAGAAATTGTTTGTGCAGTAGTGGAGAGGCTGAGGGAGGGGGACAGGAAAAGATCATAAAGGAAGGACAAAACTAATTTGGAGGTTCAAGGTCATTGCTCAGTGTGACACTAGGAGACATTTTAATTTGGGAAAGGAGGCCCCCTCTGTTTTGTATTAATGGCTATTCTTTAGGAAAAGGAATTTTGATGTTACTGTTTGGATTTAAAACACTTCAGGTTTTTCACAGGCACACAAGAAATATGCTCCAAAGTATTGGAGACTGTGAACATCGGTATCCCACAAATGCTTTCCCAGGGCCCAAAGTCAAACTCAGTACCTAGAAACTGAGGCCCACAATTCCTCTTTAGGACCTGCTGTGTCAGTCTGAAAGAAGGTATCAAGAACCCATGACCGTAAGTGGCCTGAAAATCCAGAGTCCTCTCTAATAGAGTATGTGCTCATAAAAAGATGTTTAACCTGCATGGGAGACGCCCTATTGTTTTGACCTTCACGACAATTGGGTGTAAAACTTTGAGTAAACACCTTCCTGACACCTATTACAGGGACTCGGCGGGAGGCACAGCCATTAATCAGAACAGCGGCGGGAGGCAAGGGCTGCTGATGGAGCCCTGGAAAGATGACTTGGTCCCCTGCAGTTCTCTCTCTTTTTCTTCAAATTAAAATCCAAGGAAATCAAGAAGGGGAGAAACTCCATTTGGTTTGTGCTTGCCTCCCTGAAGAAGGGGCAGTTTCAACCTGCCTGTGCTAGAATGAGGCAGGTGTGGGATGTTGTTTGTACTTTAACTTCTCACATGGAGATGAGGAGACAGTCCAGAGATGGAAAGGCTTCTCCCAAGATTCTAGAAAGGGGCAAAGCTGACCTCGTGGTCATGGGACCAGGACTTTCCCAGTGACACCAGCTTATTCTCCTTGCATGGCCAGGAGGGATGTAGCCAGGAGCAAGCACGGATGCAGCTTCAGAAGGGGCTGTCCTGTTCCTTCTATATTTAGTCCTAACTCTGGGCCACAGAGACCTAATGTTGAGGACAGGAACTTTGACTTATGATTTGCTGTGTACATATCAGGCTCAGTCACTTGAAGTCATGGGCTGCACCCCTGTATGCCCATTTCCTCATGTAAAAAAATGGACTTAGTAACAAGTTACTAGTGATTCAATTTTTGTGGGCATCATTGTTGGGCAATATTAGGACAGAATCTGAAACTCAGATAACCATGTGATGTCATCTCTTGTTTTGGGTCACTTCTGAGCCAGAGAGAATGAAGCTCACCAGAAAGGACTGGTATACTCTAGATGAATGACACAAAGAAATAAAGTTAAAAGCAACTATCTGGAGTGAAGAGTCCTTTCATTTGTCACAGTGAACGGAAAGACATGAGTGCTAAAGCCTGTAAGTGGCTCAGGGAACACTTCCATCCCAGGGCTGAGTGAGCTGACACACACACAGGACAGAAGTGTGGAAGTTTACATACGAAGGACTGCAAGAGTTGCCATGTGAAGACCTTCTCCAGAAGACCCTAGAAAAGTAAATGCTAATTTGAAATCCTTATTTTCTCAGTTTTGACTTAGAAGCCAAATTCTAGTTTTAAGGTTAATAAAACAGAACTCAAATACTGATTGAACTGCAGGAGACGGCACATGAAAAGAATAAGCAAACTCAATTGTGGGTCTCAAGTGTTATTGGGCACTGTCCTTTTCCACCAAGCCGAGTGAAGTGGTTCAGTTGAGTAAACAGTTAAGGTGCAACTAGTCCTTGATTGTGACACGTGACCACTGGTTGCTGTTGCACGTTGTGAGTGATGCCTCACAGTAAGATTTCCTTTCTACGGTTTGATGGTGACTTTCCCTAAGAGAGCACCACCAACTCTTTGTCCTGTAGGCTAAGTGAGAAAGGGACTTATGGAGTCAAACGTTAGCTTTATTTCCCTTCAAATCACATTCCAATTTGCCCAGATTATCTATGATTATCCAAATTATCTATGATTCAATATGTCATTTTACTGATAATAAATGCAAACTGAGAGCAAATCAGATACATAAAGTTCTGTTAGTAAGTCTGATTGAGAAATTAGTCTGTTTATTAAACATATATCCTTGGCATTCTACATATAGGCAATTCCTTTTAATTAAAAAAAAAAAACCTCAAGCTTATTACTAGTTTTTGTTGTTGCTGTCTTGGTGTCTTCCCTTCCATAAAATTAATATCCATAACAAGTGTGGTTACCATACTTCAAAATGTGCACAGGAATCTCAATGCACTGCTGCTTACAAGCAAAGCTGGAGTACATCCACCAGGTTGGTGTCTCAATAGCCATTCTCAGACCTGTCTCCTACCTGGATTCCCACTAGAGGAGCTGAAAGCCAGAAAATTACTTTCACAGAAGCTTGAGAGGGGACGTGTGAAGCAGCTCCATCAATGAGGTAAAGACAAAGCTGTCAACTGGAAGAATAGTGAGAAAAAAATGTCCCTTTTTGACACAAGGAAGGAGAAAGCATGAGAAGTGTTTCTCGTTGGGCTGTAGAAACCTGGCATCTTCTTTCCTGCAGTATAAAGACATGGTATTTAGAGTGTGGCCTCCATTTCACTACAAGGAAGCAATCTTCCAGAAAAAGCCACTCCCATCCCATTAAAGTGTCCCCACCAGATTCCTGAGAGGAATGTGGAGCCTTCAGGATTGTAAGCTACCTGAACACTGGGACTGCTGATTTCTTAGTAAGTAAATAATAAACTTTATTTTAAATCAATGTTAGTTGGGTTTTCTAAAATTCTTAGTTAAAAGCAATCTAGGAGTCTCCCTGTTGGTGCAACGGGTTAAGGCTATTTGCAGCCACTGCAGCACGAGTACAATCCCCAGCCAGAGAGCTGACCCACATGGCACAGCAGATCTCTCCTGTCTCGCCCACTGCTTCCCTCAGCAGTGTACTTCTTTGTCTGCCTGTTCTGCTCCCCACTCTGTCTCTGGTGAATCCTCTCACCATCCCGGCACCTCTGTCCTGTACCCCAGTTCTATATGCATAAATAAATAAATCTTAAAAAAATAAAAACA
>NW_004567121.1:6637615-6676583 GCF_000260355.1 Condylura cristata | reverse complement strand
CTGTTCTGCTCCCCACTCTGTCTCTGGTGAAGCCTCTCACCCTCCACATCTATGGCCTGTACCCCAGTTCTGTATGAATAAATAAATAAATCTTTAAAAAAAATAAAAACAATCTAATAGATATACTGGCTTTTTGTTCTTGAGTTTACAATTCAAAACTTGAAAACTTAATATAATCTACCCACTAACCTGACATTTTTCTTTATCAGCTCATCTGTTAATTGTCCACTCCTAGGTCTATTTCTGATAAATGTGGATATATTTAGTTGTAAACAAACTAGATTGAGTGCAATTCCTTTGTTTTGCCTCCCTTTAACTCCCAGGTGTTCCGCATAGGACTTATAGTCACATAAAAGCTGAAAACACTGAACTGATGCGATTCAGAAAGGTAGAACTTGTGGAGCAATAAAGGAAAGGAAAGACACAATTAGTGCTACTAAAAATGTGATCAATGCAACTTTTTTTTTAATGGTGTATTTGTCTCCCTATGTTAAAAGTTCAAAGGGCAGCATCCATCTGATCTGGGAAGGAAAAGAACAATGCAATGTTGCAGTGGAATAAGGAGAACCTGGGGAAGGCAGGAAGTTGAGCTGGGACCCTGATAGGCCCATTGAACTTGAAGGTCACATATGGTCTGACCATGGGAAAGTCTCCATGAGTGAGCGAAGAGGGACACAGACAAGAAAACCTACCCAGTGGGCAAATTGGAGCCCCACTAAAATACCACTTTTGGGGAAATCCAATATCCAATGATTTGATTTCTTTTCTTTTCTACCTGCTTCACTGCATGATTCAACATGGAATGACCAAGATGCCTGGGAAATGCTAAGAGAGTTCTCTTATCTCAAGAGGAGATACATGCAGAGGGTAAATGTAAATCAGAGCAGCGAGAGAGTGTCAAGCCTGGCTAGCACCTCTTGCCTTGATGACAGAGCTGTTTCTGGTTCTTTTTCAGATGAAAGGTGTAGGAGCATTGTGGATATTATTATTCTCTGGGAAACTCTGAGAATTTGGCTCTTTCCTTTCCCCTTTGCCCTGCTGGCTGACCTGTGGCATTTCTCTACTTGTCTGTTTATAATTAGGGTCCCCACAAAATCCAAGCAGCCTGTTCTCCATCCAGGTGTGCTCATCGACACATGCTGGGCCCATCTGTGTGATGAATATTAAAGGACATTTAAAAAGTTAACTGTGCCATTTTTTTCTCATGCTCTCTCCAGAACATTATCATTTAACTCTGGTTCAATGTTCTCTTCTTCCACACACTTTTCTGATTATAAAACTTTATTCAGCCACCAACAGACAGTCTGGTCATCAATCTGATGTTGAATTATCATATATAAGGGTGGCAAGGCAAAGTCCATTTCCCATTTCTTCTTCCTTTGGGGGGTAATGACGCCATGAGCTACGTTATGACTATTGGTAACTTATCATGTAAAAGAGTTAAAGAAAATAAATTGTTTTCCCTCCACATGGAAAAGAAAACTTGGGAATAGGGGAGTGGGACTCCAGCGTGCTTGCCAGGATGCAATACTGGGCAAGCCACCCTGCTCCCCTGTCCTCTGCTTGGCCCTGTTCCTTCATCCACTGATTCACAGGTGACCTGCCATGACAGTTATGAGTTCTCCCTCCCTTGGGAGTGCTCTCTCAATCTCTCTATTCCCTTCTTCTCTTGTAGCTATTATATTTAAAAGTCCACATTATGGGGCTTGTGTGCATAAATAAATCTTTAAAAAAATAAAAGCCCACATTAGTAAAGGAAAATCTATCATTGACATGTCTCCCATATAAATGTTTCAAATGACTGAATTCCTGTATGATTCAGATCAAGCTGAATTTGGTTTAAAATTGTCCACATTAATGTTCCTAATAAAAGTTGTGTAGAACTTTCCAAATGCAGTTGCATAAGAGGAATTAGCAGAGCTTGTCATAATTGTTCAGCTGAAATGGTGTTTAAGGTTGAGAATAAGTTCATCTGCTTTCAACTGGTTTCATGAAATAATTGGATTTAAAAATATTTTTTGATCCACAATTACTTGAGTTCTATGTATATCGTTCTTGAAATTTTTAGGGGAAAAGATTGTTAAGCAATAATTTCCTCTGCTTTGGAGTATGTGTAAATTGTTTTTCTGTGTCTATATTTATTGTGCTAGAACATTAGCAATACACTGAAAACAATTTAATAAATCAGTTAAAAACAAAGGCCTTACATTGATATAATTGAGAAATTACTTGCATCTGTCTTATGAATGAAGTAAAAGTAGAAAGACTAAAAAGATGACTTAAACTTTATAATTAATAATATGCTGAGAATGATGGTCTGTCAACAAAGAATCTAATATAAAACAACCAGTAGAGTTAATAAACTTAGTAAAATTTATTTATGAATTCTCACAGAAACAAAGACATTTTGCAACGGGCATAATTATGATCAATATTTTAAATTGTTATTTAATTATCATTCAGTAAGTTATTCATTTACTGAACTGTAGTTGATTTGCTTTATATACTATAAACTAATTTAAATGGGAAAATTATGTGACTGTGGTATATTTCCTTACATATCTATAAATTAATTTTTAGTAAAATTCTTTAAACTATTCAGAATGTTTAACCAAAATTATATGTGATCCACAGAAAAAAAATTGCTCATTCTTCATTAAGTTAAAAATAAAAGCAGGTAAGTCACCAAAAAGCTTTAAATGTAGTGTATTTTGTGCATATTGATATATTTGCTATTAAACAAGGCTTCAAATGCATATCTTCCTGAAATCAAAGAAGAAAAGACTATCTTTTTAATATTATTAGTCTCTTGCTTTTTAGGGAAAGAATGTTTAAAATTTATTTAGGATATTCTGCAAATTTTCATAAAGGAAATCCAGATTTTCGATACACATCAAAATGCAATATGTATCAAAAATCACTTTAAATTTTTACTTTTTGAAACTGACAAATATGTATTTAAATGCATAAACGAAATTAATATTAATGTCATAGTAGACTGTCATTAAACAAGGCTTTAAATGTTCTCTTGAAGAATGAATTTTAAACATAAAATGCAACCCTGCATTTAGGTATTCCAGGGAGAAGAAGTGTTATTTATATTCCTTAAGATGATAGACCAGTCAATGAATTTGAATTCTTTGCGCAGAATCATATATCCATGAAGAAAGAGTGAGGCTGTTAAGCCTTGTTTAACACTTTTGTGACTGTTTTATAATTACAAAGGACAAACTGCATATAAGTTACTTGTTCATTTAAAAATCCATTCCCAAATCATTTGAAAAACTGTAGAATCGATCTTCTTAATTATACAGTTAAGTTAACTCCTAATTGTTAGGCATTCTGGCTATAATTCATTTACTCTTAATCTTTGGCAACAAATCATTGGATTTTCTTGCATGCTTCTGTAATGTA
Organism: Condylura cristata; assembly: GCF_000260355.1. Taxonomy (NCBI): domain Eukaryota; kingdom Metazoa; phylum Chordata; class Mammalia; order Eulipotyphla; family Talpidae; genus Condylura; species Condylura cristata. The sequence continues at coordinate 6,673,169 of NW_004567121.1, read as the reverse complement.
TATAACAATAACAAACAGCTAAATCTTGTTAAATGCATCAGAAAGGGGAGCTTTTTACCCATCTTGGGTATCTCATTTCAGTCTGACACTTTTTAAATACTTATTTTTACTGACTTTTGAAGGATCTTTAAGACTTTGTAGATACTCCATCATCTAATTTGAAATGATTGAGCATGCACGTTGGAAATGAGAGTTACTAACTAGTGAACAGCAACAGCATTTTATCCTAATGCCGCAAGTTCCATGCAGTGAAATCCATTGCTTTAGAATTGTGACAAAGGTGTTCTCAGGTATTGGTTAAATCAAACTCTGCCTTCTTGTCTCATCTGTTTCCAGCTGTCACTTTCATTCTGTCCCCAGAAGCCCATCATTTAGCTATCACGTTATCTACATTCCAACTTGAAATAATCATCTGTATTTAAAAAGAGAGGTCTTTAAGACAACTTTCATTTTCACTGACATTTGCTCATATTTCAAAAACTTACAGTTTCTTCATTAACTCATTCTTACTCTATCACATGACCAGGATTTTTATTCATTGTTTTTCAGATCTGAGCAATTCTGGTATTTAAAACTGTGTCTATGAATTCCTTGCTGCCCTTTAGGCAGGAACAACATGTTTGCAAGTGTTCTGACCCACATCACCCTTTCCTTGTTTGCAACAGGGCCTGTCTCTTGACAATAATATTGCAGATTTTGTGTTGATGTTGATATGCAGTCTCTACTTCCCCAGGTCGGGACCATCTAATTGTTAGAATTCATGTAGAGGATCCATCCATGGCTCATCTGTTTTTGTCAATTACTCACTTTCATATCACGACTTTTGTTATATTTCTTTAAAGTGAAGTCTCTCCTTTTCTCTCTCGTTCTCTCTATATAATTCAATTGTGACAAAACACACACCACCACATTTACCTTCTTTTCTGTTTGTTTGTAAGTGTGCAGGTAAAGAACACTGATTACATTCATCTTGCAGGGCTACTGTCAACCTCCATTCATTCACAGAATTATTCTCATTTTGCAAACTTGCAAGTCTATCCAGTAAACACAAACTCCTTGCTCCACAACTACCCCCAAACCCTGGAAACCATCATTCTATTCTTCCTCCTTTCATAATATTTTGCTATTTTTATTGCTGACTTTCCAACACTGTATTCTATAGGACATAGTAAGGGGAGTTAGATTTTTGTTTTTTTTTTTTATTTTTTCTCTTTAAGGAAATTCTAATAGTCACACTTAAATATCTACCCTTGGGAAGAACAGGAAGAGTCCATCCAATGAGTTCATTCGTGGGTGTTTGCACCACTCACCAAACATCACAGAGAGCAAACACAGAGGAGTTTCGGTCCTTGCAGGTCCTAAAAGTCTATTATCCTCCCGTAATCATCCCAACTCATTCTTATCACTCTTCCCTCTGTCCTTACATTAGACGCATAATGACACAGAAAGGAGTATTTTAAATGCCCAGGTCCAATTTATCTTCTCGTGTTATTACTTTTCTGCAAAATCAGTTAAGTGTTCAGGAAACCATTTACTATTTTATTAATTAAAAATCATTTCACAGATAACAGTTTTGTTAATTTCAAAGTTGCTTTTTTTCACATTTATGTAATCCCCTTTTATCACCATTTCCAATTACGGAAATAAACATTAGGTGATATTTGTCATATATATTAAATATATTAGCCTTTTTCTTTTTCTTTTTTTTTTACTAATAGTTGAGGAATAACAGCACTTTGGACTAACTATATAGATGAAAGAGTAAATAGCAGTAAAGAAATTAATAAGGCTGTTAATGCTAGTTACTTGCTATATTTTAAACTGAAATGATAGATTTATATATTATAGCTATAAAAGTCAATATATAATGGTGGTCTTGACCAACATACTGGAAACAAATACAAAACAATATGACTTACAAAACAAAGCTCATTACATTGAAAAAAATAAAAATATCTACTTAGAATCTGTATCATACAGGTTTTATATAACCCCAAAGATAATGTTTTTAATTGTGCAAGAGGTTAAGTCTCATTTAAGATCACAAATAGTGACAGGAACATAGATGCAATAAGAAGGCCACACATAAAGTTCTGTGTAAAATAATAAAGTGAAAATACCATAATAATCCCTTAGCCATCATCAGTGTCATATTGCAGTATCATAACATCTTGTAGTATCACAACATCTTAATACCACATTCACATCAAACTCACATTGCCGACAGTCAAAGTGACAACCCCATATACTCTGAAGTATAATATGCCAACCCCTTGGATAAAAACACATTCTTTTAGGAGAAGGTTTTAGGAAATTTCCCCTTTTAGAAATTTTCCTTGCCAAGCAGCATTTATCTACCTGTTTTGGTATCAAATGCTGAAAGATTTCATTTGAAACTAGTGATATGTGTGATTTCATAGCTTACTTACGGACATCCAATTCGAAAACATACAGAGAATATCAGTAATATGTTAAGGGTTCTACTTGGAAAATATCACAACTTTCTTCCATTCAAAGTCATGAAGAATATTTATAACTTAAACTCCAGTCACTGATTTGACATATTTAACTGCTCTGTTAAAAAAAAAATATTGTTTAAAGAATGTTGTGCTTTCTTTCATATTTCTCAGGTCAGGTTCATATTTAACACGAAAGGAGCATTTTCTTTGGTACATACAGCACAATACTGCTGAAGCTAAAAAGAATCTATATTCCTTAACGATTTTATGTTTGTTTCTCCAATAATCCAAATCACTCAGTTATCAACAAGCCTCATTTCACTCAGGACAGAAATTTATAAAACAATTTTAAAAGTAATTGCTATGATTTCAGTGTACTTACATGAACTACAATAGGGAATTAAAACATTAATAAAAAAATGCATCACATTAACATCAAACAACCTTTCTTGCCATAATAGGACAGCCATAAGCCCTTCCCTGTGTCGTAAGGATGTCTATAGCTGATATTGTTTTTTTTTACTTTTCTACATTTAAGAAATATTTTTATCAGTTTGAGGAATAATAGTCTTTGTGAAAATAAAATTTAGTTTGTATACTCAAATCAATAAAGTTTCCAAGTATTTTATTCATAATCTTCTACTTAGGCTTCTTATTGACCCTTTCTTCCTGGATTCTTCTAAGGACTCCACATTGGAATGTCAAAAACTGTGCCTGCAGAAATGAAAGCATCCTCATTATGCTAATTTAGGATCCACTGATAGGCATTTTCTGTTTTATAAATTATATCCTCTTGTCAGAAGTCAAAATGTATTTAAAATAACCTCATTGAAATTGTCATCAAGATTTAAAATTGTGGACCATATATGCCATTATTTATTTAATCCAGGTTTTAAAAATGGACATCTATTTGTTTTTAAATACGTGCATGATTAATTTGTCACAAATGTTATCTAAATGAAACCTAGATGCAAGTGTAATTTTCATGTATACTTTGATAAAGTTTTGCATTTTCTAAATGTATTTTAATTTTCAGGTTTAATAAGATATGCTAAATAGTATTAGTTGCTGTATATTTTAGTGCCAACAAGTTTGTTTCCTACATACTTGGAATTTTCCTAAAGGGTAAAATAAATATACATGTTTTCAAAAAATTATTAAAATATCAAAAATTAAAATGAAAAGAGATTTGATTTATGAAAATCATTTCCTGTTCACCAAGAAGAAAAACATTTCCACTTTGCAATTACAATGTCACATACTGAAAAACAAAATGTGGTCGCATTGAAATTGAGAATATTTACAAATACCCAAACATTGAATAAATGATTTTTTAATGTGAGTTAAAAAATGTAATATTTAAAAATTTGCTACTTAAACCTTCAAAAGGAACTGGAAAAGAACTGAAGTGACATAATCATTTTACTAGAGAAAAAGAATACATGGCATTTCCTTTCCAACTATTCCTAATAAAAGATCAGATTTCATTAAAAAGAAAAAAAAAAACTATATCCTATACAGAGCAGTTGGGTTTGGTGCTCATTTTATTTTACTTTTCAGAATGACCAGTACCACTGCTAGAGTAATCTTTGATGTTACAGAAAGTGAAAATATCAAAGTGAAGAGCTAAATCTGTTCGTTTTTCAAGCATATTAATCTTGTCAAGATAATACATAAAAATCAATCCTTGAAATTTTTTCCAGAGCCCTTTCTCCTCTCTTTTATCCAAAATATGAAACCACTTAGGAGGATAAAGCAATGTGAAGACTGTAGAAAAATATCCAAGTTATATTTTGGCTAACTATATTCAAAAGTGGCCCAAGTGGACAGTTTGCGTGGTCAGAAAAGATGTTTGTGAAACTATTGGTACTTGTGACATTGGCTCAGCTCATGTGTATGGCAGACTGAAAATTTCTAGTTTTTTTTTTTTTTTTTTTTTTTTTTTTTTACAATTCAACTGAGTTTCAAACCCTTGACAGTAACAAATACAAATTGCACCAGCCCCAAAAAAATTGTTGGGGCTAATTTTAATATTAATGAATTCTTTACAACCTCAGTTCAGCGGTTTCGATTAAGCTTTAATTAGTAGCCAGAGGGGAATCCAAAACAAAAATAAGGAGTTGAATTGCTAATTAAGTTAGTTTGATGAGGTAGAGTTTTAGTAAAAGACTGGTTGTTGTTAGCTGTGCAAGTTCTGACAAGCTAAAAATACTAAAGATTATCATTATTGTAACTAACATTCTACATTATCACCAGCTTTCTCCACACCGCAGACAGTTCATTAGAGTCCACGCTTTTGTCTGTCGGAACTGGAATTAAAGTCTTGTTAATCAGAGCCGTGCATGGGGACAGGAGCCCAAGACAAGGCGGAACTTCACCTTTGATTGCTTATAAATTAACCAGTTATTCCCCCAACTGAATATATTCACCCACTTAACAGCTTTTTTGTCATTCACTGTTTCCACAAACATCTTCCTTATTAGAAACTGATGTTGCAAAGAACTAAGTTTGCTTTCTACTGTGGTCGGTTATCATATTGTTCATTATGTTCAGTTCTTAAACTGCTTCCAAATTTCCACAGTTTCGTAATGAATTTGAAACTTAAGAAGAGACCAGAAAATGAGGGGAATCCACGTGACTAGTCCAAAATAAAATAGTCCTTCTCCCAAACAACTGTGGATACTCACTGTCCATAAATAAGGCCTAACAAATTTTTTGGATGATTTGAATCCTCTGTATAGTGGTTTTATTTCTTTCAACTTGGATCATGGTTACTGCAGAGTTGTAAATTAACCCTTTAGAATAACTGACTATTCCTAGTGCAATATGAATGCTCTCCTTGTACCCCAAAGACTACTAATTATCCCCTCGAAAGCTCTCTGGTAATGGGGATTCGCCCAGACTGCACAAGAGGAATGTGAACCATCTTTTTCAGGATTGTGGAGAATGTAATTTGATTTCTCCATACTCCAATGTTTTCTATAATTTGTGTTTTATCCTTTTGCTTAAGGTTTCAAAGCCTACAAACCCAATAACGTAGGGATAAGAGAAGACAGAAAAATAAATGATATTGTTTCTGAGGTATTAAATATAAGCCTGCCTATCGGAGCTGCATGGCACTCACGAATCGTAATCAGGTACTTTGATTTAACACTGTTTTGTTTTATAATAAGGTGGTTGCCATATGTTGGAAAACCTATCTGCCTGTATCTGAGGGACTCCATACCTCTGTAACAAATCCAAAAACTCATTTTATAATACCTTAAATCTACCCATTGTAATGTAGCTCCACAAGTGTAAATCCACATCAAACTTTGCTCATGAATGTGGCTGGAAGATTACGTATATTATCATGGAAAGCAAAGGGGAAGCAGTGAATTAGAATGCAGTGGATCTAGCAAAAATAACTTTCAGTAAATCTTCTTTTAATGCATAGTTTACAATTTTCTTTTGCTCAGCATGAAACTGATTAAGATCCCCCTTCTAAAGAATATCGTCCCCCTCACATAGACGCATTGTTTAATATTGTTACATCCCCCAATACTTGACAAATCAGAATTTCAATGCCGCAAATGTGATGCTTGTTTAACAGAAGCAGAGAGTATTAATAATTTATCTATTTGAATGTAGAATAGGTTCCAATTATAGTATTTCACATGGTGTAGCAGCTGAACACACATTCTCTTAAAGGTAGAGGGAAATCTTCAGCGTAAGCAAGTCGTTGATAGCTGCTGGAAAAAATCAGAAATTGATACACACTATATATTTTCACCAGTTGAAAATAAGAGTTATCATTTAATTTGTTTAGAAGCTAGAAATTAAAATTTAAAAATAGTAAAACCCTGAAAAGAAGACAAAGAAACTTTTCTTTAAACCACTACTATTGGTTTCTAAAGATAAACTTTTCTGGATATCTATGAAATTATGACTGAGAATCCCTAACATTTGATTTAAAAGTTTTTTCTTTTCAAAATATTGAATACTATAATATGGGAGAGCAAAATAATTAGAACATTAAAACTTATTTAAATATCTAGCTCATAATCCCTGGTTGGGTTTCTGAGACACCAAATTAATTAGTTCAGTGAGTCAGAATCAACAATAACAACAAACAGAAAACTCAAACTTGTTATTGGAATAATTTCTAAAAAGTGCCAAGGGCCTTGTTATACTAATAAATTATTTTCTGTCACTGATTTCGACAAAATCTGAGAACAAAAAAATGGATTTTAAAAGAAGTGGATATTAATGCTTTTACGATTATAAAATATCTCTAAAATCTTATTCGAATTTGGTTCTTTTTCTTGCCATGAAGATATCAAAGGATGTTGTTCCAAGTAAGTTTTCTTCTATTTAGCTCACAAGAATAACTCTGACTCTAGATTCTGAAGACAGAAACCAACCCAGCAATGATGTATCCAAATAAAATTAGCCGACAATTAGAAGGCTTCTTTTTTGCTGCTTTTAATATTTTCATTCATCTAGTGAAATTCTCTTTTCATGCCCCTCATGAATATAACTGAGATATGAATGGAAACATGCGTCCACTTAGAAAAAATAACTGGTGAAAGTTGTGCACTCTGTGCCATTCAGCACAGTTTTCACTCAATGGAACAGAATCCTCTATTACCCTCATCCTTGAAATCCCATAAAGGCCTCTGAATGAACCTGAAGAAGTGTCTTCTTAAGCTCAAATTGTTTTCACATTTTTTAAAGTAGAGAGGTCATTGAGGAAAGAAAATGATAGAAACCTTCAAATTACATTTAAGTGATTAGATGATATTTTCATGTCAAGAACTTTTCAGACATAGAGAAATGAAGAAAAATTAGCACTTTTTCTTTCTCCTTGTCATCTGACTCTAATTATAAAAGAAGCAACTGTTCTTTTTTGATGGTGAGAGATCATTTTTAGGATTTTAGAGTAGCAGACCTTCTTTGCTTTCATCCCAGAGAAAAGAATCTACATGAGGCTTTAAAAATGAGTATTACAAAAATAATAGAGCTGCTTGCTGCTAAGCTCTAACACTTATTTAATCTGTCCTTGAGTAAATAAGACAGCAGCAGCGTGGAAAAAACCTTTAAACATAATCACCTGTTTTATGGAACTACCTCAGGTATTAGATGTTTTGCCAACAACAATTTTGTTACTAATATCCTGGTGTTTTTATTTTTAGAGAGAGATTTTAACATTCTTATATCTCAAAGGTTTATTTGGTCTATAGGTTCATAATAACATTACTATTGTATTGAACTTTTAATTTACATGTGTTACTGCAGTTTATCATCAAACCACAAGAAAGCATGATACTGAGTACTTACTGGTGCCTAATTCTGTGCTAAATCTTTTCAAAGGATTATCTTATGTCATCTTTAAATAAGTCTTGAGGAAAACTCTTGTTTTATAGCTTAGGAAGTAATTATAAGAATGTGTGTAACATGGTGCAACTAACCACCAGCAAGCCCAGCCCTGAGCATTGAGTTCTACTGCCAGATCCAAAAATGGTCACACCATTGTCCTTGATTTGAGTTCCATCCACCCACTTCTCCAGGACTTCATAGTGGGCTTTCTACACAAGTGAGCAGGCAAAGGAGGTAGTGTCCAGAGGGATATTTAAGGCATCAAGTACTTGGTGATGTGTAAGTAGAGGTGGAATTCAAGCCTTTCAAAGGATGGTTTGCTTTCAAATTGTATCTTCATATGTATGTATATATACCATATATACATATACCATATTTATGTATATATACCAGACCACTGCCTGGTAAAGTGTCTATACATAGTAGAAAGTTCAGAAATATTTGCTAATGAAGTTCATAAATATTTGTTTGCTCTTTGGAACCAAACACATTATATTTTATATCAATATAAGCTACGTATCTACCCTAAGTGGGTCCTGAAAATGTGCACCCCTCTGAAACAGCACTCAGGGACCATCATTTTAGGTGCCTGGAGGAACTGGTTAGGACACAGGCAGCTGCAGATGGGACGACCACAAGAAACAGATGATTGCCTGGTAGTAGGGGCCGTGGGAAGGAGTAGCCTTGGTATAGGGCGCCTCCTTCTCTAGAGAACAGGAAGCAATTTCAGAAGATGAAGCCTCCCAGAGGGACCCGGCATCTCTGCACTGAGCCACAGAGGCAGAAGGTGTATGCAATACTGCTGAGTTTGACAGGAGACTCCCTGCGTCAGCTGGGGCTCCATCATGAACAAAGCACACGTGTGAGCCTTCATCTTGCCAACAACACAATGCTCAGATGCTCCTCAGGGACAATATGTTTGGAATCACTTCTTAAATGGCCAGTTAATTTTAAGGGCCAGAATTCCTCTACTCAATAATTAGGAGAGCTGCGGAAACCCAGATTGGGGCTTTGTTGCATTGACGTGAACTCCCTCCCCAGCTCTGCTTCTGCTTTCTGGTTGACCTGTAACAAGGGACTTCAGTTTCCTCACCTGGTCAGCAGTTAACACCAGAGTGCCTACCTCTTGCACCCATGGTGGAGATGCAGCAACAGAATATGTTGCTCATGTCAGCAGGAGATAATGGTTGCTGTGCTGCTGGAGGGAGGGAGGGCTTCCCATATGAAATGACAAAGGGACAATCTGGGTGCAGGTCATAGGGGAATGAAGAGACCTCTCCTTGCCACTTGTTGGCCCTCTTCACTTATTCTCATCACTGGGACATACTGAAAATATGCAGTTGGCCTGAGAAAGAGCAGATTTTTCCTCACCCCCTTGCAAGCCAAAAACAACACAGGATTCAGAGCAGCTGTACTTTCCCAAGAATCATTTCCTCTTCACCATAGCTCTTAAGGAGCAACTTTCATTTCTAGGTTCCGTCCAGTTTCTACTTGATGCTCACTTTTCATGTCTGGCAAGCTTCCTCCAAACGATAATGTGGTAAGCTTCCTGCACTCAGCCTCCAGCTCACCTTCTGTAACTGGACCTTCTTCCATCACTGATTTCCTCCAACCTCAAAACATGTATAAACCAGGGAGTTAAGAAGAGGTCAGGGAAAGGAATTATTTCACCAGCAACTCTTGCAACCTTTCCGAGCTCTTCTGTAATAGTTCAAAATCAAATGGCAGTGTTGGAGGACAAAAATAGGGAAGACTGAAAAAGGAGCAAGGAACCCTGAAAAGTGAGACCAGGCACCTGTCTGACTAACACTGACAAATAGGGAAAGCTAAAACCTTTTGCCTCAGTGGAACTCTAATCACTTAATATGCAAGCACAATTGCTATCAACATTGTCCTTTCTCAAAACTGCCATAAGCTGTGCCTTAAGACAACTTAAAGCAACAAAACCACTTACTGTAAAACCATGTGAACAACAGATTAGAGAAATGCTGACATGTGGGTGGGGGAGGGGCACAGGGCAATGATGGTGCTTTGACTGTATTTTGAAAACTGCTCAGGACGTGCTCAAACTTGTGGAGACTTGAACACACGTGTTCCCAGAGGATACATCTGTCCTATATTCTTCATGACATCTATAGAGTCTATGATATTACTTGAAATGAGATAAATCTATTATTCTTTCTAGAAATGCAACTCTACATCTACTTTCAAAAAGAGGATTTATTGCAGTTATTGTGGAACTAACTACTTGCAAATGTTCTTCCAGTTGTTTTGTGAAAACTTTTCCCCCCTGAGGCTACAAAAGCTAAGAGATGGAGGGAGTTTTGTACCCAATCTTAAACTAGGTTCTCTGAGGCAGTAGACTACTATTACAGAGGATGGGACATGATATGATATGAGAACGTTTCTGGTGATTGTACATATTGTGTAAGTTGTACCATCTCTTGGTTCCACATAGAAATGGTCTGAGAAAGAGAAAAGGATTGTTCTTTTGTCCTTTTCCACAAACAATCACACCCTAATACTGAAAGCTAAAGCCCAGTGCAGCCCTTATTCAGGTGTGACTTGTGGGGCCTTGTGGCCTGGGCAAACCTGGTTGATGGACAGGTTCAAAGCAGAGTTCCCTGCAGTAGAGGCAGGTCTTAAATGTACCCATGCCGGTCATGACCTTTCCTGTAGTGTAGAATTAACTACAAAACTGAGCTTCTTACCTGCTATAGTTTGAAAAGTAGCTGAAACTAAATGACTTCAATCTGCTTTCTCACTTAAAAAAATTCAAAAGCAGGGCTCTCCCTGGTGGCGCAATGGGTTAAACACAGCACTGTGAAGCTTTCTGAAGCCCTTGCAGCACAAGTTTGGTCCTGTCCTGGGAGCTGACCCACATGGCGCGGCAGACCTCTCTTGACCCGCGTGCTGCACCCTTCAGCAGTGCACTTAGGCGATCTGCTTGTTCTGCTCCCCACTCTGTCTCTGGTGAATCCTATCACCCCCTATACCTCTGGCCTGTATCCTACTTAAGTAAGCATGAATAAATAAATCTTTAAAAAAAAATAAAAATTCAAAAGCACATCAATAGTAATAAAGTATGGCTTCATTAGAATGTATCCTAAAATAGGATTAAGGAAGAATGTGCCAATAATTGGCAAAAGTTTGCCTTCATTAACACCTTCATGTGAATATAGATGTGTTATCCTCACGTCTTATCCGTGAAAAATTACCACTAAAATAAATTATGACATTTATTAATATTATTTCTCCATTTCTTGTAATTTATATATTTAGTAGGTTAATTCAAAGATATTTTTAAAAATCCATATTTAAAATAAATATGGGTGAAAAGTGGGAGTGATTTAATAGTGTCTAGAACAATCACTGAGGAAGAAAGTAGAGAAATTTTTATATGAAATAATGCTCATTTTAAATTTGCTTTTGTTTTCTTTGTAGAAACAAAGGGAAACTGTTAGTACAATTACAATGTTGTTCAGACTCTATTTTTTTTTTAATTGCTCTGCAAAACTAAAGTAAAATGCTAGTTCTTGTTAAGAGAATTTGCTAGCCAGATGAAAAATTGGTCAAACCCAGTGGTTGGAACTTAAGTGCTGTCCTTAAATTTTGTCACAAGTTAACAGTTTGTTAGAAGGTTGACTAAACCTTCCAATTCAATATTTATCAAAATAAATATGAAAATATTTTCATATTTTCACTCCTAAAATAATGCACTTTTTTTATTATAAATGTATTTTAGAGGAACAAGGTATTCTTCAGTTGGAATAATTAGTCCAGTACTAAATAAGAGGAAGAAATGGCTGGCTATATTTATCTATTTCTACTTAGATATGACAAAGTAAACTGTTGCTCACTGAGAGGCAAAATTTGATGTGAGCTCATCTCCAAGGAACACAAATAGAGGGAGAAAAAATTGAAAGGTAACATCTAAGTTACCTGTTTTACTAAGTAGGTTATTCGAAGTTTCACTTTGCTACCTTGTTCATATGTGGCATCTGGCAAGGGCCCAGGAAGTTTCTGTTTTAATAGGATTACAATGGCTTGGGCCCTCGCGGATGGTACAGCCGCAGCCAGTTAAAGCACAGCACTAAAAGCTAAAGCCACTTCAGCATCACTTCAATCCCTGCCCTGGGGTGATCCACAAAGCGGGACAGACCTCTCCTGACCCGCAGGCTGCTCCCCTCAGCAACATACTTCATTCATCTGCCTGTTCTGCTCCCCACTCTGTCTCTGGTGAGTTCTCACACCATCCCTGCACCTCTGGCCTGTACCGCATAGATAAATAAATCTTAAAAAAAGATTACAATAGCTTCACTCCCTTTGAAAATCTAAATAGATGGAACATAGGTAAACATGCATTTAAGCAATGGAATTTGTTGCATGCTTTAAAATGCAGCTGACAAACATTTATATGATGTAATAGGGGGAGAAAGGGGGCTATACATTTATACATCTAAATCATGGGCTACATAACTAACTTATTTTAAATTAAAAATGCATGCATATTTGGAGGAGAAATTACAAGCCTATGTTCAAATCTTATGTATCCTTAGAAAAGTAAAAATAATTAAAATCATTTAATTAATGCAAACTGGTGTGAAAGCAAGTGATTCCTGTTAGTGTATTTGTAGGAAACTGTCCATGGCCTCATTCAAATTGCACTAACTTAATGTCCATCTCATATCTTTTCTGAACATTATAGTAACTATAACTATGGATATATATTTTTCAATCCATTGTATGCTATTCTTCCTTACTAATCAGATAAATGAGATAGGCTAGTAAAGAACAGCTGAGTCCTTTTCTTAAAGCAGTACATTTCTACTTTAAGAGGAATTTACTATCCTTGAGACATTAACTCATTCAAAACTCTGTTTCACATTGACAAACCTGATGCTTCATATGTGGTAACCAGATAACCTGGCTGGTCACCAGTGTTGGGATTTCAAAATTCTATTCCTGAGTCAGACCCATATAATAATATACTTTTTATTTGAAGAATTTAAACACAGATTAGTAGACTTTTTATTTGAAGAACACAGATTAGTAGAGGATTGATAATTATGTTTATGCTAGAAATTGTTCCTTATATATCCAGAAATATCGCATAGTAGAAATCTTGGAAGTGTTCTAAAGAATCTGATGCTTTTATTTTGTTTTCTTACTTGTATGAAGTTTTCCCAGTATCTTCAGTTTAAGAGTTTACATTTGGGAACATTCGCTAAAACTTTTATTTTATTATTACACATAACTATTATGTACTAGATTGTGACAAAATTCCATAGAAGTTTTATGACTAGAAAATATAGTTCAAAGGAGAGATTTAAGTATCATGACTTCTAATTTACCAACTTTAAAAATATGTGAAATTCTGATATCACCATGCTGTTTTCACTAGTTAAATGTTGAAATTCTAGTTTGAAAGTTTATATGGATGACGTGCTTTTTTATTAGATCTCCTTCCTAATTTGTAAAAGTTGTACATAAAGAAATTGCAGTTTTAAATATAGCTTGCAGAATTTTGACCTATTAAGATGCAAAAGATGAGTCTTTTGTAGGAGAAAATAAGATGATAGCAAAGACATATGTACTTATATTTATTAATATTAATTTATGTGCTAATTATCAACTAGTTGTCTGTTGAGCTGGTTTATAATTTCATTAGTAATTTGGCATCATATTATGCAACATTGAAAAACTTCACTGTCAATACAAATAGATAAAAAATCATGGAGATGAATATTTCTTCTAAGTCACTAGATCACCCAGCTAAAACTTGAAATATTTTGACAAAAGTATTGAAGATCCATGACATATCTGTTAACTAAATAAATACATGATTTTTTTAAGCTCAAGTTTAAAAAATACACTAAGAAATACCTATTAGAAGTTTCTAGGTTGACATGAATTTAAAGTACCCAAACATGTCAGCAACTTGTATGACAGAAAGAAATAAATGTTAATATTCCTTAAACCTATCAGAAAGAACTAAGTGTTCTTAGGTGGTGAATATGTGGTGAGTCGGGTGACTATACTTGAGGGAAGAAATGTTATACTGTCACAACAGTGGCAAGGATATAAAATAATGGTACTTTAGTAATAAGCATTAATTAATTAATTAATTAAAAGTTTAAAAAAGAGATGTTAATGTTCCTCCAGGCTTTGGAATGAGGATCATTAAACTTGAGTTGCCTTTGTTACATATATTTTGTATTCACTCTGTATTCACTTTCTTTTCGAGAATATGTGATTTTTTTGCACCAAGACATGATTTGCCAATTTATAGTCCTGTGTTTTCATGTACTGCCAGAGGAATCTTAGTGCTTTCGGCTATTCTTAAGAAATCACATTTCCCAGGTACAGGAAGGAGGGGAAAGCAATTTCTATAGTGCCCAGTCTCTTTCCTTTAAGGGTAAGAGGAAAAGAAGTCCGCTAAGCTTTTATTAACATACCTGTAAAAAAATGTTAATATCCTCCAAGACTATTTAAAGGGTCAAAATTGGTATTACATTTTCGGTAAGTTTTTGTTAATTCTCTGAAAATGCCATAAATTGATGCATGAAAAATATCTTTTATTAATGAATATATCTAACTTTTTAAAATCTCATCCATACTTTCAGATGACTCTTTCTCCAAGCAGAGTATTCCTTAAGTTTACTAACATTCTGTAAAAGGTTTTCTAAAATTGTTTCTTCAAAATATTTTTTAATCTAAATATATTATTGATCAAAAGTTTTATCATGCAAAATTTGGAGTGACAATTTTATGGAATATAATATATATTCCTTTGAAATAAAAAAAAACCCTGAAATTCAACTAAGTAGTCCTGACTGAAAACTTCGTGTAAACCATGTTCTTATTATAATGATGATTTTGCTTAGATATTTTGAAGTTCTTATTTTTTTTGGAAGTGACTTTATAAGTCATTTGCGAATTTTATTCTAAGATTGCACCATATTTTTATTCAGATGCAAATGTTATTTTAAAGAATGTGCAATTAATTCTTCAAGAAATCCTCAAAGTATAGTTCCAAAACTTATTTGAAGATCAGTCCAAGATTTGAAAAGTTATAATGTCTTCTTGGTAGGCCAACCCAAAGAGTCATGTTATCATGATGGAAATTCTTACAGTAGGTTTGAATCATTCTTCAGTGTTCATTTAGAGTGTATTTAAAAATGTGTGGGGAAAGCATCCCCTTCTTATTTTAATGTGGCAGTTAACAGAGGAAAGTTCAGCCATCTTCAGGAAATAGTCAGAAGTTATTTATTGGACCAAATCGTGGATTCTATGACATCTCATAATTCTCCCCAACCAACGAGATTTAGTCTTTCCAAGTCTGGCAAAAACATGTGAGGGATGTTTGAGATACATACATATTCAGTAGTGTTTGAGTCTCCAGATAAGTCTCTTAGCTGCCTTGATAAGATATCTGAATTCTGATATGTTGCACACATTGGTCATGGAATTTTATTTTTCATAGTCCCAGTTTATTGTTTCAAGAAAAACTAAACACTCAACTCAGAGATTGTTTAGAACATATTCAAGGTATTGAATGTCCCTTGTTTCTTTGCAAATTGATACCATTTTTGGTTCTCCATTATCTGAAAAGTGGCCTCAGTTAAATGAATGTGGAAATGTTAGAAATGACAGGATGACCTAATGTACAATGGCTTTAATTGGTAGAAGTTGATCTAAAATCTTATCTACTAAATTACTGAAAAAACCTATCCATTTCTTATGACAGTCTATTTGTTACTAAAAGAAAATAGAAGTTACACAATGAGAATCTATCACCTTTGATTTGGCAATGAAGATTACTCATCAGGTAGAAGTTAAAAACAGATTGCTGAGAGACACTAAAATTTTATTAATAAGTATGGACCATTAAGAACAATATTTTTATTCTAAAATTTACAAATGAAAGATTCATATTAATGTATGTCCATTTTTAATATGCCCAAATCTCAGGATTTGTTTAAAAGACTATGTCTGGCCTGAAGTTCTATGAAAACCCTCCATACCAGTTTTCAAAAATATTAAAATATGAAACTCAAAAATGGAATGCTGAAAAATTACATATTCTAAAGCAAGAGTTTATCCATTATCGTTATTCTACAGTGGAAAAAAAATATTCTTTCTTGATGGCAAGACAAAAATGTTATAATTCAGCTGAAATATAAGCATTTTGTGCTTATTGTGGCCTTTAAACTCATGACTTATCCATTCCCTTCTTAAGTATTGTTCTAAGACCATGACCCCATGATGCTTTTCAAATGGTCAACAATGTTGAGATCTGCCAAATGGCAAATCAACCTTTATAATTCAAGCTGACAAGCTGACAAGGAAAATGAGTGTATACTTGTATATATATATGAATTTTTATGTCACATTGCCGTCTGTACACTTGTTTGATTTTTGTCAATAGCTGAAGGCTCATTTCTCTGTACCAGAAACATGTTAGATTCCAAGGTCTTCAGACAGCTCTCCTTCGCCCTAGTGAGTCTGTTGATTAATTTTGGGTACTCTTCTTAATTAACACTCCAAAGGAGATCTAGATTATCTAGCCTATAGTCTTTGAAAAACAAGTGAATTTGAAGAATAATAACCCAGGGAGACAGGCATGCTCTCTTCAAATGATATGATAAGACTACTGAGTCTCTTACAAGTCAAAATGCTATCAGGCAATGCCTAGGGAGGAAGTAGGCCTTTAATCGGGGCAAAAATAGAGATTTATATTCTTCTAATTTAATTTTCTTCTTGACAAGGAGAGGAGTGATAGATGCCCCTTGACAGATGAAGCACCATGATGCCCCAATGCTGCCATGATGGCCATTGGCCTTGATTAATAACTGGTCCCATTTTTTACCTATAGGCAGATGAGTTGATGAATGACAGAAAAGAATGAAGCAATTATAACAGTGGGATGTTGGAAACTAGCTAATTGTACTCAAATCTGTAAAACCTAATCATAGAACCAAGAAATATGATGCTCATGGCAGCTTTCAGAAGTGTGTCTAAAGACATTTATGTTTTACTTGTGACGATTACAACTGAACAAATCTAGCAATTCTAGTTCCACAAAGAAGTCTTAGTTCATCTCTTTAAATAACTTATTAAATAACTTATTCTGAGGAGTGATTTTCAGAATCATTTGTCAAACCAACTGTTGCATCTGTTGAGAACGATAGGCTCTACATCCTTTGTAATTTCCAGACATCAAGGACAGGTGGAAAGAAGAAAAGAAAAAAACTACCATGACTTTTCTAGCAAAAAACAGAGTAAATTAGCCTAATTAGTTTTCAAGTCTCACATGATTCCATTGTCAATGTGGTAACTACGGTTTTCATTGTATTTCACTGTAGACTACTTCTCTGCATATTATAGGTAAGGGGCATTTTTGAAGCCTATTCATCTAGTTGTTACTATTGTGTTAATTCTACACAGCATGGAGCAGCCATTGAACATATTTTAAAAAGCATATGCCATCCTATCTGTTCCTCTTCTAAGGGAAAAATATATTTCCGTTACCCTTACTGACAAAATGCTGAAGTTATTTCCTCCTTATCATTTGATGTGTAAAACCTCTAACCTGCTAAAGTCTGGCATGTTTTCTATTTTTAATACTCTGCCATGGTAAAATGTGGATGCATTTTATTGCATTTCTTAATCTTAAGTAATAATGAACAGCCATAACTTAAAGTAACAGTTAAGCATGCTACCATTTCAAGGCAGTAAGTCTTAAAAGGAGAAAAAAGTAATTATGTATAAAGTTATTCTTCAATGTGAAACACGAATCCCTACTTTCACAGTATTCATTCATTCATTCATTCATTTATTCATTCACTCATTCATTCAACCAGTCAGCCAGCCAGCCACGCAGGCAGTTAGGCTGCAACCATCTATTAAGCAACAGTAGTGGATCAAATGCTATTGAAAGTACACTAACTACAAATGAAAATAGCTCAACAAGTAACTCCAAATACCCACTTCCTTATTTGTGTACCCCTGGTGCAATTTAATCTTGCCTCTCTTTTCCTAACTTACTGGAGTCTATTTCCTCACCCCTTAAACCTGGGGTTAATAAACAGCTTGTCCAATGTATATTAGAAAACATCACACAGAGACTTAAAATACACTTTCACATGGGTATTTGGAAAGGGAAAGTCTGGAGCAGCAAAGTTTGGGTGATGAAAGAAAAGAATCAAGCAGAAAACATTGAGACAGAAATGCCAATCAAAGTGCTGTGTTAATGAAAAGTATATTAGTAGGAAAATATTTGGTAGAATATATTTGCATATACTATTATTCTAACTATAAGGATACACAGTTAAAATATAAAGAATTGTTAGCATGCATCTTAGAATTTTTTCCAAATTATGTTTATTGAAAAAATAGATTTATATGTTTGTATCTACCCCAGGGTTGGGGTGAGGGGGGGAGTGCGGATTATAGATTCAAACCTGTACAAATGTACGCTTTCAAAACAAAAAACAAACACACAGATGTGTGCTTGGCCACCACTACTGTCTTCACAATCCTCCACCACGGTCCAATGGGTCCCTTTCCTCCCCCCAATGCACCCACTTCACTTCCTTCTGCTTACCCTTGTTTTGTAGTCTGATGTTAGGAGTTTGTCATTGACTTGATTTCAATTGACCATTTGTTACGTTTCTCTTTTCCACATATGAATGAGACCATCTGATAGTTGTCTTTCTCCTAACTTATTTCATTTAGCACTATCTTCTCCAGTTATGTTCAGGTTATCACAAATGACAGGAGTTCAACCTTTATTGTATTAATTTTTTGCTTTTAGTATTTTTAGGTAGAAAGTCTTTTGTAGACTATATCATCATCTGCACATAGTAGTTTTGCTTCCTCTTTTCCAATTTGAATTCATTTTATATTTTTTTCTTGTCTAGTTGATCACACTAGAAAGTCCAATGACTTTTATATAGTAGTGGTAATAGTGGACATATTGTCTTTTTCCTGATCGAAGCAGGGATGATTTTAGCTCTACAAAATTGAGTATGATGTTTACTTTGGGTTTGTCATATCTGGCTTTTGTAATGTTTACATAATTTCCATTTACTCCATTTTGGTGGGTATTTTCTTTTTATTAAAAACAAATGTTGAATCTTGTCTAACTCTTTTTCAGGATCATTGAAATGATCATGTGGTTTTTATATTCCTTTATATTGATCTAGAGAATGAGATTGATTGATTGGCATATGTTAAACTAGCCTTGCATCTTGAGGATGAAACCTACTTGACTGTGGTAGATGATTCTGTGGTAGATGATATTGTTACATAGAAAATTGTGTAATAGGTTCTTAAAATCCTACACATTCTGCAATATTTGTTATAATTTTGCTTCTTTCATATCTGAGTCCATTGACTTGGGCTTTCACCCTCACCTTTTCTTTGTAAGTCTAGTGAATGGCTTGGCAATTTTGTTTTTGTTTTTTCATGTTTTTGTTTATTTTTCTAAGAAAATAACTCAGTTTCACTGATCTTTTGGACAGTTCTTTTCTATTTCATTTATTTCTACTCGAATTTTTTATTATTTGTTCCTTCTACTGTTATTTGATGACTTATTATTCTAGTTCTTTCAGTTGCAAAGTTATATTGCTTATTTGACACTTTTATTATTTTCATTTTTAATGTGGGTCTACTTTCTATAAAGTCTCACATACTACTGCTTTTAAAGTATCCCCAAGGATCTTGTAGCTTCTTTGTCCATTTTTCTTTAGTCTCTAGATACTTTTTGAACTCTGATTTCTTCATTCACTCAGGAGTTGAACAAAAGCATTTTGTTTCGTTTCCACATGTTTTGGGTTACTTTAAGAATCTTTTTTGTGGTTAACTTCTAATTTTATAGTATCATGGGTATGTGAAAATGTTTGATACAATTTCTATTTTTATATATTTTCTGAGACATGGTTTATGTCCTAGTTATGATCTATTCTTGAGAATACCCCATGTGCACTAGAGAAGAAAGTGTATTAATTTCATTTGGGATGGAGAACTCAATAAATTACAATAAATCCATCTGTTCCAACACTTCATGTAAGGCCTTTATTTCTTTGTTAATTTCCTGTCTGGATGTTATATATGTTTATGTTGGTGCTATGGTGAGGTCTCCAACAATGATTGTATTTTTTGTCAATATGTTGCTTATATCTAGTAATAGCTGCTCTACACAATTATGTGTTCCTCATTAGATACATAAATATTAATAATAGTTTTGTCTTCCTGATGAGTCATTGTACAGTGTTCATCTTTGTCCCTCATTACCTTTTTTAGTTGAAAGTCCAGTTTACCTCAGATGAGAATAGTAGGTCTTCATTTTTCTCTTTAACTTACTAGCATGTATGATCTTACCGCAACCCATAATTTTTAGTTTGATTTTATCTTTGTTTTTAAAATGGATGTCTTATAAACAAAGTATCTATGGCTGAAATTTTCAACCACATTGTTATGCATTTTTACTGGTGAATTCAGATCATTCACTGTTAAGGTGATTATTCATACGAACTGTTTATTTTCAGGCAATCTGTTATGTATTATTTTATTTTTCTGTTGTGTCTTAACATTTGGTTCTCTCTCCTCATGCTGGATGGGTTTCATTAGTGTTTCTACCAGTTTCTTTGTCTATGACATTCTCATCTACATTTTTGAATAGTGATTACCAATGGGCTTTTACTTAATTTCTTATGTTGTAAGTCTAATGAGCTGGTGTCTGCTCACCAACATTTAACTACAAAGTTCCTGTACATTTCTTCCTCCTCCTTAGTGGTTTGTTGTTGACTTATAATATTCTTGCTCATACTTCTGTTTTGTTATTGTTATTTTAGTCAGGAATTGGTGTTTCTATTTTTTTTTTTCTTTTCTTATAGAAGAACTCTATTGATAGGCTCTTATGATTTTTATATTTCCTTTTTTATTGTGTTGAAATTATGCTGATTAATTTGGGTATGTTAACACATTCTCTTTTCCCTTGATCATGTTGATACTTTTACTTTACTATACTGTTGAAGATTTTTGCATCTGTGGTCATCAGGGATGCTGCCCTATACTTTTTTGTTTGTTTTTGTTTTTGTTTTTTAATTCCTTTGTCTACTTTTGGTTTCAGAGTAATAACCTCATAAAATGTTTTTGGAATCATTATTGATTTCTCAGTTTGGAGGAAACTTTTGAGAAGGTAGGTATTAGTTTGTCTTTGACAGGTTGGTAGAACTTACTATTGAAACCACTTGATCCTAGGCTTTTGTTTTATGGGATACTTTGATAAGTCTCAATTTCCTTAGCTAGAATTAGTCTGCTCAGGTTTTCTAGTTCTTCCTGATTCAACTTGGAAAGTTTGTATACGTCTGAGAATGTGTTCCTTTCTTCTAGGTAATCCAATTTATGGCATAGTAGTCTGCTGTTTTTCTCAGTATAGCTGGAATATCTGATATAACTGTTCCTTTTTCACTTCTGATTCTATTAGAATTTTGTCACTATTTTTCTTATTTAGCCTACCTACTGGTTTGCCTATTTTGTTTGTATTTTAAAAAAAATCAACTTTTGATTTTATTTAATTTTGTACTATATTTTGATTTTCTTTTTTTTTTAATTTCTGCTCTAATTTTTACTATTCCATTATTTCTGCTGGCTTTAGTTTTATTTTTCTTCATTTAATAGTTACTTAAAATATAAAGATATATTATTTATTAGAGGTCAGATAGGGTATATGATATGATTTCAATCTTTATAAATTTATTGGCACTTACCTGGTAATCCAACATGGCTTATCTTCAAGCATGTTTTATGTGCACTTGAGGAGTATGTTTAAACAACTTTGGGGTTTTATGAATGTCCTTTAAGCCCATATGGTCTAATTTCTCATTTTAGACTATTGTTTTCTCATTAACTATATGTAGTTGACCTGCCCATTAATGTAAGTGGTATGTTAAAGTCCTCTGCTATTATTATATTATTATTAATTTTTGGTTTGTTAACAACAGTTTTACATATTTTGAGATGCCTTCATTTCAAGCATACCTGTGGGTGAGTGATAGATATATTTTCCCTTCTCATGATATACTAATCATTCCTATCTCTTTTACATTTTTTTTTTTTAAGATTTATTTATTTTTGCATTACAGAACTGGGTACAGGCCAGAGGTGCAGGGGCGGTGAGAGGATTCACTAGAGACAGTGGGGAGCAGAACAGGCTGACTGATGAAGTACATTGCTGAGGGGAGCAGGGTGGTGGGTTAGGAGAGGTCTGCCGCTCCAGGTGGATCACCTCCGGGGTTAGGCAGGGATGCAGGCGGGATCAAGTAGCTTAAGCTTCTTAGTGCTGTGCTTTAACCCAGCTGTGCCACCAGGGAGACCCTCTTTTACCTTTTTAAGCTAGTGGTCTATTTTATGTGATATAAATATGCCATTTTTTTAGTGTGTCATTTGCTTGTCTGATACTTGGCAACCTTTTACTTTGAGCCTTTATTTTTTATTTTTTATTTTTAAATGTCATGGGTCTCTCAGAGACAGTAGAACATTGGATTTGGGATTTTGTTTTCTAATAATACAACCAGCCACTCTGTGCATTTTGATTGGTAAGATTAGTCCACTTACAAAAGGTGATTATTTATATGCCAGGGTTTGCTAGTTTTTTTTTCTTTTCTTTAAGAAATATATTTTTCCTCCTCATTCAGATAGTTATAGGGAGTCATAGGGAACCCTTATAAATCTATAGCTGTTCACTGGAGGATGATGGCAAAGAAGAGTGGAAAAAAAAAATTTAGTGTTCCTGAATATGCCAGTATTTCTGTCAACATGTATCAAGTTAACACTCAATTCTATTTATTTATTTTTGCATAGAATAACTGTAGTGTAGCTAGACGTGTGGGGATTAAAAGGATTCAGCAGAGATGGCACATGGGTGATTTGGTGATGGAGAACCCAAGGGGATTGCAACTAAGATGGAAAAATGCACAAAAATATGTAAAAATAAATTATTATAAAATTTAAAAAAAGATTGTGGAATACTCATTGATTAAAGCACTTTTCAATAATCAGGAATAAATATCTAAATTATTAAAAAAAAAAAAAAAAAGATTCACCAGAGACTGCTGCTGAGGAACAGGACAGGCAGTTGACCGAAAGACACTACTGAGGGGAGAAGCAGGCAAGACAGGAAAGGTCTTCTGCACCCTGAGGGTTAGCTCCTGGCTGCAGATAAAACTCAGGTCACAGCTGTGATAGTGCTGAGATTTAACCCCTAGGCCACCAGGGAGGCCCAAAACTCAGTTCTTAATGGATCGCATGTTTGGCTTGACTCTCCAAAGTGGTATGGCCATTTTCCACCAGGGCATAGTAATAAATCAAGCATCATTTTTCAGAAGGAGTCTAATGACTCTCCGTATAGGGTTGTCCACTATGAATCTATTAACAGAATTTGGCAAAGTTTCCACTTAGCATCCAGATCTACATGCAGGCTTGGTGATCTAATGATGTATAGAAGAAGAAATGAGGATTCATGAAGTAAGTGAATGTGTGAATTGACTTGGAAATTTTTGATGTTCTTTATACAAACTAATCTATCCATGTAAGTTAGGGGAGCTTTGATTCTGTTGGTTACGCCAGAACTTTTACAACTGAAATGTTTTAGCACTTGTTACTGCCAGAGCAAACCCTATAATTTTTTTCTGATAGTAAAGATCACTGTATTATTAAATTCTTGATTTCCAAATAATAGTTTCCCACTAAACAATAAAGCTTCTCATTGAAATTTACATGTGAGTAGAGTAAAATTTAATTTTGATTCATTTGTATACTTCTAACTTGAAAATCTTTCCCCAAAAAAGCCCAATAAATTGATCATGTAAGACAAGAGTGAAGATTGTTTTAATAATCTGAATGTAAAGGGACTCCGTTACCAGACACAAAATCACTTGGAATGAAATGTGTGGATATCACTTTTTGGGAAAGCAGTAAATAGGACTGTTAGAGCCCCATGACCCCACAAGGTTAAGGATCATTGATTTAAAAAATGTCTATTAGTAGATTTTTCACACATTTTAAGCATTAGCATCTGTCACAGCTTCTCACCTACAGTATTTTATTATTTTTAAGTATATTTTCTGAATGTTTACATGCTTCTCTTACCTCATTTGTAAATACAGTTAGCTTGTTTTAAATAATTGAAAACTTTAAAAGTCAAATAGAACATTTTGCTACTTAAATTATGGAATAAAGAGACAAATGAAAACATGATAAGGTGATAATTGAAAGTTCAGATTTGATCAAAAGAACATCTTTTGTGCAACTTTTACTTGGCACAAAGATAGTCATTTTTCATATGCCAGTTTAAATGACATTTTTCCAATGTGATAGTCACTGTTAAGTGTGATCAAAACAAAATACTTTAAAACATTTAATAATGTAATTCAGATTTCATTATGTTAACTACAATTATTAAAATGAAGATAAAAATTTGACTATATTTCACATAGAATTCCATTAACTTGAAACTAGTGATTTGGCTTATTAAATCAAATTCCAGTTACCAAAAGTCATTGCCCACAGGAGTACAGCGCAAACGTGTTTTCTTGGGAAATTGTTAATGGTAGTTTATCTGCAATGATGGCTACAGTGTCTAGTCAGCCTAGTTGCTGTGATTATGGTAAACTTTAAGTGTATGGTTTGAAAACACAGAATAGTTTTGGTTTTAGGTTGAATAGGTTAAAAATTTTTAACAAAATACTTTAATATATTTAATTATCTGAATTTATTCTGAATCCTTAAGCATTCCCAGTAGAGTCTCTTTCATGTATCTTATGAGTATTATCTATTCCTGGATGATTCATTAAAGAAACAGAAAAAGCAGAACCACCCGCCTCACACCACCACCCAGGCTGGCCCTTGAAATCTACAACCTTTGAATGCTTCTTTATTCTTGATCCATTGATATTCTTGGTCGATATCTTCCCATCATTTGGATACTGGGGAGTATTGTAACCAGATGTACAGTGTTACTTTCTAACAAGACTTTGGATTAGCATTATATTTACTGTATCACAGTCCTATTTACTGTACCAAAACAGAGGCCTTTTCATAACCTCGTAAGTTCCTTTCTTTTATACACACACACTCACATATTTTAATATATAATATGCAGCCTTGGCTAGAGTAGAATATTAAACTTTGTTTTCTGTCCATGTGATATAGAGAAACAAGAGGCCTCATGTAATTTGGATTTTCCAGGTATCTAATTGCAATCTAATGTACTGTTGTGAAACTAAGCTAGTAAATCTATATGGCTGGTCATTTTGTGGACTTGGCCTGTTCTCTTTAGTCTGTGACAATTTCTGGTTTCCATTCCTTGTTCAGGGATGATAAGAGTGTGATTTACAGGTATAACTAACAAATGAGATCAATTAAAATGTCTAAAAGTGGCACCTGTCTGAGTATAAGGTTGCACTAAATGATTGCTGAAGCTTCGTTTCCTGTAGGCCCTGCCATTGCAAATCCTCTCCACATGCTAAGTAACAATGAAGGGTTGTTTCCTAATGGGCATGAACCAAGAAAGCAGGCCTATTCTATGGCCTTGATATATGATTATTATCACTAGCTGGAAACAACAGGTGTATTTTTCAACTCCATTTACACAAACGATCCCTGTGTTTCATAGCATTCATTAATATATCTTCTTGAATTGCCCAATTTGTTACAAATTTGTACTGCTGGCTGCCTTTGTGATTGAATTGAATTTGTAATGAAATAGAAGCTACCTTTCATTTGTGTACATTATTGAATACTTTGATCATTACAAGACAAACTTGATACTTTTCAAAGATCTTAGGTCATGAGAAGGGGGAAATGGTTACTTATGAGGATACAAGTAATGATTTGATAAAATATTCCAAAACATTTTTGTATTTTTAGACTAAACCTTTGATAGAAAGATAGATAGGAGATAGATAGGTGATAGATATAGATAGATAGATAGATAGATAGATAGATAGATAGATAGATAGATAGATAGATAGATAGATAGATAGCATATGGAACTAATCTTAAGGTTATTTTATATTTTAAATAATATGTAGATATTATGAAGGCTTGGGTATTTTTTTATTGTTAGGTTTGATTATACTTGAAATGTAAAGTTGAAAATTTTAAACTTGTCTTTCAATTATATTCTCATTTGGAAAGTCAGGTAAGTTGTAAAATGAAAGGCAAAATTTTCTATTCAATGATTATCTTTGAAGTCAGATTGTATTTATGAAAGAAATTGATTTTATTCATATATTTGAAGCTACAATTTAATGGCATTCTCTAAAGCTACTCAGAGTCTCCATTCCTAAGTGACATAAATTCCCCAAATTAGAATACACCAGAGTGTGTGAGTAGAGAGATTTTGCCTACTAAAACACTTGCAATTTTCTACCTCATATACTTCAGCGTCTTATAAGATGACTGTCTGTGCAGTTTGCCTGAGATGGCCCCTGGTTAGTGCCTGTCACCCATGCCTATTTTAAAATAGACCCCTTTTCATTTTCACAGGTAGGCTTGAACAACTAATCATAGAGACAGTCAACTTATAATAATTAGGTACATATTTTTATAAAAATACTACAGTGCTAAAAATAAAATTATTCATCCAAATAAACCAGAGATAGACACAAGCAATATCCTTTTTTTTTTTCTGTAAGGCAGGCAGAGTAGCCTCACCTGTGCAAAAAATGGTTCAGATATGCTAAGTAGGATAAGATTCTCAAGTGTTAATGTTCAACTGGTTTAGTCCCTTCAAAATAGTTATATGGAATTGGCATTTAATTATTCCCAACCACCATATGTAGTACAGTGCATATGCCATATTTATTCTGTAACCAGAAGCAAAATACATTGGGAATAAATCTAACTATATCTTATCTCATACCAGTTCTCTCCCAGGTTACACACAGTAGGACTAGAACTACGAAACCAAAGCTAGGCTAATAAAGGATGTAACCAACAAAATTTTATATCATAAAGAAAATACACATCTGTTAAAGAAACTAAAGACATAGGCTACAAACAATCATAGACATTAGCAAAAGGCACTCATCTGGGAAGGGCATGGATTTAAAATCAATAGATACATGACAGATAGATAATAGATGGAAAATATTGATAGAACATCTGATTATAAGACATAGTTCTGTTTTCAATTCTCATAAAATAATACTGCTAATAATGATAGAAACTTGCAAAAAATGCATATTGAAAGTGTGTTGGACTAGATAGAAGCTGATAAATAACATGTCAGTCTCTTCTAATCAATCCTAGAAACTTGGATTCAGGAAGGTAAGTTATACTTATCCTATATAATATCCAATAATTTTGAAGTTAGGATTCTATCTCTCTCATCTCACGTTCCCTTTTTCCCTCATGCTCTCTCTCCCTCTCTCCTTCCCTATTCTTTTCCAGCTACCCTACTAGCTAGGCAGTTGCCCCCAAAGCTCCCAACTGCTATCCGCAGATAGTTCAAGTAGCACAGTTGTGCTTCTTGTTTATGAGTAGGCCCCATGGGATCTAAGCTCATTCACTTCATGTTTGGTTATTTTAGATGTTTTTGATATGCCTTCAAAACTGCAATGTTTGCTGTGAGTGAACTTGATATCATGCATTGACCACCCATATTGCTAACATTGAGGGATGTTACTGTGGGGACACCCTTTCATTGGAGCAAACAGTGGCCTATTTCAGTAGCCACAATATAATCCCAGACAGTGGGTTGGTACACTTACTACACTATTGTTCTGTCTATAAATTGTTACTACTACATTTGTTTGTGACAATGCTTGTTGCAATGGACTAAGCTTTCGTTTCTCCTGCAACCTGTCCCCTCTAATTGGATCATCATTTAAAAATTTGCTCAATGATTTATTCATGTCAATTTCTATCCATACCTCATTTCAAATGAACTTACTCATTAGGTTAACCAGGTCTGACAGTCCAAGATGTAAGCAGCTTGTAGGCACCTTTCCATCTCAAGTTGAGACCTGTGATTTCATGCACCAGTCCTTACCAACTTTCATCAAGGTAAAGAGAAGTCAAAGAGACTTTCGTTTAGCTACTCTTTCCTCTTTAATCCTAAAAACCACAAACCTCATTTCTAAAAAAAGTAATAATCATAATCATGAACAAAACAAATTCACCATATTCTTTTTCTTTTCCCCAGTAAACTAACAATTTGAATTTGACATAATCTGTTGATGATTATCAAGGAATAAGAAATTGTGTTCTAACAAGGGACCTTTGTGTTGGCCATTGACAGGGGTCAGAGTCCCCGCACCTAGGGAAGCCATTCTTGCCTCCTGTCAGTCTTTTTGAGCTCAGGTGATTAATGTTGTGTGTTCTTTATTCAGGCGCTGCATTTAAAAGCATTGTTTACCACCACCTTGTAATCAGCATGCCTCAGCACCCCGCTATTACCTGTGATAATAGTGTGACTGCAATTTGGACTTGAAAGAATAGGCCTTGGATGGGCCCTCTGAAGCTCAAAGCTGCGCTGCAGCCCTGCTATCTCCATTGGTAATTTGTTTTCAAGAACAGTGATTTACATTTCAGTTGGATTACACCTTTTAATATATCACAAAAGTAGTGGCTGTGGTGCAAACTCATAGCCCTGCCACGTTGCAAATGATCATTTGAGTCACTGTAGAGAGGGGCACTGTTCCAACTAAAATTCAAAGTGGGCAGGTCTTTTCATGATGTGCACTACGCTTGGTGGGTGACATGAAAGTGGCAAAAAGTACTGTCCGTATCGCTCTTTCAAAGTGCTGGGGCATAGTTGTGTGCCATTCAGAGTTTTCACAAACCTGCCCATTACTGAATGAGTAAAAATGAGAATTTCTGGGAATAGTCTCTCAAATATTTAAGTAATGATTGGGTTTTCTGTGGGACTGCTTTATGTTATCTAAAACATTATGATTTACATTCAGAAATATAGTCCAATAAAAACAATTAATTCAAAAATTGCAAAACAAAAAGAATGTAAACATTATTATGACAAATTATTGTTTTAAACCAAAGTTTTATTTATAAAGATCTTTACTAAATGCATTCATATTTACGTCTTTCTGCTACTGAGATTAGTTCCTTATTTTTAACTTTACAGAGGTATTTTCAGTCAATAGAATTGTGTAGTTCTGCTTTCGTTGTGCAAGCCTAACCCTGAATACGATGACATCAGGGTGCAAAACCTACAGCGTGTGCATAGATCACAAGGGTGGCGTCTTCATGAATGAGCTTAAGGTTCTTATAACACAGTTCCCACAGAGCTCCCAGCCTTTGCTTTATGTCAGGACACAGCAAGATGCTGGCAGTCTCTGACCAGAAGAAAGTCTTCCTCAGAGGTAGAAGGTTGATGTATGAAAACCCAAGGTGGGTGAATTTCAAAAATATGCTGAATTAAACAGATACAAACCATTGTATATTGTCTGATTCCACCTATATGAAATATCCAGAACAGATAAATCCATAGGTGGAAATAACAATGAGATTAGAGAGGTATTATAAAGACTAATGGGTGAGATGTTCTAACTAAATAGAAGGGATATGAACTAATTCACATTGTAAATTATGAAATGCTATCAAGTTGTGTATTTTAAAATGATTAGGCAGTTCTCAACAGTTTTTGTTATTATATGTCTTGCTGTATAGCTATCTGGTGTTACTATGGCACTCTTTGGGGCTCTTGGATCACAACTTCTGGTTCATTTCACCGAGTGAAATAGTTGTTAATGGTTATTTCTTTGAATAAATTTTCTTTTTTTTTTTTTTTGAAGAGTTATTTATTTATACATACAGAACTGAGGTACAAGCCAGAGGTGCAAGGGTGGAGGCTTCACCCGAGAAAGAATGGGGAGCAAGACAGGCAGATCGATGAAGTTCACTGCTGAGGGGAGCAGTAGGCAGGCCAGGAGAGGTCTGCTAGGCCATGTGGGTCACCTCCGGGACAGGGATTGAACTCATGCTGAAATGGCTTTACCTTCTTAGTGCTGTGCTTTAACCCTCTGCACCACCTGGAAGGGCCCTGCCTAGATTTTCTATGCTTTCTCTTTTGCTTCATCTTCTGGGTTTACCATGATACAGATATTACTTCTCTTTAAGTCATCCCAGAGAGCACACACACTATTTATTCTTGTTATCTCTACCCATGTTCTATTCTTGTATTATCCAGTATCATATTTTCAAATTCACTAATTTTCTCAATTGCTTCTTTCTCTGCTATTAAGCTCCTCAAATGTATTTTTAATTAGCTTTCATGTTTCTTAATGCCCTTATTTCTGAATCTTGATGCCTTCTATCTTCATTATCTTTATGCTGTTGTTGTATATCCACTGATGTTTTGTTTATTCCAGTGTTGACACTTCCACGGTTGCCCGAATTCCTCTTCTGTCATGCTTTGCGACTCCACTGTGGGAGAGCTCTTTTCACATATTTTTGTTGTTGTTTTTGTTTCTGGCATATGTAACTGTGTTCTGTCTCAGTTTTGATTTTGTATGGTTTTTAATAAGGATACATTTTCAATTGTGTTTTTTACATTTGTCAGAGTAGTGGGGGAATGGAACTCTGAAGGGATAGTTTGTATAAATGAGGACCAGGTCAATAGGCATCAAATGATCACCTCATTAGTGTTAGCAATTAAAACTAGCACTTCTGGCCCTCCCTGGTGGCGCAACGGGTTAAAGCACAGCACTGAGAAGCTTAAGCCACTTCCGCATGAGTTCGATTCCCGCCCGCTCCGGAGGTGACCACAGGGCGTGGCAGACCTCTCCTGGCCCGCCCACTGCTCCCCTCAGCAGTGTACTTCGTAGATCTGCCTGTTCTGCTCCCCGCTCTGTCTCTGGTGAAGCCTCTCACCGCCCCTGAGCCTCTGGCCTGTACCCCAGTTCTGAATGAACAAATAAATAAATCTTTAAAAAAAAAAAAAAAAAAAAAACAACTAGCACTTCTGCAACATTTCACTGTGTGGAGGGTAAGTGTCTGTGGTATCTCAGCATACCATAGGGAGTGACAGGTGTTTCAGGTGTCTCAAGTTGCACTCAGTATCAGTATCTCGCATAGGGTCTCCAGTTTTGAGCCTCAAGTTGAAGCCAGAAGTCCTTGTTCTCTGCCTGGCCCTGTAGTTTCCCCTCTATCCTACTATTTCACACCTGTATGCAGAGCAGAGCTGGTCCTAGAAGCCCTAATGTTGCATGTGCCCAAATCAGTAGCTGGGGAGCTCTGCCCTAAGGCATTTTCTCCCTCTTGTGGACTATACTGCCCAGTTATTACTTGACCATTTTTTTTAAGATTAATTTATTTATGCATGTAAGATCTGAGGTGTAGGCAGTGAGAGGATTCACCAGAGACAGAGTAAGGAGTAAAACAGGTAGATCTACTGAAATGCACTGCTGAGGAGAGCAGCAGGTGAGACAGGAGAGGTCTGCAGCACCATGTGGGTCAGTTCCCTGGCTGGGGATGAATCAATGCTGTTGCAGTGGCTTTCAATAACTTCATAGTGCTGAGGCTTAAGGCTCTGTGCCACCAGGGAAGCCCACTTAACTTTATTTTGTATCAATTTCCTTCTAAGGGTCTAGAGGAGCCAGACCACCTTCCTGCCAGACTCTCCTCTTTTCTTTTTATTCTTGTTTCATTTTCTCTAAAAATTCACATAGTCAATGGAGACTAGAGAGGGTTAGAAACCAGTATTAGTATAAGAAAAGCTTCAAAGTATCAGAAGTTTGCAGGAATGATGGTTAAATTTACTGACTGATGCAGAATGTCTCTATACATATTGCAAACCTGAGCTTGAAATGTATCTTTCACAATTGAGATATACAGAGTAATGACAACCTGAGAATATGTTTTTGTTGGTTTGTTTGTTTATTAATTTATTGATATGGTCAAAGGGACTTTGTAGATGTGATTAAGGTTAAGGACTTTAAGAATTAGAGAACAGCCTGCGATCCCAGGTGAGCCCAGTGTAAGCACATCAATCCTTAAAAGTGGAGGAAAAGGACATGAGCTCAGGAATGTATTTTCTAGAAGCTGTTAAAGGAAAAAATAAAAAAGGGGTCCTTCCCTAAATACTCCAGGAACTCACCCCTGCCGATACCAGGATTTTCATCCTGAGATAGAGGTAAACAAGATTGTAAACTAATGTCTGTGTGGTATTGTTTGTGTTGATTTGTGGTGGTAATTATACAATGTGAATATCTTAGGATTCCCTTTATAGGTATAAACTATGTTGAGATTGTGTGTGTGTGCATGTGTGTGTGTGACTAGAGGTGCTAATAGCTTGATTGCTAATATAGTAAATAAAGACCCTTTGAAAAGTTACCCATAGGATCCAGTTCCGCTGGGTATTTGAATCCCTCGACATTACTACAGGAATTCCGTTCATGAGTATTTTCAAAAACAGAACATCAATGAATGAATTAGTTCCAGAGGGAAACAAGAAGTACATAGAATAATTTCCTGGACTAGCACAGAAAGATAATAATTTGAAATACTCTGCCCTGACATGCTAGGTGCTATTCAGTGTATTACTTCTTTAAATACTCCCTGAATAGGTAAGAAAGTTGTATTTTCCCTGTTTTACTCATGGAGAAGCAGAGAGATTTACCCACCATTATAGGCCAGGAGATAAGAGAGTCATGTTTTGAACCCAGATTTTTTGGATTCCAAATTGTTGCTACATCTACTCTATTAGAACTGCCCTACAAAGAAAGTCAATGATTAATTGTGGCTCAATGTGATATGATTCTGCCTTATACTTAAGAGTGGGCTCACACCAAGCAAGGTGTCACCAGAGACTGGGGGCAGTCCTTCTCTAGCGCTTTAAAGAAATCTCCTTTCTGTACTTCCAAATTGATACATTTCACAAATCCTCATCATTTGGCTAAGTACTGAAGACAATGAAACTAAGAAAAATAAGGCATGGATTCTTGCTTCAAGAAGATTGCAACTATGCAGAGGGCAAAAGTAGAAAAGGATTAAACATAAAATTCTAAAGAGATATATGTTCCCACAAGAAGAAACTCAAAACCAAGGCATCTGGGAAGATCAGGACAGTGTAGATGGAAGGGGGACAGGGGATTTGGACAAAGCATTGGGGCCCATGTCTGCACCACATCTGAGTGCTGGGCACCAGGCTCTTGCTGGGCACGGGGAGGCACTGACCTGCCCTGAATTTGCTCTGATTGTGGCATGAACTTGTGGCAGATCTGATTTTTATCTAAATGCTTTGATGTGCAGTTATCAGATGATGAGCTGACTATCAACCAGATGTTTTAGGACAGGTGCATGTGACTGAAGACTCTGAGTTCTGTCCCCTACAGTCTGTTAGGTTCAGATCTTCAGTAGTTCAAACTTCTGTAGCTTCATCATGTTATACAAAAGGTATTGTCTTGCCAGTTGTGTGTAAGTGGAAACCCGGAAATAAGCACTCCTGGGGTTTTAAGGAAATTGAAATAGGGACATTGACAAAAATGAAGGGAATTTGCGAACATTTATGTCATTCAAGTCTTGTTACAATATCTGGATGATAATTCTTTGATGAAATAAAACATACTTTGAATTCATTCATTTATAAATGCCTTTGTGTACACATGCACACACACACTCACTTGTCAATGTGCTTACCTAACATATTGGACATATTCTGCATTCTGATGGGACAGTAATTAATTTAAAATGAAATGCATTTCAGGAAGTTGATCTCTTTGTGTTTTGTGGTCCTGACAGACATTTCTGCCTATTTGTTGATGAATGTATGTGACTTTATTTTTTCTCAAGAAGAACCAATCGTATTTCTCTGGTGGTAGTAAATCTCTCTTCTACACAGCATTGGAATCTTACCTCTTCCACCTCAGTGACTTGGGAGAATTTCACTGAACTCCAACTCTAGCTCATCCTCTTTTTTTTTTTTTTTTTTTTTTGCATTCTTTCTTTTATCTTTCTATACCAAAAACAAAACTTGTTGTCCAGGAGACTTCACCTGCCCTTCTGAGTCAAGTTCCCCGACTGCTGCCAGACCCAGAATACACAGTGCTAAAATAGACAGTGCCCTGCAGGACTAGGCTCTATGGGAGCAGCTATCCTACTCCATCCCTTGCTGTGGAAAGTGTGCTTTGCAGAATTCTCAAACCAGTCAGGCAACCAAAACCAGATTTTGAATGAGGGTAGGTAGGTAGATGGTACAGAGCATGATTATAGATAGATAGATTGATAGATAGATAGATAGCCTTTTTTTTTTTAAGCCCTCTGGGGTGCAGGCCAGAAGTCTGGGGTGGTGAGAGGATTCACCCAAGATAAAGTAGGGAGGAGCACAAGCAGTTCTACGAAGTACACTGCTGAAGGGAGCTGCAGGAGGGACTGGAGAGGTCTGTGGCACCATGTGGGTCACCTCCCCATGGGGGATCGAACTCACACTGAAGCAGCTGTGCCGCATAATAACCCTTTGCAACACCAAGGAGGGCCCATGATTTGTTTTTAAAAGCATGAAATATTTTAGAGGTATAAGTTTGCTTATTACAATCTTTTTTTCATCAAGGGAACAGCTTTATAGTTGAAATTCTGAAATTACATCAATTGAAACATAAAATAATCAAAATTTCCTGCCCCATTTCCAATTTGAATAAACCCTGCTGTACATTGCTTTTACCTGTGACTAGGAGATTGCAGCATAGAGTCAATATCCTTCACAGGATTTAGATTAAATTACAGCAGTGCGAATCTCTTTTCTTTCTTTTCTCTTCCTCCTGAATATGATTCACTATGATTTTCCCTTGGCTGGCATTTGCTCCTTTGACTTTCCCCCATATTCAAGAGATGGTGTATGCTCCAAACACATAACATTATCAACTTTAAGGGCTGCAATTGATTGAATATTTTGACAAATATACCTCTCTAATTCCTGAAGCCATATGGACGTGCAGGATGCCATATGGAGTAAAGTACTCTGCCTCATAGATGATCCAAAAGCATTTTTTTTATTAGCGGTTATTTCCTTGAACTGAAAACTGATTAAGTTTTGAATATTCCATTACTGAGGATAGTAATCTAGCCAACTATGTATTCTTCAGAGCATCTTTAGTGAGAGAAATATATTGCTGAAGTAGAAGTCCTTGATAGGGCTCACCATCTCAGGAAAATATCAGTGAAAAGCTATTTCGATTTTTTGTATATCCATTCAGATTCTTTCTGCAGAAAGCCACAGAAAATCCTCAATTTGCTGCCTTAAACAATGAGGAAAATCATCTTATCTCACAAGAAGACTCGGTAGCACAGTGAAATGGTTGCC
Organism: Condylura cristata; assembly: GCF_000260355.1. Taxonomy (NCBI): domain Eukaryota; kingdom Metazoa; phylum Chordata; class Mammalia; order Eulipotyphla; family Talpidae; genus Condylura; species Condylura cristata. The sequence continues at coordinate 6,638,021 of NW_004567121.1, read as the reverse complement.
TGAAGCATAGAGTGATATCACGGAGAATAAAAACTCTGTCTTTGCTGTTTTCACCTCTTTTCTCAAGTTGGCTGCCTCTCGGTCCTAGAGTGGGTCTGTCGCCCTGACGTTCACACATGACAGTGTCCAATAGGAGCAGTTAACCTCTTCCTCACCACTCTTTGCATATAAAGGAATCCTTTCTCAGAAATGAAAGTGTGACTCAGCACTGTGAAGCTATCCACAGCCGCTGCAGCAGGAGAGGTGCAGCAGACCTCTCCTTTCTTGCCCACTGACCCCACTCAGTAGTGTCTTTCAGTCAGTCTGCCTGTTCAGTTCCCCAGTCTGTCTCAGCTGAATCCTCTCACCCCCTGCATCTCTGGCCTTTACCCCAGTTCTTTTATGCATAATCTATATGTATATATAT
>NW_004567121.1:6596554-6637515 GCF_000260355.1 Condylura cristata | reverse complement strand
TATATACACACACACACACACATATACATATAAAGAAATGAGTCACAGATCCCCCTCACAATTTATTCTGAGTTCTGACACAAGCCACTCCCAAATTTAATTGTGCAAGGTAGTGGGAGGCCTATGAGTGAATTACTGAAATTTTTAGCCAAGGGAGAAAAGCAGAGACCCCAAATCACACTGGCATTCTCTTAGAAATGAAAAAATAAGCAAGAGCTAAATGGAGAAGCCTGAAAATACAAGATTTGCTACACTTATTTTTATACTTTATGCTGAGAGAATTAACTTGACCAGACACCCCACCCCCCCAAAAAAAAACTACTGTGTAAATTCTTTGCATGGAGTAAATAATTGGAATTACTCTCAAAGACTAACAGGAAAAGTATTGAACTGAAATGAGGAAATTCACTAATGGGTATTTGTTGACATTTATTTTTCCAAAGTCATAATACCTGTTTCTTAGAGAAATTTTTATCAAAAATAAAAGAGATGAGGGCTTGGTTTTCTTCTCCATTGCTAAATGGCCATCTCTAATCTTCAATGTGATATCTTTTAGTTATCTTCTATAAAATATTAATAAAGATTGGAAGCCAGATTAGGCAATCAGAACTGAGTTTTGTATTGTGTAGTCTTACAGACCAGGCACAAAACCTCCCTTGGAGCTGAAGATATGAATTTATTAGTCTACCTGACAGTTGAGTCAGCATGGTGGTCCATTAACCGAAGTTTGAACTTTTCTAACATTTGCCAAAAATTCAGACACGTTTCTCTGAGAGGCAAGGAAAGGCCTGGGATTTAACATTACTAACATCCATGCAAGCTCATTCTCTGAGTCAGTGAGCTCTGCAGTAACATGGACTTAGCTACAAGATGGAGAGAATGGGGGTAGAACTCAGTGATTTCTAAAGTCAGATTCAGTCCTATGGGTCTGTGATTCTAATTTAAGCTCAAATATAAATTGAACCTCCATAAAGGTCAATTGGAAGTAAATTCCAGTGGGCCATAGCTCAAGGCCTTAAATAATCACCGTTGCTAATATTGGGTCTATAACTTCCACACAAATATGAGACTTGATGTCAAAGTTTCAGTAAACTACACTGTACCATTGATAGAGCCCAACACAGAATAGATTTCTCAGTCCTTTCTTTGATCAAATGTTAAAAAGTTGTTTGTTCTTTTTCCATGTAAAATCTTACCTTCTTATATTTGTCTAAAAGTATTCTCTGATAAATTGTAGGCTTCAAAAGTAAATATCAATATTAAAAAAAAACCACAATTGGAAACCACTGCAATTTAACTTTCCTTGCTTAAGACTTGATTAACAGCAATGTAAAATCTAAAGTAACAAAAAGGACTTTCTATATCAGTGCACACATATGAAGAGACTAATGTTTACAACCTAATCATATGTCATCCACACTTTTTTTTATTCACAATTCATTTTGATTCATCTTCATATTATGTATTGAAATTCTTTTATCCCATTAACACCCTTTCTTTCAGAAATCTGTAAATGAACATAATTAAGAATCATTTTGAGGCACTAGCTTCTGAAATATTCATTATTAACCTGCTGGCTACACTTGTCTCTTTTTTTATTTATATAATTAATTAAGTATTCTTTTCTAATACATATATTCTCAAATAATTTGCTAATACTATTCAGGTTTTGACTTGTCTATTTTATTTTTCTCCATTTAAAAGAAATGTGTTTGTGTTCCTCTCTCTCACCTTTGAATTTTCTAGAAGGGTTGAAACAGTTGAGGACAGTGAAGTTTGAACTACTTTCAAACTTGGTAGGCAAGAAAAAGAATAGTTTTAGAACTTACAAAGGGAAGTAATACTAAATATACATGTTTCTAGGATAAATTCTAGGATAGTTGTGGGTGTGGATCCAGTAATCTAAGATTGCTACTTTAAAACAGCATTTGGGTTCTAATTTGGGTTGATGAGACCCATCCTCTAATTTTTCACAGATTATTTAATATAAATATTTCTTGAATAATTTCTAGTTTCTATATTGGAAAAATATAGGGTCAGGGCTAATGATGAAGCCAGAATTATTTGATGAGCTGTGACAATTTAGTACCAGGATATTCTCAGCAGCTATAAAGCATCTTAGACTGTCTAGAGTTACTAAGGAAGAGACATAATTATAATTATTTTTAGTAACAAATTAGTTGCCTATGGTGCATTCACACAATTAAAATCAATGCTTTTTTAAAGAGAAAATCAGAAACTTGGCACCACTCCTCAGAGTGTTCCCAGACCTGAGTTTTTCCTAAAAGACTAAATGACTATGGAAAATCCATTTCATGCTTGCTTACTCTGCAAAATCCCCTAACTGGATGACTAAGAAAAATAAAAATTGGGAATGGTCATGGTGATGCCAAAACTGCAACTGAATTTCCTGAATAGGAGTTTCCAAGCATAGTTAGGGCAGTGAAATTTTACACAAATTTGCTGATTCTGGGGAATTGTGCTACAGGACTGGCTCTGGCAGTAGTTATCAGAGATTAATCAAAAGGCACTCTAGAAATGAAGGTCCTAGCTTAAAATATCAAAGAATCATATCTATGCTGTCAAAACAGTCTTGATACTATGTATCTGTGGTTTCTCCAAAACAGGATATTAAAAAAAAAAAAAAAACATATACTACTAAAAATACCTAGATGGAACTTACACTGTCCTCCCTTAATCCCAGTCATTCACGTCACAAATGTCCATCAAACATATGGCATGACTCTGAGGTCTTAATTGGGGAAGATGAGTGAGCAAAAGATTTAAAATCATTAATCTTACATATTGAAAAGTGCTGAAAAGAAAACAGGATGCCAACATATAAAGTATATATGCTTGTTTGTTTTTGTGGTCATGGTTTATCATTCGAATTGTGTGACTGACCTTTGGATGAGGTGACAGAAGAGGTGACATTCAAGAATCATCTTGAATAGCAAAAATAAATATGTCATGAGATATCTGGACAGAGATTTTCTAAGAAAAGGGAATAGTTGTGGTCAAAGTTCAAAAAACAAAGTTGGTGTCTTCAAAGGTGGTGACGTGTAGGAGATACAGAAGGAGTTACAGTCCAGCTCAGTGGAACTTGTAACTCTGCCAAAGAATATGGATATAATTGTAAGTGTGATAGTGAGCTGCAGGAAGAGAAGAGGTAGGAGAATGAGTCATGAATTTAAAAATCACTCTGACTTTACAGGGGGAAATGAATTATAGAGCAGCAAAGCCAGGGAGTGTCACATCATGAGGCGAGCTAAGAGAGACGCAGGAAAAGGCCAAGGTGCCAGCTGCTGCTGAGGTGACCAAGTGAAGGAAAAGGTGAGAAGTGAAGACACACGTGGCAACAGGGGCCGGCTAGTCACAGGAGAGGAGCTACTTCCTTGGTACAGGAAACTGAAACATGATTGAAGTGGATTAAAAGAAAATTGAGGTAAGAAGACAGACAATTTCTTTTGGATTTAAAATCCAATTTAGTTTGTTTTGTATTTTTTTTTTTTAACTTGGAAAAGCATCAGTAAAAAATGTTGTATCCAGAGCAGGAAACCTGAATTGAACAGAGAGGTTTTGTTTTCTCTTTAGAATGAACATCGTGGTAGATATGTTTGTATGCTGACAGGAGGAATGAATAATGAAGCATATTGGAAAATCCCTCCTACTTCCTTCCTTTCAAACAAAGAAAATATATTGTAAGAGGCCAGAAGAGATGGGGTACTGTAGGGGGTACCCAGAGTGATGCCAGTGTGTCTTTATCCAAGATCCACATCCCATCTAGAACTGCAAGACCCTCTAGAGATGCATTACAGAGGACGGAAATCTCAGAAGACTGAAGATTCTTGAGCAAAAGAAGGGGTTTTGAGGCCAATCTTTTAGAAGCTTGGAGCTCTGTACAAGATACACATATGACTCAAGATAATTTGTTCATCTAAGCAAGGTTTTCTACTTCCTTCTTTGACTCGATAAATCTATATTGAGCACTGCTGAAAATGAGGATCAAATAATAAATATAACAGATATGATGAATGATCTCCTTGATCTTCTGTGCCATCCATAGCCTCATGTACACATGCACACAAACACACAAGCCCACACTCCTACACACCTCACCAAAACAGCACAGGTGACATTACTTTGGATGAAAATCCTGTACCAACCTCTGTGTCCTAAACTTTGAAAAATGTGCACTTGCTTTAAATGCGTAGGTCTAGGACTAATTATTTTAAGCCTCAAATCCTTAAACTATTATAGGGATTATTAGGATTTTCCATGAAGATTGAAAACTGGCAAATTCTTGGAAAGAAATATTGTGCTATTATTTCAGGGGAGGGTATTAAAAAGGAAACTTTCTTTCTTAGGCTGAAGATTTACAAGGTTAGTGCGTTTGACTTATGATGATGGTTGACTCAGCGTTTTTCAAATTAATTTGCTTTGGAAACCAGTGACAAGTACTGGACACTCAGGGGGTTTTCAGATGTCCCCACCAGGTTCCTGTTGGACAGTGTGCTGCCCTCTGTTTCAGTAACTGCGTTAGTCCTTTCTTGTTTCTACGGAAGTGGATGGAGACAGCTACATGATTCTCCAAGACATCCCTAGTTAGTTATAGCTAATGAGAAACCAGAAAATCTGTAAATAGATGGTTTGGTATTACTGCACATAAAAGTAATAGTCTGGGAAAAGGAAAGTACTTCTGTATTATTATATTATGGGCATTACAGACGATACACCCATGCAAAAAAAGAACAAGACAAAAAAATTAAAACCTGTAATTTATTTATAAAATTTTAGTTCTTGCCTTAGGTGATAAATTTATGTATACTTATGATTCATGCATGTTTCTTATAGCATATGAAAAGGTATTCTTTAGAAAAGGACCCTTTAGGGGACCACGATTGATTTTAAAATTTAAAAATGAAATCAACCCAGTTGTATTCACTGGAGTTGCTAACACTTGATTTTTAGAAGCTTGAAATGATGTTATTAAACAACATTTTTTTACACAGTCATTTGCTTTATTTTTTACTTTTATTTATTGAGGTGACAGTAGTCGAATACACTATACAGGCTTCAGCTATACACTTTCTCACCTCAGCACCTCCACCCATCACACCTCGCTCAGCACACCGTCTGACCCTAGCGCCCCCTCCGGCCCCCTCTGGGAAGTGCAGGTCTGCTGTCAGACCCTAAGACTGATTTTGATTTTTAATGAGCATTTTAAAAAGTCTTCCTGAGAATGTGTTTCTCTATATTATCTAAAATCCTGTGCATACTTAGAAGTTCGGCGTGACTCATTTAGATAAAAACCCAAATTTTAAATAATATTCTCAATCATTTATTTATTGACATTCTTCGGGCCAACCTCTTGTCATTTGAAAGGCCGTGAAGCAACTGAAGGGTCCTTTGGAGAGTAGAACTGTCAGTTCTTCCGCTAACAAGTCAAGACAGGCTGTTCTGACCAGACGCATCTTAAATTAGTGGTTTCTTTACAGGGATAATTTGAATCATTTGTGCATTTTGTGCTGGTTAAACCTTTTAAAATGACATCATCAATCCCTAAATCTATTTCACCAGGGCAGATAAACTGCTCTGTCTAATGATCTGCTGGGAAACTGCTGGGCTGGAATTGCTCTTGCCCCTGGCCCCACATGGATGAACTTGCTTAGCTATGTTACCCTGAGGCTCCTCCAGGCCCTGGGAGCACTGATATTTAAATAGAACCCAATTGTGTTGCCTGAGAAGTTGTTAAAAGAGAATTGACTCTTTCCTTCCAGATGTCAGTAGCCACTGTTCTCAGCCTCTCCAAGTATCTACCAATCTGACTCTTCAACTTCTAGATTTTCTCAAGAAATAGCAAAAGGGTTAACACCTGCAGCTCAGAGTCTTAAGCTCATCCTGATGGGTCTGACTGGTCAGGGCAGATCTGAGGACACACTCCCAGGCTGCTGACATCCAAACAGGTAAGAGTATGAGAGATACTTTATATATTAAATACTTGTTAAGCTTAAGTTCCTTTTTCATTTATTTAGCCAAAAAATAAATAGAAATGGATTATCATATTCTCTCCCCGAAGCCTATTTTAAGACTGCTGGTCTTAACAATATTAAGATTTCTTTGAGGTTATAATTGCTACAAGTGGAACTCCTCAAATTCAGAACTGTGTGTATGTAGAGTTTCATATATATAATTCCATTTTATAGATAATGTTTCAAAAATATCATTCTAGGCATATTTGCTATTTTCATATGCAAAAGTTATGTTTATATAAACAGAAATAGAGAGCTAAAACATGATGAACAAATTCAAATCTATCCTCTGCTTGGATTTACAAACTCTAAGAGACTCAAGGTGACATAATTAAGGGTAATTCTGAAGTGTGAGTTCTTCTGAGGGAATCTTTTTTTATACATTTGGACTTTGTATGTGGATCCATATTCTGTGGGCAATTTTTCTATTTCTGTTGAATTAATTTAATAATGTCACTGCTTGAAATAGCCCAGAATATAGACAAATGTCAATGATTTTCAAAAATGTCACCTTTCCAGAGAATGGCATTTTGTTTTCTTTTAAAAAAGAAAAAGAAACAAAAATAAAGCATTTGTATTAAAATATTCTCTGTGAAGGCACCTAGGAATCTGTGTGTTATCCCACTGGTAGAAACTAATTGATTTTCAAGTAGGCTCGTTGGCCCTACCAGAGTGAGCAGGAATGTATTGGGCCATCAAAACATTTTGGGCAGTTGTTTTTGACTTGAGAATAGCAGGATGAATAAAACCCTCCCAGAAGGAACTCATTAAATTCAGAACTTTCTTTTTTTGGCTAAGGGACAAAAACTGGAGTTTATTGAAGGCCATCAAATCTTCCAGTTTCTAAAGGAACTGGGAGGAAAGGCTAATTTTGAACTCAAAACAGAGACCATTTGGTGCATCCCACTAAATTCTGCTGCTTTGAGGGAGGATTAGAAAAGAACATAAATGTATCTCTCCGTACAAACACAATTGAAATTCAGAAAAGTAAAGCCCCAGGTCAAATATAACCCCATCAATCTAGCCCCTAAAAGCACTAAGGACATCAGAAGCATTATGTAGTCCACACATCAAAACAAAGCCAAAATCAAATAAAATCTTTGATATCTCTTGAGAGTCTGTTTTAATGAAATAAACCATATACACCGTTGTAGATTACACAAATTCTGGGGTAAGTTTGCATTCTAACTGCTATTCTAATCACCATAAGCTAATGGACCAGAAGCAAGAATATACCACTTACTAACAGGGGACTGGAGGAAAAGAAACCATAAAACCACAATAATAATAAATAACATATTTGGCAAATATGTTTTTGGTTTATCTCATTTGGTCTTTTCATTATCTTAAGTGTTAAGTGTTGCTGAAGACCTCATTCTGTTAATGTTCATAGAGACGAAATATACTGTGTGAGTCAAATGAGCATGGCCCAGGGATTGAACTCCAGTCCCTGGTTGATGTATGTTATTAGGATTCTGTTATAAAGGAAAGGCAAGACATTCATGGACACACTATACTAGGCATTTTACATGCAGTATTTTATTTAATCTCAGTGATAATAACATTTGTCCGTATGACTAATAGGTTAAAAAATATTCTATGTTGAAAAAAATCAAAGTCATGGAAAGGAGGCTGCACTTCATGCATGGGCCACTACCAGGAGAAAAAGAAGGAAAGAAAAGAAAAGAAAAAAAGGCAGGAGGCAGCATCAGACCAGAGCCAGTTGGGATTAATGTAATATAACCAACCACAGTCCTGGAAGGACTCTATTTCTATCATAGATGGGATAAATGCTAGCAAAATTTTACTTAGTGCTTAAAGGACAGGATTACCCCAGCATGCACAAAGACTTGGGGAACATCCAGACATCTGGGTTAAGGAAAAAAAGATACCAAGTTAATAGAAATTGACAAAAGTTTGACAAGGGCCCTTCTGTCCCTCAAAGGCATTGAGATAATTGTGGTTCTGTTTTCTTTGACACATCAAGTACATTTTACTAATAAATTTAATTGGAACCAATTCAGAAATGATCATTCAGATTGCAGAATAACACATTTTTAGTATAGAAAAGAGAATGTAGAAAAATAGTGTCTTTTAAAGTAACCATTTGCTAAAAAAAGCATGTTATAACATCACTGCATGAGTTAATTTTGGACCCTGCTGCACTGTCTGGTATTATTTCTGCATAACACGATCTCCTACTAATTGTATCAGTTGGACTACATTTGGTTGCAAATAATAAGAAAGCCAAGTAGCACTAGTTAAACAGACAGGAGCTTATTTATTTTTGTGACAAGAGACCCAGTGGAAGGCAGGTGTTGGTATAGGTTTGTTGGCTACGTGATGTTATTGGGGGCCAAAGGGAAAGCTGCATCATCAGCATCATGTTCAAGTTCAAAGTCAAAAGGAGGAGATAAGCAAGATGGCAAGAGGATTCTAACCCCAGAAAGTTCCTCTCCTCTAACTCCTTCTGTCTCTTGGCCCCCTCCCTGGTATATTGCCCCTGGAATTCTCATTGGCTACACCAGACACAAGGTCATTCTGAACCCTGGTCAGTGGAGAGACTAGGAGAACTGATTGACATCCATCAGGATTCAACTCTGGATTGGCCTGAAAGTTCACTTTGACTTCAGGTCACCTACCTTGACTTCAAATGCTCTCCACCAAGTGCCTGACAAAGAAAGCAAAGTCCCCCTGTGCAAGAATGCATAGTTAGGGTAGGTGACTGTCGTGTAGCCACTACACATCAGCAGAGTTAACACAGACTTTTCACTTCGCAAGATGTACTGACTTAATTGAAATCAGCGTAAGTTTCTTCTTCCAAAGATAATAGAACAACAAAAATTCATCTTAAAACGTTAATGTTTGTCTTTTCAAGTAAAATAGAGACTAGGTCTGCATATATAGATAGCAAATGATATAAAATATAATTAAGACTGATGATGCATGATTTAATTTTAAATCGTGCATAGATGAAACCAACATCTTTTAATCTGAAATTTTGAATTATTTCTTATACTAAGAAAATAGGATGATCAATGTAACTACTATACATACTGCTCCTTATTTCTAGGGATACATTACTTTCCTCCAATATCATCAGTTTTGCACCCTTATCTCAAAAGACTTTAAACTAAAATTATATATTTCTGAAGCCTCAGTCTTAGGGTATGTAGTGCACTTACTTATACAACATGAAATAATAAATTCCTAAAAGATAATTATAATTAAAAAGAGAAATATTGTGGTTAGATTGCATTTATTTGTTACATATTTCAATGCAGCACTGATACTTATTTAATGTTTTGAAGATCTGATTAATGCTTTATTTTCCTTATTATAAACAATGAAAATGGTATCATCAGAGGATAAATGTTTGAAAAGGAGGGACTATTTCAAGTAGTTTTAAAAAAATGCTATTTGCAACTTATTCATTTCAATTCTGTTACATTAATAATTTATCAGAAGCTTCAGCCTAGGGGACAGTTCAATATGTGTAATTTATCTTGTGGAATCACTGTTGATGGTCAGTTAACCTAATCTGTCCTGAGTGACTCAGCTTGTTAGAAGATAATTTAGAGCTGACCAGCAGTTGACTCCCTTAGAAATTTCATCACTGACGTCCCTCACTTACACCTCCATGACAGTCCTTCTAGAAAAGGTGGGGCTTGGATTAAATACTAGAATGACTCAGGTAGCTGTTACATAAATACTCAGTGGCAGGCCAGATGTTTCCCAAAATCGGCATACCAAGAATGTACACTTACTGGGCTCTATTAGCGTAATGTGTTTTTATTCTTAAACTATGCAAAAACATCTCATGCTTTCAAGAGTGAAGCTGACTTGTCTTTATAACTTGAGAACACTCAGCTTCACAGAATTTCATGTGGTATTTATTCAGGGCATCAATCAGAAAATGTCTCTTGTGATTTAGAGAGTGTACATATATCAGAACCAGGATTTTCTTATAACACCAAATAAAGGGCTGGGGGTGGGGAAAATGATCTACAAATTTCACCAGTAACTTTGAGACATAACAGAGCACCAATAACAGTGAGAGAACTTAGAAAGAGAAAAATTAAAAAATATAAAAAAACATAACCAAAGAGTTTGAGATCATTTTTAAAAAGTCCAATTTGTAAGTTATTCATTATTGTTGTCCCTTGGTAAGGAGTTACTGAGCAATTTTACTATTAAGGAGTTGGCCTAATTTGGAAACATGTTAATTTGATTCCATAGCACAAGAAGAGAATTGAGAAATCCTCTATCACAAAGGACACCCTTTCTAGACCAAGATAATGGTCAAGCTAATCAGCCATCTGATATTATGGCTTGTTTGTTTGTTTGTTTTCATAGTTTTCTAAATGTCAGTTACAAAACAAAACAAACACAGAGAACAATACATTGCACTATGTGTTAGTTTAGTGGGTTTTTACCTAATAGTCCAAAGAAAACCTGAATCTCCCCTGGGTTGCTGAGTTGAGGGCTGAGCTGGGTCTCTTTTCTGTGTATGGATGCAGGACGGGAGCCAGTGCTGTCTTTTGTCTTCAATCTCTCTATGGTTCCTGTTAAAAGGTAAGGTAGACTCCGATGGCTTGACTCATTGGGAATTTGCAAAACCAGAGAAGATCCTGAAAGGATTTTTTTCTCCCTCAATCTTTGAGCCATATTATGAACATATGTGTGGGTTTTGTTGTTTGTTATTAAGGTTGGTCTATAATATATGCATTGGGCTTAAATTCTGTTTGCAGTATGATATGCTTATGGCTATGCTAGTTTCCATCCATCTCCAAACAATTTTCCCTCTTTGTCCATTTTGTCTGCCCTTCAACAACCACTGTGGTAACCACCACTCTGGTCTTTGCATTTTTTAATTTGTTTGGTCTTGTATGTATTTTTATTTTTAGAAAACTACTAAGTTTTGTGCTTAGAAGTAAGGGTGTCAGGGGAAACACCATGAACAGTTACAAGCTCAGGAAATTTGACGTCCACTCAACAGTATTTCTCATTTCTCTTCTTACCACAAAACTGCCGCTTTTCAATGAAAGATATTGGCCTTCATTTTTGTGAAAGTTTCTGAAAAAGGGACTCTCAAATTATCTCTCTTGATTGAATCACCCATGATCTGAAAACTACAAGTATAATAAGCTCTTCATTGTCTTGAAAAATTTTGAATGCATTGCAATATTTATAACCAATATTTTGTTCCTGATTTAGAAAATCCCTTAGAATAAATTCGTAAGTTTTAAAGAAAAACCTCATGCCATATTTTTCATTTTTTCCAGAAAAAAAGCAAGTAAATAAAAGAAAGAAGAAAGGGAAGAAGAACCTAAACATATCAGTAATATATAGGAGAAAGGAAATAGAGGTAAAAGGGAGAAATGTGGGAAATACAAACAAAAAAAAGACGAGACATGTTCAGTGAAGAAAGAATTGAGTTAAACCAAGCAGTGAAAACCAAGAGGAAGAGCAGACGGTCCTCCATGTATAAGAATCTTGCCAATGAACTTTGCAAGAGTCTCTAAAGTAAGAACAGATATATAAATGCCCACTAAGAACCAGACACAAGGAAAACACTTTTTTTTAATCCAGAAAAAGAAAGAAATGGTATGTTTAACACGCACCAACCGTCTATAGTTTGCCAAGTGTGTTCAAAAGCTCATCTCTCAAATCAAAACCATACATGCTTGGACTCTGCAGATCAAACAAAGCTGTTTGAAGATAATTATGCTCTAATCCATCTGTAGTCTCCTTGTAGGTGTTTGGAAAAGTAAACTCAGTGTTCAATGGGAGAATCTTCCTTAATATTTTGGGTCAATAAGAGTCCCCAGCTTAAAGGCCCTGGGCTTGGAATGAAGGTCTTTGCTAGTCACTAAGACTTTTACGATATCTAAGCCCGTCTTTTATTTCTATTTTTCATCAAAGTAGAGATAAGAAAGAGACCTCGTCTCTTAGCTACAACTGTACTTCTGTTGTGGACAATTTGCACTGAAACATTGGAGTCATATTTATCATCAACAAGATTGATTATAAAAGATTTTCCTTTGTCTGATTCCTCTTTGAGCCGCATTTGAGGAGAGGATTGGCAAGGTGTTCTTTCCAGCATACTTTCCTACCCACGAACTCGATTAGCACATTTTTGCCAATACAACAAGCAGTAATTAGTTTTTATTAATGGTTATATTTTTGCTATATCAGCATGCAATTTCAAAGCCTGGGATATTTAAAAACAGTACTCACTTGCACAGGATGCCACATATTAACTTTGGGGCAAATATAGCTTTTAGAATAATGTTTTGAAAAGCAGCCCCCTGTAAATATAAGGTGGTATGGCACCATATGGAGACTGGGTTTCTGACATATGGCTTGAATTAACAAGTTTAAAACTGTTAGGATCAGTTTTTCTTTCACTGAAGGCAAAACCACAAGATTTAGAAGTGAAATATGCTCCAGTCACTGATACAAAGGCTCACCAAACGCTGGGCCGCTTAGGCTAGATTTTTTTGTTGGCAGTAAGTGCAAGTTATCACTAGTAAGACAAGTTGTAACATGACGAGGAATCAGGAAGCTGCCAAGGCTTAAAATTTCACTTCAAATAGTGCTTACGTGGGTCTCTACCATGCTTGTAGCAAAGGACATTGTCTCTTTGAAAGAGGCTTTTGAATTATGATTATTACATCCTCGAAATAAATTGTTGTTCCTGGGTAGATAGAAAGATATTTGAAAGGACAAACTTGAGTGACAGATGGAAATGGGTCGGGAAAAGTGTCTTCTGATCTCTTCTAATTGAACCTTTGTAGGATGAATTGAACAGAAAAAGTTCAAAGATCCGGGGTCCTTATTACACAAATATTGTTTCATTTAATCAAAACTGTCTTTGAAGTGTGGCACTTGTGAGCCACCTGTAGCTTTGAAATTTAAAGTCATATAAAAGTGTTTGTGATGCTGGAGAGGACAGTGTGTAGCCACAATAAACTGCTGGAGAAAAGTAGAAAAATTCAAGATGGGAATGAAGGAAGTTTTCATATTCATGTTTCCTTTTATTGCTCTTTCATTTCTCAGTGAGTGGAGCTCTCCAAAGTTATAAAGAAAAGCCTTACTACATCTAGACATCCACAGGGCTTATTTTCATCATTGAAAATGTGTTTATTTGTGGTTCAGTATCTAAACTATAATTATTTCAAGCTTTGAAATATTCCATCAGTGTTAACTTGAGCCCAGATATTCTGATCGTACCTCTTTTCTCTGTAACTCCTTATATGAAGTCCACTACAAAATGTCTCTCTCCTGGAAAATTGACAATACAGTTTCCTGTAAGAACTTCAGCTCACCAGCATCAAACATATTCATAGTCAGAATGGGAATCCCTATAAAGAGAAAATATTCTATTAATTGTTGGGGGATTTCATTGACTAACACTTTATAATGATTACAGTTTGCCAATATTAGTATATACTCTTAAATGAGTATATCACCCCTTAAATTATAAAACAGCTTGAGGCGATAGTGGATCACCTTTCTCCTTTCCATTCCATGGGTGAAAACTTGGGGGGTAATCAAATAGACCTAAGACCCAGAAGACTTCTGTGATTTGCACAGGTAGCCTGAGGAGGACTTGGTGGACTTTGACTTTATGATTTCAAGTTCAGGTTGTGAGACCCCATTCTCCTGTCACCTGTTGCTCTCTCCAGGGGAGAAGTAGCCACCTTTCTTGCCATGCAGTCTCACCTGGAACAAAAAGGCACATATTTCAGGCCCTGTTAGCTGGCCATTGATACAGAATTAATGTTTGATCACCTTTGTTGTCCCCCTCTGATGAAAGTGGTAGGAAGGCCATGGAAGGGCAGTCAGGGGAGCAGAGGTCAGGGGACATTTGGGCCACATCCTAAGGTCTACTTTTATTCATTACTAAGGCACTATTCCTATTAAAAAAGTAATTTTCAAGTGGAGTCATCTTCCTGCTGAACACACAACTGGCTTCTCTTCTTTCTAGGTTACACTTCCCTGAAGCTTATGCCCCTTTTTTGCTCTATAATCTTCTGGATCACATAGCAATTCTACATGATTCCTCTTGATCCCAAGAGCCTAGTCTTTCATAAGTGCCTTTAGATGATGGAGACCTATAGTAATTACTTTTCCTCTAAATATTGGTTTCTGCCCTTATAGTACTGCTTTGGCCTAGCTAGAGAAATACATTTAGTCTTTTTGTGTAAAATATCAAGAATCACAACACAGAGAGCAATCTGAGGGAGCATCGGGTTGCATTCAGTTATGTTATAAATGAGAAAACTGCTGCTCAATATGGTCAAGTGACTCACAGAGAACCACAGAACTATAGGGAATAGCCCCAGTCTCCTGACTCTCTATATCAGGATCATTTTAGTTAAACATTTTTGCCTTAAATGTTAATGTTATTTACTATAACTAAAGCAAAACAAAACAAACAAACAAACAAAAAAAGCAAAAGTAAGTATATTTCAAACATTTCAGTCTATCCTTCTGGCTATCCTCTGACACATTTCATGTATCCGCATAGCTTAATCACCACCTGGCCTCTCGTATATTTATTATTTGCACCAGCCACCCCCCCACCCCACCCCACCCCACCAACTCTACTCCAAGAGATTATATATAGCCGTGTGCTGGTAAGTGCTTCACAATAGGCTCTGAATGAAAGGGGAAACCTGTCTTGGGCACTTGCTGGTATCCATGGCTAAGACAAACTGCCACACATCATCCAGCACACGGCACAGATTAGGGCCTCCGGCTTCTTCACAGATGCTCTGGTTATATCCCCAGTGTCTGGAACAGTGCCTGGCACAGGCTGGCTGCTCAAAAATATCTGTGGAATTGCCTTATCGGAATCAAGAAGACCAGTTTTCTGAAAATTGCTGCAATTCTGCTGCCTCTTTCTTCTGGAGAATAATCTCTTTCCCAGTAACCCTCATTTTGTTTGATGGACATTGGCCAGATTCTGTTTTAACTTAAACATTAAATGGAAGAAAACATAAAGGGTTTTTCAGGTGAAATTTTCAATGCAGATTGTGAAAAACTACATTATCATAATGAGACTCTGGTGTTTGGGAACATTGTGAAAATAATGTGATTTTTCTTTTTTCCCTTCTTGCTTTTTTCTTAAAATAAAGCATTTGGAATGACATCATTCATTTCTCCTTTTGAGATGCAGGTCAAGCCCTCTGGCAAGCATTCCACAAACTCTCCTCTCTCAACCTCTACTCAGGAGCTGCTTCAAGTAGGCTAATAAGCTCTGGCCAACACATTAAGCAATTGAGAATCAGCGTCTTTGTGGCAAGATAATGTAGCCCATTATGACAGGGGTTGTTGCTTTAATAATGAGAAAAGGAAATCCCAGTTCTGCTTCGGTAATTAGTGTAACTGGAACTCAAGTCAAAACTAAATATGGGGAGGGCTTTGCTCAATCATACACTTTTGACATTTTTATGTGCAAGTTGCTTTGTAGGAAACACGGTCACCATGAAGAACATGTCCAAAATCTTGATGAGCTTAAGTCAAATCACCATGAACACATGAAGGAAGAAAAGGAACATAAAATTAATAAACAAAACCATACCCTCCCATGTTGCAGAAGAGCTGTATTTTCAAATACTGAGCAGGTTTTTGTTTTTGTTTTTTCCCAACAGGGCAGTATTTTTTAAAATAAATGATGTTTTCTGTAGTGTTCCAACATATGACAGGTAAGGTTTAACAGAAAGATAACTCTAAGTGTCTAACATACAAATAGATACAGGTTACATGTATTTTATAGGGAATTAAGAATGGTCAGTTTTTGGACCTTTCGCACTGGAGCATGCAGTAATTCATATTAAATTTCACATCATAATAAAAATCAATAAGACATTAACACATGGAGTTTCAGTACTAAAATAGGCCAAGGGTCTACGGGAAATTTATACATTTAAGAATGTCAGGTGAGGTGTACGCAGACACAAACATGCATCTTATCCACTTTTCCTTACCCATGAAGAGCACCCAATATGTAGACACTGGTTGAGATGAGAAGAAATAATTTCCAGTGACTCAAAACGACTAGCTTAAAACTCACCCTCATGATTCATAACTGTAATGATGGGAGACTTCATTTTGGATTGATGACTTAGAGGAAACTTGTATTTTTCTTGCAAATAATCTGACCTCATTTATATTAGTGAGAGCAGTGTTAACAAAAAAAAAGAAAGAAAAAAAGAAAAAAAAAAGAAAATTTTAGGCAGTTGTGCTTCTTCAAAGAACCACAATTAAGTTGCCTAATTTTGTTTCCAATGGGAAATATAATATTCATATTCCCCTTTTTCTAATGAATATCTTGGGCAAAATCTAGACCATGTTGGACTATTAAGTGAGGGAAGTGATGGAAATATGGCCACAGGAGAAGAGTGTTTTTATTTCTTATTTACCTGCAACTGGCTAATCGCCCAGAAGTCTGGTGTTTCATTAAAAACACAGAGTCGTTTAGTCCACAGAGCATAAGTCAGCTTCCTTACCTGAGAGAACCTGCTTCCTTCCAGAATTGTTCTTTTAAGGAAGCTTATTTATTTCAAGCTCGTTCATAATCAGCCACCATAGGGTCATTAATAGAGTTACAAAAGGCAAGGAACAGCCCAGTGATTAATTACCAGTCTACCAAAACACAATTAGTAATTCCCACCTAAAGAGACCATTGACTTGTTTAACATGCTGAATGAAAATTTTTAAAGTGTCAAAAAAACTTTGAGTGATTTTTAAGGTTATAGACGCAACCAGAATTCAATTCTACATTTTAGATATTAATGCAAAACTTTAAAAAAAGATGAAAAGGGAAAACACAAGAAATTCTTATGAAAAGCATTGTGATTCAACTCCACACCAGGAACCGTATTTTCTTTCAAATATGTCTAAGAAACCTGAAGAAATTTTATTTAAAAATCATGGTGCCATGAGTAGGGGAATATTTAGCATTTTGGTGTTTCTGTGAACTAAAAGTCTAGTTTATGAGGGACAAGCAAAACGAGCAAATGAGGCAAACAAGGGCTATTTTCTCCCTCTATTTCCGCCATGCTCCCTAACTGATAATTTTTTAAATTTCAGAAGCTGTAATTTGAGAAGTTTCAGAGCAAAAAATAAAGTTGAGTCTTAAATGAGGCACATTTACTCTAAAAACAAATGAGCTTCATAGCTCAGGTGAAGGTCTCTTTCTCTCTCTCCCTCTCCCCTTCCCCCTCCATGCATTCTGCCCCCCCACCCCCCTTCTGTCTGTCTCAGGCAAACAGCTATATTAATAGTCAGCTCATAACCACATCATTTTGCTAACAGTCACACAGCTATATTTAAATTCAGGGTGCTGCTGCCATGAATTCTATAATATCTTTATAATCTTGTTTTTAAAACAGTTGCTTTGCATAGCATCTTTGATCCCCAGTGACCCCAGAGTTTTTGCTGTCATTCCCCTCCTCTTCCTCACCCTCCAGGGAAGGCTGCAGGTGGTGCTGGACCCAGGGTCACCTCTGCTCTTGAGAGAACAGGAAGGACACCCAAGGACCTGGGTTCCGAACTTCTCTCTTATCTCTCAGGTGAGATGATTTGAAGTTCTGCTTTTTTTAGCCCGACACTTAAAATACACAGTTTTCATGAAAAGGTCCCAGATGCTGACCCCAGGGACACTCAACCCCTTCCCAGTTTTCAGTGTCCAGGGGCGACCTCCACCCTGCTGCCAGTCACACATCCATTCACTGCAAGATAATTATGCAAATATATACTAACTAGACTTAGTTCCCTACTTAGACTTCCTTCCCACTCCCTGCATCCTAGCATGGGTGCTGACAGTGTTTTGGAAGAGTTACTAAATAGCTGGAAGGCTTTCTGAATATATCTATCCTGGCCTGTCAAAGCTAGAACAGCGACGGTCCATCTGGGCCTGGAAGACAATTTCCATGGTGTAAAATGCTCTTTCAATTCTTTCCTACCAGAGACAACCAGCTGGTGCTACAGTGAGACAGCCAAATCCACTGTGTGTAGACCTCCGCTCCAAACTAAAGAGTGGCCTGGAATGACCCTGCAGCCACGTCTTCAGAGCAGTTAGCATAAGCACCATGAAAGGAGAAGGCAGTTCCTGTACCAGTGTTACCATCTCAGCCACAGGCTATAGACAGACTATAGTCAGACATTCAATGCGCTTGAACAATTGACAAAAATTTATGTTTCTTTCAATTTTCTAGATATTAAACATAAGAAATGATTTGGGGGGGAATAGAGCCTAAAGATTTTGAACAAACGCCTCACTTTTTGGGTGCCTATCTTAGCCAGAAGCCCTTTCTGGCACATTTCTGTTGTGTGATTGTATATACCATTATAAAATCATAAACAACATTTGAATTTAAATATGTGGGAATAGCAGAGGAAGTTGTTTCTTTCCTTGGGGATCCTGGATCTCTACTTACCCTGTAATTCTTCTAATATATAGTTTGTGGATGTGTTTTAGTACCAATCTATACAGAGTATTAATAAGATATGTGGGCACGAAAACCATCTAACCCTTCAGTGGAACTCATTTGACAACATCTCTTGTCATATTTTATCTTCTGGGAAGTCTGAAAGACATAATCCTTTCCTGAGCCACCAGGCCAGGGCTCGTTATTTGGTAAAGAATAACAAAGAACAAACCAAAGTGTTTGCTATGGGAGTCAGGGAGGCGCTCTCATTTGCAAACTGGAATCAGAAGAGAGTCTAGACAAAGTAGAGACCGGACATTGCTATTTGGCCCATCCGTGAGAAAGAGAAAAAGCAAACAGAAAAAAAAAAAAAAAAGAGTTAGTCTACTTATGTAGAGAAATAAGCATTAAAAAGAAGGAAAACATTCCATACCAGAATCATCCAGCAGCTCAGGAGGTGCTCTTAGCATTGAATGGGCAACTTTGACAGCCACCATCTGTACAACTTCTTTTCTAACCGTAAAATATCTGCTTTTGTCAGAGATACTTCTGAAGATGGTAAGTCTTAAGAGGTCAGTTGTTGAATGTTCAAATTTGACTTTTCTTCACATTTCCAGGAAGTCCAGGAAGATTCTGACTGGTGTCCCAGGAGGAAGGGACTAAGTAGGCTGCCTCTGCTTCCATGCCATCCAGATAGGCAGTCTTATCATGGTGTTCCTATAGTCAAGACAAGGAGTACCCAGACAATGTGGTGTGATTTAAGCATGAGATAAGCCAAGGGGCCGGTTCCCTATCGCCATTGGAATAGTAAAGCAGGGTTATCATGTGTCCCCAAGATCTTCAGTGTTTGGTGCCACAGAGGATTTGAACACTTGCTGGATTTGCTTCTGTGCGTTTGTGAAGATTACAAAAAGTATATCAGAGGTTGACAATGTCTACGACATTACAAAATCCCGGATAACAATGGTGGGAAGACACAAGATGGAGGAAAGGAATTGCGTGACTCAAGCTAATTATGCTTCTGAACTTGGGGACATTACTTGTTACTTGTTCAGACAGAGTCAATACTAAGTGTTCTTAATATTGATAAATGAATTCCTTCAAAGTATAGCCTCCCCATGCACAATAGCAGATCTTACATTCACAAAATGTTTTATGTTGGGACAAAGAATACTTAAAAAGATTGGCATAATAATTCTCTACCAGCCCTACCTGGTGGAGCACCGGGTTAAAGCACAACACTAAGAAGCTAAAGCGTGACTTTGAAACCAGATCCCCACCCCCACCCCCGCCCCTGTCCCGGAAGTGACCACATGGCGCGGCAGACCCCTCCTGACCCACCCGCTGCTCCCCTGAGCAGTGTACTTCATCAATCCGCCTGTTCTGCTCCCCACTCTGTCTCTGGTGAATCCTCTCACCGGCCCTGCACCTCTGGCCTGTACCCAGTTCTTATGCACAAATAAATAAATCTTTAAAAAAAAAAAAAACTCTACCTAGTGTGTTTATTTTTTTAATATAAAGATTTATCTATTTATTCATATAGGACTGGGGTAGAGGCCAGAGGCTCAGGGGCGGTGAGAGGTTTCACCAGAGACAGAGTGGGGAACAGAACAGGCAGATCAATGAAGTACACTGCTGAGGGGAGCAGTGGCGGGTCAGGAGAGGTCTGCCACGCCATGTGGGTCACCTTCTAGGCCGGGATCGAACTCACACTGATGTGGCTGCTGCCAGCTTGCAGTGCTGCGTCCTAACCCATTGTGCCACCAGGGAGGGCCCATCAAGCAGCTTCTTTAAAGTCAAAATGTGACATCATCAATTGATAATGTGGATGAAGAGCAACTAGCCATCATACACTAACAATGGCAGTATAAATTGGGACTACTACTTTATTAAATAAATGACATGATTTATTGAAGTTGAAAGTATCTATGACCCAGCAATTCTACTCTTATATATAAAACTAGCAAAAATGCTTATGAAATATATGCAAATGCTAATAGCAATAGCATTTGTACTAGCCCAAAATATGGACAAAGAGATAAACAATGTCCACAGTTATCAAAATGGATTAATAAATTATGGACAATAGGAGGTATACCAAAAGAATAATGGTAATTTCGAAGAAGTAAAAGCAAAAGAGAAAGGAATTGAAGTGACATTTTAAGAAATAATGACTTAGAATTTCTCCAAGTTAATGTCAGATATAAATCAAAGATCCTTGAAGAATAGAGATCACTAAATTAGATAAGAAGAAAACTTTCACCTAGGTATATTATATTCAACATTCAGATTATTAAAAAGAAAGAAAAACAATTTCGGAAGAAGCCAGCAAAAGAAAATACTGGATACAGAGAAGCAAGAATAGGACAAATTATTACAAATGCTCTTTGGAAACCATGAACATAAAAAAAGAGAGTAGAATGTAATATTTAAATTACTGAGTAAAGAAAACCCCCAGCCTAGAATTTTGTCCCCCAAGAAATCACCATGAGAAGTGAAGGAGAAAACTTTTCAGAAAGCAAACTGAGGAAATTTGCTGCAAATAGACCTGTTTTGCAAACAGATATTGAAAGACCAAACAGAGATATGAATCTTGATTAGACAAAGAAACCACATGAAAAAAAGAGATCTAAGTAATTAATAAGTGAGGGTAATATTAACAATTTTATTTGACTTACTCTTAATTGATGTAAAGGTAACTTCAAAATAATAACAAGGATATATTCAATTATCTTTATAGATACACATATGTTAGTGCTTTAATGATGAATGTCAACAATGACTCAGGAAAGGCTAAATTTTTGTTGTTGTTGTTATTGCAATAAGGTACTTGTGCAGATATTCCACACTTTACTATTCTTTGAAAATGAACTCAGGTGAGTCAAATATCCAACCCATAATCTAGGAAAATTACTAAACAAAAAAGTTAAAGTGAAGTATAATTGATATGCTAAAAAAGCAGGGAAATTTGAATTATCTGATGCCGAATAAAAGCCACAAAAGACATAAAATGTGGAAGAGAAAAATAGGAAACAGGAGAAAACAAGTAGAAAAAAATTACAAAAATGTGTATTTCTCCAACTATATCAAGAATCACCATAAATATCAGTTGTGTACATACATCAATTCCAAGACAGAGATTGCTTGAATAAATTCTATAGCTTATGGGAATTGGCAAAATCTTCAGAATAGCCAACATAATGTTGAAGAAGAGAAATATTGGTGTACTGACCTTACTGGACCTCAAGACTTACTATAAAGCTCAAAGTCATGAAAGCAGTATAGTAGTGAAGAAGTCATAGATGAATTAGACCACTAAGTCATAACAGAGAGTCCAGAAATTGAGTCATATGAATATAATCAATTTTTCATAACAAAACAATGATAGTATAATACAGCAAAGATTCTCAAAAATTGAGAACAATGGATATCTACAAGCAAAACTATAAATCTATAGATACTGACTTTGTATCTTTCACAAAAAATATGTTATTAATCAATAAAACTTAACATAAGATTAAACTATAAAAATCCTAAAAGACAGCATAAAAGATAATCTAGGCACTCTTGGGATGATGATCTAAAAATACCAAATGCATAATCCATGAGAGAGAAAATTGATAACCTGGGCTTCATTAAAATTAATGCTCTGAGGGCCCTCCCTGATGGCACAGTGGGTTAAAGCACCACATTATGAAGCCACAGCAGGATGAATTCGAACCCCAGCCAGGGGGCCAACCTAGATGGCATGGCAGACCTCTCCTGACCTGCCTGCTGCTTCCCTCAACAGTGTATTTCAGGAGATCTACCTGTTCTGCTTCCCACTCTGTCTTTGGTGAATCCTCTCACCACCCCTTCACCTCTGGCCTATATCCTAGTGCTGTAAGCATAAATAAATCTTTAAAAAAAAAAAAAAAGTAATGCTCTGAAAAAATTCAATGTCAAGAGAGTTGAAAACATGTTGGAAAAAATTTTGAAAAAGACACATCTGACAAAGAACTTATGCAAATTATACTTAAAAAACTCAACTTTTAAAACTCAATAATAAGGAAGAGAACAATTTGTTTAAAAATGGGCAAAAGAACTGAATAGACACTTAACTAAAGAAGATATGCAGATGGCAATTACACTATAAAAAGTCAACATTGTAAGTCATTATTGAATTTCAAGTTAAAAAAAATAAGATCAATTTTGAGATCTGATGTCCATGTAAAAACCTGAAGGTGGTGTTTCTGGCAGCTTTATTCATAACTGCCAAAAGTTGGAAGCAACTAGGATGTCCTTCAATGATGGAATAAATAAATAATCTGTGGGGCTAAAAATTCATGTTCTTAAGTATGTTCTAGTATGTGAAGGAAGCCAATTTGCAAAGGTGGATTACTGCATGAGACCAAGGGTATCACAAACTGAAAAAGGCAAATTGGAGTATAACAAGGTAAAATAACCATGCTTGCCAGAATTTGAGAGAAGAGCAGAAAGAACAGTGGGAGTACAGAAGACTTTTAGGCCAGTGAAACTTGTCTATGTAATACAACAATGGTAGGTACGAGTCACCACATGTTTGTACAAACCCATAAACTGTCCAATGCTGACAATACTCTCTAGTATAAGTCATAAACCTTGGGTGATAATGATAAATCAATGCAGGTTCATCTGCTGTATCAAATGTATCACTGATGTAGAATTTTGATAGAAAAGAAGTGTGTGTGTGTGTGAAGGAGGTGTGATGGGAACTTTCTAAACTTTCCAATAATTTTTTTTCTGTGAACTTAAAACTGTTCTAAAAATAAAGTTTATTAACTTAAATAAATAAAAAAAGCAAAAGGACAATCTGGGAAAACTGGGACAATTTGTTATTTTATAAAAGTGAGAGGAATAAATGAATGAATGAATACAAAAGCATGGATGAATCCCATAAGCATATTGTTGACAGATAAAAATGATACACAGAAGTATATCCTGCATCATTTGTTAATATATTTTTTAAGATTTATTTATTTATTCATACAGAATTGGGGTACAAGCCAGAGATGCAGGGGGGTGAGAAGCTTCACCAGAGACATAGTGGGGAGTGGAACAGGCAGATCGACTAAGTACACTGCTGAGGGGAGCAGCAGGCGGGTTAGGAGAGGTCTGCCATGCCATGTGGGTCACCTCTAGGGCCCAGGATCGAAGTCGCACTGGAGGCAGCTGTTTGGTACTGTGTCCTAACCTGCTGTGCCACTAGGGAGGCCCAATATAATGTTCTTAAAGCTGTAAAAGCAAAACTACTATTATTGGAGATACAGAAAAACTATAAAGTAAATCATGAAAAAATGCTCTCAGAAGGAGTAGATTCTTTCAGTAGTATGTATTGTATTACAGAAGTTTCTGGAGCTTGAAAATTTTCTTTCAGAACTAAGCTGGTGGTTTCACAGGGTTAGCTATAATATTATTCAAGATATATTTGTGATTGTTTATTTTTTCTATATTCATTTTGAATTTCCAACTCTGAAAGGTGAAAGCAAAAGAGATGGAGAAAGAAAGTAGCATTACACACAACAAATAAAGCCCCATTTCTTTATCTGGAATCCCCCTTCCTACTGAGGAAGGTCAGGCATTAGAGCAGAGGTTTTTGACTAAAAATGCCTGGTTTGAATTTGATGTTGCCAACTTTTTTTATTCCCTGACACTGGAAAAGCTGCGAAATGTATTTGAGTCCATTCCTTCTTCTGGGGAAAAATTATGTTGGTTCTATTTTATTGAAGACATAACTACACTATGCTTAGCACTTAACTCCTGGGTATCATCAAACATGGAGACAATCGTGTCTACATCACAAAGCTGTTGTGAAGGTTGAAAGAGATGGAAGTGGGTACTCAGAAGACTATGCTTGGCTGTGAGGTGATCAGAGTCAAACCCCTTCTCTGCTTCCCCACCTCTTATGGCTTTAGGATTGTTCACCAAAAATGTAATGCTCCCATCTGTCTGGAAAATAGATTCCACATTTGATTTCTGAAGGAGGTATTCTGCGGGCGCCAGCAGGCATCTATGGAAGCACGTTGGAAGGAGCAGATATTGTGGTACTGGGGGAAGGGAAGACATTTTCTACTTCAAGAATATCTGTTCTCGGTTGATGTTCTTACAACTAGCCCCAACCACTCTTACTTCTGTGTTTCAGAAGTGCACCAAAATCTAAATTTAATGGTCACCAGGAGGCTGGGCCCAAATAAATAAATAGAATGAATATGGGTCACAAGATACAAATGTGCCAGGAAAGAATGGAAAACACCAAACTCGTCCATAACCCTCTGTACAGAGACTGTTCCATTACTCAGTCTTGTGTGGGGGATTTGGTGGAGGTGAAGCCTGGGGTATGATTCCTTGAAGGAGAATATTTCGTGAGCTCCTGGATGAGGAAAGTAAATCCAGATGTATAAACGTGAGCAGGTCTAACCCTAGACAAGCAGGTTGGTTGATCCCATACAGGGTTGCTTAGTGTAAATTCAGCAAATGTTAACTCTGGTGGTGGTGGAACCAGGTCTGAGGACCAATAAGCAACCACTGTATGACCGAGACTTATTGCACTGGAACACTATTGATTCACCCACTGCCTGTTTATAAGTAAAGAAATTAGATTAGAAAGACGAAGTCTAATGCTGTTAACCCAATGAAGTACTAGAATTAGTTCATATAGTCAAGAAATCAAGTCAGGTCCAACTGAATGTCAGTGTTGGAAAACTATCTATTAAAATCTTTTCCATAGGATGTCTTAGGTCAGCATTTCCAAAATAGTATTCTGTAATGCCCCAGAGTCCTACGAAAGATAAAGGATGGCATTTGATTAAAAAAAAAAAAAAAAATTATCTTATTCTTGCCCCTGTAGTACTTCTCACACTTTAAATATTTCTGATACCAATTGTGACCTTTCATGGAAGAATAGATGCTTCAATTTAAAAATTCATTTGCCCCTCAAACTTCTTCCTACATCTCTTAATTCATCTATGTTCTCTGAAATACAGTTTGAAAAATTTTCATCTCAATGATTCTTTGGATACTCCTTTACAAATTGAAAAGAGCTAAAAGGGCAACATCTCCCCACAAAGCTTGGCCGATAAGCTGTCATACACCCACCTAGAATCCCCTTTGTCTGAGCATAAGCCCAGTTGTGAGTTCATGAGAAGAGTGAGGGGAAACTCACGCCTCCCAGCAAACACTGGCAGACATCATTTTTTCCTTTGTTCAGTTCTTAGATGAATTCAGAACCTTACCTAAGTTTATACCCAGGGTAATAGACCGAGACACATACTGGTTGTTAATCTATAAATAAAGAACTATATCCCTGTTGCCTTGCTAGCAAAAGTTTCTTAGAACAGCATTACCTGTGGGGTCCCTGGTGCTTAGGCCCTGAGCCCAACTCCACCCTACACTGCTTCTGTTTCAGCAGGTCTATTTTGCTTTGCTTGGCTTGTCTGTTCTACAGATCAAGGCCACGGAGCTATGGCTCCCCAAAGGAGGGATTCTACTTCACTGATAACAAAGGCAAAAAACTAAACAATTCCAAGTACTGCTTTAGTGTTCTTGATTTAAAGTGCAGTTTTATAAAGAAATTGGAAATACCCTAATACAGAAGCATAGAGAATTTCTTGAATAGAGTATGACACATCTTCACAACTGAATGCCATGTGGCTCATTAAAAATCATGTTGTGGAAGGCGTTTTAGAGACATGGTGATCCCTATGAACTAGCTCAACTCCAAGACATTTCCCTGTGATGCTCCTCTAAACACTTGTTGAGCCCACGTCACAGATGCATGCAGGCTCCTCTCTCGGGTGTATATGGGACACTTTGACGCCCTCCCCCCTCCGCAGAGGATGGTTTCCCTCTGTCCAGTTCTGAGTCCCCTCTGTCTTTGCACTGGTAAAACTCAGGTGAAACCCACCAGTACTTCCTGACTATCATTTAGACATCCCTTTCTCTCTCCACAAAGCTTGACTGTTACAACCATTCCTTTCCCCAGAAAAGCCAGCAAGGAACTTGGAGATATTAGAGGGTCAGGGCCTTTTCTTCCAGACTGCAACCCTGTGTTATGAATTTCAGAACTTGGCTATGGCCCTTGACACAAGAACACGAGGTAAAGGGGACAATGAAAAGGCTACCATTTAGACAAATTACAGTCTGAAAAACACTTTCCTTTTTCAATGGAAAGTTTTACCATTTGCCCACCTTGTCACCTTCTGGCACTCCTAAGAAACCTCCTTTCCATTCTCCAGTTCCTCGGGCTGCACCAATAATAGGAGCTCTGGAGGGCAGGAAGGGGAGAGGGGAGAGGGTAGCTCGGCGGCCAACTTGCCCAGGAGGACTGGAGAACTTGCTTCATTCGGTAGTTTAGGCCACAAGGAGGGAACCAGTCAAAGTGGGACTGAGGTGTCAGTGCTGTGCACTGCACAGAAGTCAGCGGACCCTGATTCCTGAGGATAGAAACAGAGCCCAGCTCGTGTCAGACCCCAGCTTCTGGCCACCCAGATACAGGTGACTACCTGCAGAGAAAACTTTTTTTCTTTTTATTGAGGCAGCATTGGTTTTCAACACTGTATTTGATTTCGGGAAATGGGTGCAGGCCCCCTCAAATCTGTGTCACTACAGCATTCCCACTGTCAAAGCACCCCTAGTCCTTTATAATAAATGATTGGACCCCCTACTCACTTTTTTTCTCTCTTCCCCTTCTACCTCCCTCTATCAATCCTGAAATCCTATTTCTGGGGCTTGTTTCAGTTTAGCTTTGTCAGCTCCTATTTTTTTTTGTTTTTTGTTTTTTGTTTTTTGTTTTTTTTGTTTTGTTTCTGTATGTTTCATATGTGAGTGAAATCACCTGGGGTCTGTCTTTGTCCTATCTCATTTCACTTAACATAACCCTCTCCAGTCCCATCCATGTTGTCACAAATGGCAAGAGTTCATCCTTCTTATAGCTAAGAAGCAGTCCATCGAGTATCTATAACTATTTAAAAAAAAAAGATTTATTTATTAATGCATAAAGAACTGGGGTACAGGCCAGAGGTGCAGGGGCAGTGAGAGGCTTCACCAGAGACCTAGTGGGGAGCAGAATGGGCCGACTGATCAAGTACACTGCTGAGGGGAGCAGTGGGTGGGTCAGGAGAGGTCTGCCACGCCATGCGGGTCACCTCTGTGGTGGGGATCGAACTCATGCTGAAATGACTTTAGGTTCTTAGAGCTGTGCTTTATCCCGCTGCATCACCAGCGAGGGCCCTATGTGCCTCATTTTTAAAAATTCATTCACTGTTGTTGGACACTAGGTTGTTCCCACCACTGCTCCCATGTGCAATGTGGCTCTCTAAGACTACACGCAGTGTTTGCTTCTCACTTCACATGAACTACTGTTTCACTCCCGTTCTTCACTTTCTCTTCCTTACTGGACTACCTTCATTATCTCCTTCTTTATCCCTTCCAACTCTGATACAAACGCACATCTTTATTATCACGGAATATACTTGGATCAGCCAACACAGTCATTGCACCTTAGAGCTGTACCTTAAGGGGACACAAGATGAACTCCTTCATTTTGTCACTGATGTCCAGAATGGTTATCTGACTTTCCAGAATTATCCAGCAAAGTGGCAGCAATTGGGAGAGCGCGCCTATTGTTGTGTTTCTTCAGCCTTCCTATAATGTCTTCATAGAAGACAAATACATTTAATATTAGACCAACCAATGCACAGAATTCCAAATCTCTACATGCACAAACACGTGCACACATGCACACACACACATTGCTCTCTGGAGCATACAGATATGCTTTTGATAATCTGCTGTTGAAAAACTCACTTTTCCTTGCTACTCCCCCACCCCCACAACTACATTAACTTAGATAACTAAAAGTTGACTCTGTATCGACATTTTTTAAGGCTCTCCTTTTTAGAAGCAATGCCCATTTTGAAACAAGCCTACACATATGTGAAAAATGTCATGCTTTATATCATGTGGTGCCTCTGGGCATTTTGTCAAATTATTTCCATTTTTCTACTTCAGGCCCTAATGATCCTAGACACTCACTATGCAAGGGAGAGAAATATGTTTCCTTCCTCCCTCCCCTTGAAATATTCACCATGGCAAGCAGGAAAGGGCTTTCAGGTTCAGTATGCTCTGCTCAGATGCATCATGAAGGGCCTCAGCCTCTGCTCATGCCTGCGACTCTGTTGTCGCTATTACCCGCATCTATGTAAGTGCCCTGGTAATCTGCAGTCTGTCTTTTCTCCTTTGGAACAATCTCTGTTCTTTATGCCCAAGCTGCCAACTTCGTGCTTTCATTTTTCTGTTCCCACTGCTCCTTTGCTATCTGTGTACTTGTATCCATGATTGGGAGCAATGAGCAGTAAATAGAATGCATTCCTTTAGCAGCCCCCTACCCACCCACCCACCTTGGAAACAATAACAGAAGCCCCTCCTGTCACACACAAGAACTCCATTTAACTGGGCTCCAAGGGAAGGCACGCCTACCAAGACCAATCTGGCCACAAAAGCAATAGGCACGTTCCTTCTTTAATTCGAACATTTTCTTGCTCTGTTGGCATATTCTCCAGATCTTTGAGTAGGGACAAAAATCAATTCAAACCCTTCCAGGCTGCAGCCAGTCTCATGAGGCTCTGAGAGCCAGCAAGACCTGGTTTACAAATCTTCTCTACCCAGGCATATGCTCAGAGTTTCTGCTAATTGCCAGCCCTGGGTCTGGGGCTGGTGCTAAGATCTGCTTTCAGTTAAATGGGCTGACTGCCCCCTCAAAGTAAGGGGCGCTATTTAGGATTAATTCAAGTGGGCGCAAAATAGTTCCCATAATGCAAAATGCTTCTATTTTCTTGGGAGAATGAAAGCATCAAAAATCAAATGGAATATTTTAGCATTGAGGCAGTCCAAAAATCCTGTTTATTTCCCAAATCACAGAAAATAATATATTAGGAAAATGATAAAATATATCACCATGCTAAAATTGGAGACAATTTTGTCATTGGTGAAATAGAGAGGCTGTTGTCAAATACCTGAAAAAAAATAAAGGGGGGTTGCTAACCCGAGGCCTTAACACTCTGTGATATGCCTCCTCCTAGGCTGGGCACAGGGATGTGAGACAGTTGCCCAGGGGATATAATTATAAGGTCCCAGAAGATCTTGTCATGACAAGGGGGCTATGGAGGCCTCCCGTCATTGACGGAGACCTGGCATTTTATAATTCATACTTAGAGATACTTTTCGTTTCTTAATTTAAAGATCTGTGCTCTGGAAAAAATGCAAATGAACCCAAGAGAAAACAATATTCTGTCTTACTATTGCTTGTTTATATTTCAGAGTGAAGGGTTTGTCAAAACCTTTCCTAAAAATAGCCTTTGGTAGGTGGGGGAGGTGCTGAGGAGAGTATTTAGACCACATGGACTTAAGAAGGTGGGAAAAGGTATTTATACTGATGCAAGTCAGAGGTAGAATGGAAAGATAAAGATTAGCACATTAATTTTCTGTCAGCTAAGCGTTATTTACAATGTCCAAAACGGAGGAACGCCCTGTTTGTGGAAATGATCTAGAGTAAACTGCACAAGCCTTTGGCTGGCAAGAATGCCATAGACAGGATTTAAATATTGTATTCAGGGCTAGACTCACTCCACGTAATTGTCAATTTAGCAAACATTCACGGTGTACCTTCCACCAGGCCGAAATATGATGCAGACAACATTGTGTCTTCAAATAGCTCACTGTCATGTCAATAAGTAAATCCCACCAGTTCTCTTTGCCCGTGTAAAGCCTCTTCTTCCTGAAATCTGCAGTGTAATCACATTTTCACTTGAGCAACAGTGTTAACGAAAGGCTTTACCCAAAGTGTTTAAAAGAAGCAGTTGAGTGGCACAAGCTGCTCCCCACCTTGCTTCCACTGCTAAGAGAGCAGCTCATCATTTCTTGTGAGAACTGCCTGAGTGAGAGCCCACAGGACTCTGGGTAAAGGGATCTGATTAGGGTTGTGCAGCATCAGGCTAAGAAAGGAATATCCTACCTTAGATGTTCAAAGCATCCTCCAAAACAGAATTCCAAAGAGCTGTTTCTTAAGAACCATTTAAAGAAATTATTTGCTGAAGGAGAAAGACAAATATTCACTAGAAGTAACTGGCTTTTAAAAAGTAACTGATTCAAGAGAAAAATCAAAGTCAAATCCAACCACTTTCACTTCTCTTTACAACACCATGGAAGGGCTTCTAAATCAACAGTGTTCTCTGCCTACCACAGCCCACCCATGGAGAGGTGGGGATAAGAGCTGGCTCAAGCATAGAAGAGAGTGGAGGCTTGATCTGAGTCGAATTGTATTTAATTGTCTTCCTTTTAAAAAGAATTTTCCCTTTTCTCATCTCAGTGCTTGAGGTCAGAAATCTCTGTAATTTCTCTGGTCTTCCCAAATGGGCTCTGAATCTGGCCTCCTGGATAAGAGTGTTGTGAGCATCAGGATTGAAAGGGCAACAGTGGTCAACAGCATCCAGTTAAAGTACGTCGGCAAATGAGAACCAAAAATGTATTTAAATGTGGAAGCAAATGAAATATCGTGCGATGATGATACAGGAAGTTTGATAATGTAATCTTAGTAAGGGTAAGTCAGAAATTCATCTTGATATGGTTTAATTATCAATAATAAAAAGACTGTGTTTTGCATTTTCCCACATTATACTGAATGCCACCCTCATAAAACAGAAATCTCTGTTTTAAATATGGGCAAACTGAGTGTCAGTTCAAATTATTATAACAGACAATTAGGTAGAACAGTTAAGGTTTGGACCAAGCTCACCAGGATCGAATATTAGCATTCATTCAGTTAAAACATATTACCTTCTCTATCCTTGGTGAACCCTCTCACACTCCCCACCTCTGGCCTGCACCTCAATTCTTGCATGCATATGCAAATATTTTTAAATAAAAAAAAAATGTCTTCTCTAAACTATTTAATATTTGACTATACCCAAGACTTTCAGTTACAGGACTATAGAAAGTTCTTTCCTTATTTTGTAATTTTACCAGTCCCTCTAATAACAAATATACTTAAAAGCAGACATGCAGAGGACCCAAAATAAGCTCAGGCATGGTCTTCACCTGTAGAGGAAAAAAGTTACTCACACCAAAAAGAATATATAATATCATTATTTATTTATTTATATTTATATATAAAATACTGAGCATAGACACACACACACACACACACACACACATAAAATACTGAGAAGAAAAAGAGTAATGGTGATTACAATCATCAAGGCAGGCTGAATTTGGAAAAATCTCCAAGGAAAGGAAAGGTAACATGACTATATATAGAAGGTGGTAGATGACACTTAAAGTCAAGCAGACTCTTAGAATTTTATATAGTTCTAGAAGTTCAGTCCATCATATAGTGATTGTATCTTGGTGTAAGCTGCCAAGTGAGTGCCAGAGATCTACAACTTGGTTGGAGACAAGGCTACAGTAACAGCGAGGTTCTTAGGAGAAAAGACAAAGCTGTGACCTGCTAGAGTTATGGCAAGACAGTGGTTCTATGGACATCTAGAATAACCCAAGCACAGATGCTCAAGCTAACATAGTCAAACTTGGTCCACATCTCACCAGTCATTTCTGATTCTGAAACTATCAGTAAAGGGCACTTTCCTAAGTTTGACACAAAAGTACCTGTTAGATGAGATGTCACTCTGTGCCAACTGGATTGGTGGGGAAAGCAGGCTGTGGCTGAGAGATGGATAATTGAGAAAATTAGGGATGACAAATAGGATCAGTGATTGTGGAAAATACAGCATTTATATGTAAATCAGACAAATGGGACCTGAAATCCCACAATATGTCACCATTAACTCAGAAAGAATGTGGAAATTTTCCATGTGGCGAAAAGATTTCTATCTTGTAAAATAGGATTAAAGGGTGATAATAGATCAGAACCAATGGTAATAATCAGTTATTATTGCATTAAAAATAGTATTATTTGCAATGTATAATAGATCATATTTATGGAGTGTGGACTCCTTGCAAGCTGTGGGCTAAGCACAGCACACACAGTATCTCAATGAAGTGACAATACAACTGAACAACACATAGTAGCTACGACTATCTTACATCTGTGTATTCTGTCTCTGACTTGCACAAATACTCTTTACTAAGGAGGAGAATATTAGTTTTGACTAATATTCTGAATGTTTGAAGTGTCAGAACTAATATTCTGACTTTGTCCGATGCAGAAACTAAGGACATCCTTTTCATGAAAGGAGAAATTCACTGTGCATTTATGAAACAAGGAAGCCACCATTGGCAGTATAGTGGGGAAATCCAGGTTGGAAAACCTCAAAGACCAAATGGAGATTTGCCTAGTGACCTGTTGCTGTTGCTTGACCTTCTCTAGATTCAAAAAGAACTCTCCCTTGAACTGGTGCCTTATGCCTTAATGCTACAAATCTTCCCAGTTGCCTTTGGGGATCTCATGGAACTCATGGAACTAATGCTTATCTCTTCTCCCATATACTTGAATAATCTGAGAGAGAAGACACTGTCTTACTTTCCACCTTGTTTAAAACACACGGACACCCATCCTCCCTGCCTCCAATCCCAAGACCTTATTCCAACCACAAGTCCATCGGATTTTCATTAAGGACATGAAAGTCTAAACTCTTATGCAGAATTTCTTTTAAAAAAAATTCCTCTCAACCTGGCATTTGTGGTACAGAAATGAAACAATTCATTTTGACAAGTTGCACTAAACTGAGGCCTGAACCATACTGTGAGAGCCTCTCTGTGGATCCTATAAAATACTCAGGAAATATGCACTTGACATCTGGTTTGCTGGATTCCTGCTGAGAAATGGAGGCTTTGGTGTGAGACTGTCGGTCCAGACTGGCAGATTGGCTGTGCATATAACTGTGCATGAATCCACACAAAGGGGTCATGTTCAGGCATTAATTGGGCATGTTCCAACAGAATCTTAAGGAGGCACAAGAGCTAAGATTGAACACTTGGATTCTTGTACAGGGAAGGCAGCGGTAACTTAGGGATATGAATGTCAGGCATGCACCTCTAAGAAATACAGAACATGAGGTGCATGTTGTAGAATACAGTTCAAATACCAAGGTATTTTTAAAGTGAAAAGAAACATTTTTTTTAAATGATCAAGAATTGCTAGATGTTAGCAAGATTGTGAAGTTGCATTTCTCAGTGCTTTTCTGGGTAGGACAAAAAGCTAACTAGTTCACAATAAAATACATTTATATTTTAATGTGAGCTTCAATAGATATCCACAAAATAGAAATTAAACATATGAAGATTAGTTTGGCACAATAATACATTATGTGCCAATTAGTAAAGAGACCATTAAATAATAGAACCAGTTGGGTTTTTACAACTTCTCCTAATATATATTAAAATCTTCCTGAGTTGAATAACCCAGTGATTAAAGCACCTAGGCTTATAGATAGACTGCCAGAGTTTAATGTCTAAATCTACCACTTCTTAATAGTAGGCCTCCTTAAACTCTTTGTTCTTCATTTTCTTATCTGCAATACAAGATAATCATATGTTCTTCATAACATTGCTGTTAGCTTTAAAGGTGATAAAGAAGGGATCTTGGATTCTCTCCACACAGACCTCTCCATGGGCTGTTGAGGCTTCCTGACAGCAAGGCAGTGAGTTCCAAAAGTCAGTCTTCCAAGAGACAGGAAGAGAAAGCTGTCATTCTCTTCTGGCCTTAACCTTGTCACTTTGTCACATTCAGCTACAAGGGAGACAGGGGAATATACTCGTTTAAGTAACCATGTGACCAAATAAAACTTTGTATAGTCAATAAAGATGGAAGCAAATGCCTATCAGTTATCAACTGTAATATTTTTCCATAACAAGTAACAACAACAACAAAATGCAATTTCACATGATTCACATGATTCAAAGAAATACAGGTCCCATCCTAGGGGCTCACGCCGGGATCAAAGGCTAATCGCCACCTTAAACAGGGCTTTAGAAGACATTTGAGATTATAAAATTGTGGATTAGAAACATATTTTCAAATCATCTAAATCTATCCTCTATCTTTAAAGATAAGAAAACAGAAGTCCAGAGCAGTTATTTCTTGCTCAGGGTTACAAACCTAATGACCAGGGCCAGCCTCCTTCTCTTTAAGGTTAATCAGTCCTCTTGCCAATCTGTCATGTAGTGACTCACATTCTCTGTGTTTATTAACTAATATAATTATGATACAATAGTGACAAATACTCTAAGGAAGAGCTTAATCCCTTTGAAAATGTTGAACCTTTCATTATTTCTAGTGGGCATCATGCCCAGCGCTGTGCCAGGTCTTATTAAACTGGTTCAATTATAACAACAACAAAAAGCCCACTACAGTCTTGCCTTCAGGGAGTTCACAGTCTAATTTTGGAAGACGTAAATAAATATTAAAATACAAAATCATAAAAGTACATAGTAGAAGAGGAAGAAATATCACAGAAACACAGAGAAAATGATAACAAGTTGAGTAAGTCAGGAAAACATGGTGTTGGAGCAAAATTGCAATAGGAAGGAAAGAAGAGGAGGGTTGCTATAGCAGAGGCAACATGGGCCAACGGGAAGCAGACATGCTTCACACTGACAGGCTGAGAGGAGAGGCCTTTCCTTACTAACTGTTGGTGAGAAACAATCACCAGATGAAGACCGTGATAGAAGACACATTCAAGAAAACTCAGGGACCAGGAGTTATAAAACTTGGAAAGGAAGCAGTGTTGGTGATGAGCAAAA
Organism: Condylura cristata; assembly: GCF_000260355.1. Taxonomy (NCBI): domain Eukaryota; kingdom Metazoa; phylum Chordata; class Mammalia; order Eulipotyphla; family Talpidae; genus Condylura; species Condylura cristata. Next base: position 6,602,267 of record NW_004567121.1, on the reverse strand, counting down.
GTTGGAATTAGTGTATCTCCTTTGTTACTCCATCAGGAACTGGGTGGAGTACCATTTAATAAGGGAAGTACCATTTAATAAGGGAAGGAATAGGAGATGGTCCCATGATGTCTGAAAGAAAATGATTTATGTTTGAATACATTGTGTTTAAAGAAAATCTGCTCACTTAGTTGAAAATAGAAAGTAAATAGTGAAAGTCACGGTCTTCATATTAGAAGAACAATCTGGTCTAGAGACATCACCATAGGAGACCTTGGTGTTTAAGTGGTAGCTAGTAGATCAAATGGTCTGCGGAGAGTGTGCTGCATAAAAATATTATTTTTGAGCTCTATATTTAGTGGTGGCGTGAAGCATTGCAAATACTATAGGGAATGAGGAGTAGTAGACAGAAAAGACTTTAGTGTCTTCGCATATTAGTGTAAAACAACAGTGAAACCCAAGAGAGGAGCTATCCATGCCAAATCTTGCTAAGTGGTCAGCAGGAGGGTTAAAAAATGTCCGGTGGAATTTGCATCTGGAAACTATTATTGGCATTAGAAAGGGCAGTCTAGAGGAACACAGGGACAGAGGCATAGGTCAATGTATCAAAGAAAGGAGACAGTAGCTAGTGTAGGATACTTGCTTTGGGAGTCTGACTATGAGAGGAAAGAGGACGGTCTTTAATGGCTACAGAAGATACAAGCTGAATAATATTTTCACTGATGGAAAATATTTGAGCATGTTGTATATTGACAGAAACTGGGTGGTAGGAATGAAATTTTAAAAACAAGAGGAGCTAATTGATGGAGAAATGTATAGAAGGAAACAAAAATGGTGGGTTCTAGAGAAGAAATTAAGTTAGTTAGGCTTGTGCAGGTGTACAAAGTTATATCCTCTGTCTCTTTGGAGGAAACACAGTATAGAAAAAAAGGAGAAAAGGGGGTAAAGAAAGAAATGGAAAGGAAGAAAGTGGGGAAGAAGGGGAAGATGAATGATGAGTAGGATCCAGGAAAGCTGTATAAATGTGTTTGCAAGCTTGGAGACATGAGGGTGAGAGACTTAATCCTGTGTGTTCTCTGTGCAATTAGATATGAAATCAACACCTGCAGAGGAACCAAGGGAAAATATTGGGGGGGAAAAATAGAAAAAAAAAAAAAAACATAAAGACACTGAATAGAAAAAAGCTGACCAAGGAAAACCAGTGCTTTGAATGGTTTGAATTCTTGTTTTCTTGTTCAAGTTACTCATCAACCTGGAATTGTTACAGCAAGAGGAGCATTTCTGTGGCCTAGGGACTGGTACCATCTCCTCTGCCCCCACTTCCATGCCACCAACATGGACTACAACTCCCTCTTGTCATAAACCAGGCTTCCAGAATGGAGAAGAACAAGGAAGGCAGAAGACTTCCATTCTGCTCCATTGAGGAAGGAGATACACCTGTTGTGGTTTGGGCAGGTAAGGTCTTCCAGGACTATGGCCTGGACTATCACCTTGACCTTGTGGTTGATAGACTAGCCAGATTGATGTTACACTGTGTATTTGAGATTCTCCTTTTGTTCTAGTTCTCATTTGGTGGCGGTTTTCTGCTAGGAGATTTGACCTTGTTCTCCTAGCGACTTTCAGCCCTGGACCCTGCCTGGTTGGCTGGGCATTTGCCTTGAAAGGAGTGTGTGATTTCTGAGGTAGCTCAGAAGTCTCTCCCCCTACTCCTATTCTCTTCTTCTCTATCTAGCCCTTTAAAATCTCTCATGACTGAACACAACAGGAATCCATTTTCTCTGCCTTTATGCATGTGGATGGCCAGACCTTTTAGAATAAGCAAAATGGATTTTTACCTTTTGCAGTTTGAGGTCCCTGGTTATATACGGCATCAGAACAATTTGGTCTGGAATGGAGTGTATAATCTGCTGGAAAGGGAGAATAGCAGAGCCATTAAGAATGGGGCCCTCCCTGGTGGTGCAGCGGGTTAAAGCACAGCACTAAGAAGCTAAAGCCACTTCAGCATGAGTTCAATCCCTGCCCCGGAGGTGACCCACATGGTGCGGCCTCCTGACCCACCTGCTGCTCCCCTCAGCAGTGTACTTCATTGATCTGCCTGTTCTGCTCCCCACTCTGTCTCTGGTGAATCCTCTCACTGCCCCTGCACCTCTGCATGGAGCAATAGAAAGCCTAAGAATGGCTGTAAGGGCTGGAATCAAAACAAAACAGCCTAAGACACAAGGCACCTGTGAGAAGAGGGCATGGGTGAGGAAAATAAAGGCCCGAGAGGGGAGTAATTACAAATAGAAAAAGGTTCAGGGTGAGGACTGCTTAAATCCAATAGAAGCAAACACTACTACAAGCAGCAAAGGGTAGAAGAGAGTGGAGTGGAAGATGGATTGTTCACACAGACAATAAAGGTCAAAGCTGGAATGGAGAGGAAGACACCTCTGGTGGCAGGACACAGAGCTGCTCACCCGCCCAGGAGCATTTCCCAGTGAGCACACCAGGTGGATAAGAGCCACCCAGGTGCAAAGACCTGGGCTTTTAGGATGGCTGTTGTGTGTGTGTGTTTGTAATTTAGAATATAACCATACTGCATCCATTGCCTTGTTCTTCAACATATCTGCAGTTGCTTAGGGAGATGCAAATGCTTACTGCTCGGAAATTCCATATTCCTCCCTACAGCATGACCGCTGAGAGCAAGTGCTGGTCTTTTCTCTGAGATGATCACCTACAAAGGGCACAGTTTGCAATTTTAGTTTCTCAATAGAGACTAGTCTGCAGCTGCAGGAAAGTATGTGCAAAGCTGTAGAAAGCCCCATCCAGGTCTCCAAACCCAGCAGCCCAGCGTTCGTGCTAATAGCACTCTCGGTGTGGAAACCAATGTCAGAACATGAATGTTTGCACCAGCAGCTGATTCTGGGTGAGATAATTATGACAATGGGGTTGTGTCCTGCTTCTGATTATGTTACAGTACCCAGAGCTGCACAGTTTCCCAGCGGTGCTGCGGCCACATGTTGCAGGAGTGGGGCAAAGAATGAAGCAAGGAGGGAGGGACATCAGAGGGAAATATTTAAGTAACAAGTTGGCAAAATTTATGAGGCAACTGATATTTGTTAAATAACTTTGAAACTACATTGCACAAAAATAGGTGACTTTTATTTATTTATTTATTTATTTATTTATTTATTTTTAGCAAGTCATAGCCAAACCCATTGCCTACCTCTCCTCTAGACAACATCAGACTCTCCCCAACGCCCATCCACTCCTTTGCAAAATATGCCTGTAATGTGCGAAGGTTAAACACATCCAAACCTCCAAACCCATTCATATGCCCTCTCCCCCACCCCCACCCACCCCCACACAAAAAGGCTTCACCACCTGCCCTCTTCACTCACCCAAGGCATTCCTGTTAACAGGCTTCTCCATGGCTCTCAGATTTGCAAATTGTCTCCCATTCAATTCACTTGAGCAGATGTTTATTGAAAACTTCCTAGGTGATCAGCATAAAAGAGCATGGACTCTGGAGTCAAGACATGTGGGTTAAAAATTTAGATTTTACCAGCATGACACATTATCTTATAAAATCCCACCTTCAGTTTGCTCACCAGAAAAATATAGAGACCAATACACCCTAGATCATAAGATTGCTGTGAGTATTAAATGATATGATATGTGGAAAGCGCTTAGCACATTGCCTGGCAGGCAACAGTGTTCCACCAATGCTTGCTATTATCTTTAATTCTATCAAGTTTTTTTAAAGTGCAGCATATGAACAAAATCTCAGTTTCAGTTTTATTTGGAATGACAGGAAATGAAACAAGATAAGCAAAAAAAAAAAAGGTATGTTAAGTTCTACAAAAGTAATCGGTTATTCAAACAACAAACGACATATTGGACAGGCAGGTAGAGTGTGTCCATGATGGGTTCTTGGTGACAGCCCAATGCAGTTCCCCTAATCCTATTTCACAACAGCCAATATAATCTCTAGAAACCACTCCTCAGTTCTACTAGAAGGGGAAACATGTGTAGTTTACTGATCTAGGTATCTTTTTAGTCTTCCTCACCTTATTTTAAAAAGATTCTGCACATTATTGTTCACTGGTATAACATGCTGAAATTATAGACAATATGAGATACAACTGGTATTAGCAGTGGTTTCATATAAGGTGGTGTATAATACACACAGAGCTTTTTATATATGTGATAGCAACTTACAAGAAGTGGAAGGATTTAGCTAAATAGAAAAGAGAAAAAGAGGCATTGCAGCAAAGAGTTTTTAAAAAATAGACCAAGAAGGCATAAAGATAGGAATGATTGTATAAGACAGAGGGAAAGAAGGAGAACCATATGCCCTCCAAGCAACATGCTGAAATTCAGGGAAATTGGATGGAGAGATTGGCATTCCAAAGCAATACTGCAAGAACACCAAAATGTGATAACTATGTCTTGGGAGTGCAAGACACACACTCTGGCATACTGAGAGAGGGAAGTCTGGGACTGTGATTCCTTCTATGAACGTACTCCAGTTTTCTCACCATGCTGTAAGCTCCTGAGACAGACCATACCTTATTTTCTGTCAAAACCATAACTCATAGCTGTGACTGACTCAAAGGAAGTGTTCAGTAATTTGTAGAATTAAAAGAAATGCAGGGAAGAACTAAAGAAGAAAGGAAGAGAGGGAGGAAGTGAAGGAAATAAGGAGGAAGGAAAAAGACAATATTCCTTGTCAGAGTAGGTCAATATAATTATTAGTTTCAGGAATGGAAGGTCTACAGCTAATTGGACAGCCCACAATTTTCTACTGTTATCCATTAGTTTTCACCAGAGGTAGAGTCTTTCAATGAATTGTTTTTGCTGTGGATTGAGTTGGGTTGTAAGTGAAACTGTCTGTTCCTCTGTCGTTTTGATGACTATTCATCCCAAGGCATTCCACTCAGCATCAGTCCCAGTGGTAAGGTCTGAACACCAAGCAGAATATTAAGTACACTATTTTTAATGTCATCAAACAGTTATGTGCTAAAAGATAAGCTAAAGTAAGAGTGTAACTGAGCAATGAGACGGAAGCTGAGTAAGCTCATGATAGAAAACAAATGTAGCAGAACAGACTTCCCTCTTTTTTCCTTTTTCTGTAAATATGAAATTTACTAACACTTCCACTTTCCTCAAGCTGCATAAGACTTGAGCTACATCTATATGTAGTCGCTGTGAGCTCACCAGGATGGAAAAACACGGTGATAAATAGTCGGGGTTAATCACAGTGCTATCAGGAAGGCTCTCAGGTGATTGTGATTGGTTTCTGGGAGGAGGAAGGAATGTTTCTCTGAAAGAGAAAAATTTCAACAAATCCTTCCAAGAAATCACTTCCCAGTCAAAGCCAATCTGCCTTTTGTTTTGAGATGATGGAGATCTCTGTAGAAATGAAGGATAGAGAACGTTTATTCAGTTGGTGGTCACCTGAGCTTTGCATCTTATTTTTTAATTCTTTTTTCAGAAGATTTTCAGTTCTTTCAAAATTCCACACACAAACCCACCAGGGCTCTGAATAAGAGAGCAGAGTTCTTAAGGGGTCCTACCAAGGGGGAGGGGCCAGCAGAACCTTCAGGCTTCAGCCTTGTCTGCCTCTTCTTTGTGGTTGTGGTTTTTTTTGTTTTGTTTTTTATTTTCAGGTAAAGCTGCAATTGGCCTGTTGTGATCTGATAAGAGTGGTATTATAAGCTTGAACATCTACGGTGTTAGAAAAAAAAAAAAA
>NW_004567121.1:6576015-6596454 GCF_000260355.1 Condylura cristata | reverse complement strand
GAAACATACAACAGAAAAAAAGAAAAAAAAAGAAGGAAAGAAAGAAAAGGATCTAAATGACTGGCAGATCCCATTTCTTTACAAGTGTTACATTTCAGTCCCCTGCCACTACCACATGTTTCCTGTTCACAGATAATTTGTACAACATATTTTATCATTCAGTTTTAGACACAGTTGAAAGGCTTTTGCCTAAGGCTTGGAACACTTTGAAAATTGTATACCATTTGCAAGGCTTTCTTCTGCTTCACTGTGCAATTAGGTGACTGTCTTTCTACAGACGTCGAATTTATCATTTATGGGATTGTGGATGTGCATGTGTGTTTAAAAACCAAGGTGAACTAGAAAATGAATGGAGTAGCTTTCAACAACCTACACATGAGGAATGAAAGAAGCAAAACACAAATTTCAAGCTCATTGAAGGACTGGAGTTCAAATCAGCAAGTGGGTTTTCTCCCATAAAAACTTCCCTTCTGGAAGGCTTTAGTTCCTACCATTGTTTACATATCTACTGGGTTCTCCAGTCTCTACTAATAGTTAAATTACAGTGTAATGATCCCAAAGAAGCCAGTTTCATTAATCTCTGTGAAAGCGATTTCAGGACATTTTGTTAGCTTCCCCAGCAATCTTCTTTGCCCTGTCTTGCCTGAATTTCACAGTTTGCCTGTGAAGCACTGACGTGCTCAGAGCTTCCCCTGGTGGAAGTTGTTGGCAAAAGGTGTTCTAGCCAAGAAGGGCGAATCTGGGACTTGCTCCCAGGAAGGGGCTCAATGGAGTGTTCAGTTGCCCAGGAACAGAGAGAACATAATGTGACTGGAGGTTGTGATTGAATTTCCTATGTGCTTCTATGTTTTACATAACCTGAATTTTAAAGTCAGATTTGATAAAAGATAACTTATTCCCATCATTATGCCACTTTGTATTTTTCCACTGAATAATGCAAACGAAAAGAGAGAGCGAGGGAGCCTGATCCCACCCTCCCAGGAAGATGACTTTCCTCGGAGGTTGAATTCAGCATCTGTCATTATGCAGCGATGTGGTTCTTCTGTATTTTAAAAACATGGCAATAAAATGGTTGTGGAAGCATTCGAACTGCATTCTGTCTTTTGATGGGAGAGATTTTTAGGCCTGCATATGTAGTTTAAAGTGTTTTTTTTTTTCTTATTTAGAAGGCAAACTTCTCATATTAATTTCACTTATACTATAAAGTTTCTATAATATGTTAGTCTCTAAATCCTACTATCTTTATATATCTTAAGTGATAAAGATTCCCAAGGCAGGTTTTCAGGAGGGTTTAGGGAACAGCGAACAGTCAATAATGCGGTCACTGTTGATTAAGACGACATGATGACAAATTTGTAATTCATGATGGAGACAGAGAAGCAATAGAATTTGAATGCTATTTAGAAGATCTTTACAAGGCTAAAAAAAAAAAACTTAACCCAAAAATGGGAAGGAGGAGGGAAGAGAGACAGATAGATTTACTTGTTTGAGACATTATCAATTACCAACCAACTAACACTGACTTTCTGAAACAACTAATCATTCAATTTAAATAATTTTATACTTTATATAGCTCTGAATGCTAAGTAGGCTAAAAAATGTCAGACACATGTTCTGATGTAAATCGATTTAAATATTTGCAAAAATAAACACTTTTCTCATTCTATACTCATTACAAACGTACACATACACAAAAACAAAACAATTATATTCAGAGATCACATCCACCTAGCTGTGATGACCCTGCCAATTGAGAAGTGGGGTCTGGACCACAGAGAACTCAAACACAGGCTGCGTGTCTTCCCGGCTTCTCTGACAAACATTAAGGATAATGTAAAATAAAACCACTTAGAAATGCTATCCCCTGTCAGTAATAGGGAAGGGCGATTAAAGCTGCACAGACATTTGCTAGATTTATATATGTGCACACAGCCAAGACCAAGGGGTTTGGGTCGGTCAGAATGTCACTGTAATAATTTATGGAAGGGCAGCGGCAGGCGGAAGCAGCAAAGACACCAAACTGAAAGAGTCATCCTGAATAAAGTACTAAGTGTCATTTTCCTTTTGAAATCCATCCAGGACACTGCAATGACATGGACTTTTGGACCCATGGAATCAGATCATTTTAAGTAATTGTTTTATCAAAGTCCTGCATTCCCAGAGGGACCTGCCTGAGTCATATGGAGCTCAACCCAGCCTCTTCTCTACAGGGCTCCCTCTCTGGTCCTTCCAGTGGAAGGCAATGACATGATTCCTGGGTAGGTGCTTGAACACTTACATTTTCTTAATCAGCTCAGCTCTTGACCTTGAAGAAGAGACATCCCTATAGACTGAAGAGGCCATGATAAATGGCTCTAATACAGAAATGGGGAAGCAAGGAGGTGGGGATAGGTGTGTGTTCTCTTTTTAAACTGTTGCTTCTTTAATATAAAGTCCAAGGAAAAGTAAAACCTGAGACAGAGAAGACAGCATCTTCCAGAGCTGATCATCTTATCAATATGGAGCTTGGAGGACATAGTTTAACTGTGGCATTTCTCAAATAGCCTCACCTAAAAGGCAACTTCCCATATGTTGAGCTCATGGGTGTACATGCGATGAGAACTGGCCTCCCACGCACAGGAGCAGCTAAATTCACACGCAGGAAGTGTTCAGGAAATTGAGCCACTATGGGCTGCATTTAAAGAGGCAAGGTTTTCAGGATTCTGAGTTGAACCTATTCTTGCTGCTGACTTTCTGTGTGACCTTGGGCAAATCATTTAACCTGTAGGTGCCTCAGTTACAAAAGCAGTGTGATTCTTGGTCTAAGATGCAATTTCAAAACAGAAACTCCATCTTAACTTTTCTTCCCTTTCTACCACTTGATCTCATCATTGCAATGCAGTGTGCTGCTCCTGGCACTTTTCGATTGACCTGTCTGTCTGTGAGGGTACCTCCTTTTCCCACTGGCTGATGTGACATATGCCCAGCTGAAGGGGACATTCCTGATGCTGGGACATAGCAGGTTCAACTATGCCATGTACAGATGTGTGGGCACAGGGACCTCTGCCGACATAAACATGCTCCCTTCCCCTAAACACCAAACAACTAAACTGAGAGTTAGTGTCATCAGCTCATCTTAAACCCCTCTGTGCTGTGGCCCTCTGTCCTCTGTTGACACACATGACCAGTGCATGTTCCCTCAGGAATCAAGGGAATAGCAGACACCTGGTTACAAACCTCACTTTGGTGGGAACAACTCAAGGTGCAAATCTCACAATGTTTTCCCTTGCTGCATGGGAACTTCAAGTAGCTTCCCAAACCACCTGAACTCTTTCCGTAGTATATAGACTATAGTAGGTAGTGTCATGACCGGAGCATTCACAGACTTACATAAATACACTCTGTAGTATAATCTTGCATGCTAATAAATATATAACACATAGTATAACACATAGTATAAAGCATTAGTATACTGATACATGCATAGAGTATTAGTATTAATATCAGTATTAGTATACTGATATTACATAGAGTATTTATCTACTAATTAGGATACATATATTAGTAATTAATATTACTACTGATTAATTATTAGGGAATAAATTACTACTCAAATATTAGTGACGCTAATTAATATACTTGTATACAGTATACAATCATATAATATGTGTATTGTATGATATATACACCATTTATCATAAATGTGCAATATAGACTGTATACACATTATAAAATGCCATGCACTATGTGTGTGTATGTATATATACATATTATTCAAGTACATAGTATAGTACCATAATTTTCAAGACGTGGTGAATCTTGAGAACTAAGTGGTATCTGTAACATTTTTGATATGTCTGACACATATATGATATACTATAACCATGGCCGTTACATTTTTACATTTTCCAATTCTTCCCGTTTCAATAACCCATTTGCAATCAGAAGTCAACCCTGTAGAATCAGTGAGACCAGGATTCTTCATTGTCCCCTCTGTGATTGAAGATGTAGCAGTCAAACTGGAGATGTAACAGAAGCATCTCTGTTCAGTGTTCTTTCTCGAATAATCTGTGCTGCTATTCTCTTGGGTTTCCAGTATGTAGCATTTATTTCATCTGCCACATCTGCTATCCACTCTCATGGTCACATGGATACTTGAGAGCTCAGGCTTCCATTTGATGTGAGTATTTTCAATCATGTCACTTCATCCAAGTCCAGTAGAACAACTTCTACTGGAATCAGCAATCCCAGCACCTATGCCAAACTGGAAGTGAACAGTTGGGAAAAAAGCATGGAATGCAAAAAATGGATCTAGGATCACACCATCAGGGGACAGCTATATGGCGATCTGAGTCCAGACCTGATTGAATGAAGCCTGGCCATTATTGCTGGGGTCAGTAGGAAGACAGACCACATGCCCAGATGACTCTTAGGAATGACATTTACTGCTATGCTCTGTAGGGTTATATTAATATACAGAGCAGGGCCCTCATTTCTACCTGATTTTATAGGAATGGCTTATGAGCTGAAACATTGATAGGTGCCTGAGGATGATGTAGGTGAATGGGAGAAGAAAGGTGGTCCAGCAGGAGGGTGCGGTAAGCAGGTGGGTAAAGTTACAAACGGTATGGGTAGTTTGTGATGAACAGAAATATCTAGTGGGTTGGATTACTCAGACAGAGGTCCTCAGACTTTTACAGGCGTCAGAATCACCTCTCAGACTTGTTATGACATAGGCTGCAGCTGACTATAGAGTTCCCTGTACCATAGGTCTGGAGAAGGCCAAAAATTTGCATTTCTAGCAGATTCCTGGTTGATGCTGATGCTGCCAGTTCAGAGACTACCTCTTTGAAAGTCTCTAACTTAGAGCACAGTGGTAAAAAGGGGAGACAGGAGTGTGTTTATGTGTTCCAAGGATACCAGGATAGAAAAAGGAGGAAGATCACTACCTTTCTTCTTCTTCTTTTTTTGTTATGAAAGATTTATTTATTTATTCATACAGAACTGATGTACAAGCCAGAGGTGCAGGGGCGGTAAGAATATTCACCAGAGACAGAGTGGGGAACAGAACAGTCAGATCTACAAGATACACTGCTGAGGGGAGCAGCGGGCAGGTCAGGAGAGATCTGCCATGCCATGTGGATCCTCCGGGCCTGGGGATCGTACTTGCACTGAAGTGGCTGTGACTAGTTTGCAGTGCTGCATCCTAATCCGTTGTGCCACCAGGGAGGGCCATGTTCCTTCATTTCTATTCATACCATCTATTCCAGCAAGAGGCAAATGATCAAGGTCTCCTTCTCCCATGTAAAAATGAGGATGCAAATGTTCCAGGGTGAAGTCTGGCATGACCATTGAACTTTCTGGATGTGTCATGAATTTTCCAGGCATTTCACAGCTCCTGGGGGTACTGCAGAATAATCTCTTCTTTGTAAATCTCAGCAAGAAATCCCTGCTCTCATGGACCTCAGCTTATAATTGACCAAGTGGAGAAGTCTGCCGAACTACTTCAGGAAGTAGTGACTCAGCACCACCTTCGTGCTCAGAGTCACAATCTACCAGAGTTTCAAGCTAACCTCCACATGTCAAGCTTTCATGAATTGAAGCTCTAAGACATTTAAAACACTGAAAAAGGTCCTTCTAAAAATGTCCCAATAGAAAGAGGCCTATCAGTCTTCCATTTTAGGAAACTCTTTAAACCAGTTCTTTATTTCTCTACCAATTCTGCAATTATTAATTGGTAACCAACCCATGTGGGTATTATTTTTTTTTTTTTACTTCAAAACATGCCCAGACTTTATTAAAAAAAGACTATGTGAACACTGAACTCATAGAAAATGAATGAACTTTAAATGATTTTCGGGTGCCTTATAGCGCATCATGGTTTAGATTATTCTAATTACTTGCCATGTTGAAGAAAATGGGTATTATTTTTTGGAAAGGATTTTGTATGTGAAGTACTAGGTTATAATAAATTTCCCCTAAATGGAAATTTTCCCAGCTGAGAAAACTTAAGAAAATCTATGAAAATTAATAGTTCTTTTAAATGAAAGTCTTTATCCTACATCACCCTATTTGTCAATTCTCATTGACTATCTGACAAAAATAATCCAATTTTTTTCTTTCTTCTCTATTTCTTTGATTACTGTTCTTGGACTTTATAAAAAATGATTAATATGGTGACTTTTCTTCCCATAGGAAATCCAATAACTCACAGTACATTGTACAAAAAAAAAGAGAGAGAGAGAGAGAGAAATGGAAACCTACCAATGACCTAATGCTTTAATAAAGTAGACCTGCTTGTCCCTTTGAATGTTTTCCCCAATCTCCAAAGTTCATTACAGGTCATGGCCAAAGGATTGCATTTTGTAGTGCTATACCCTATGTATCTTTAAATTCTGACTTGACACAGCTAATGAATTTCAGGCTGAGAATAAATCCCAACTATATGTTTCTTCACACATTCTGTACTATAATCATTGTGTTATCTTGACCACTTACCTTCTGGTCAAGAGGTGAACATTAATTGAATAATCATAAGTAAATGTCTTTGGAGAACTCTCTGAAAACACATTAAGCTTAAAAGAGAGGCAGAATATATAAAAGCTTAAACACAGTCCGATTTCATGAATTTCAGACTCAGATCTTGTGTTTTCCAGTGTTGTGTATTTTTTGATGGAATTTCCCCCCTGTCTAGAGAATGATTGACAAATTCTGGGACTAATGAGTGGCGTGACACATTAGGAGATGAGTTTTACTGATTCGGGGAAGAAAAATCACTAAACATCAAAGACCTACCTCCAAACTTGATGTCACCCTTACGACACTGAGCCAGGGACAAACTCTGCCCTTGGAGGTGAGCCAGTGTCCTCATCTCCGAAATGGGAATAACATGAAAGCTTTGCTTCCTAAGTATTGAGGAAGTGTAAGGAAAGAGCTTTTAAAAAGGAAAGCAGTTTCTAATGTAACAGGTTATCAGACTTGCCTGTGATGTTGAAAGTCCAATGTATTTTAGAAACACAACACACAGACTAATAGCTACTACTTTTGTTGTTGGGGTAGGAAGGAAATGCTCAGTATGACTTCCCAGTTTTCTTTAGTCCCTTCCGTACTGCTAAGTGGAGAGCACCCCATCTTTGTGTGTCAAATGCTGCATATGTGAAAATATCTTACATTCAACTTTCACAAGAATTCTTTCCAAGTGAGAAAGCAATAATAGGGTCATGGGCTTTCTGGAGTAATACAACCCAGGTTTCTAGTGTGATTTTGATTAGCAAATTCCGCTCCCAGTTTTATTGTGTGTGGGTAAGCTGCAGTCTATGATTTCATGCAGAAGGAAACTTAACTGTAGGTATTTAATAACCATGCATAAGAAAGTTTCCTGGAATTTATAAGGAGTCATTTTAAGACAGCCTACTGTTAATTCACGTGGGCAATTTAACATAATGCAAATTACAAGCATGAATTAGTAGCAGATAAAGCAATGCCCATTGCAATCACAAGTGGCCATCATCACAATCACTCTTAGCTTCCCCCTTCTCATCTTCATCATCCATCCTGAAAATAGTAAAAAGGGGGTGACCCTGTCTCTTCTGTTTTGGTTTTTCAAAAACCTGATTCACACAACTATCGGGCCAAACCAAGGTTCCTTTTAGGTTTCAGTCTATATTGCTAGAGTTTCTATTGTTCTCTCTATCCTCTTTTATATATCTAAAGTCCTATACTAAAGCACTTTGTCAAATGAGTTTCAGTACCTGAGAACACATACAGACTTATATATTTCTATTATTAAACTTAAGAGTCTTCATCTGTCCAGGTTACATCACATTATTCCAAATGTTGCTTGTTTACTACATATCTTCAATAATTCATGTTGGCATTTAACAAAATCAAAAGTATAAGAATAAAATGCTGTTTTTATTTTTGCAAGTAATTGTGACTTAACCTGAAGCCTCTGGTAAACTCAGATTGCTAACAACTTTAACTACTCCCAAATTAGATCTCATCTGTCAATCAGCAGGGCAGATTTTGGAGCAAAAGCAAACATTTCTGCAATACCTTCTTCCTTGGCAGAAATTGCCGTGCTTATAAGTTAATCTGGGCTATACTGTCATCTAGTTATTTGTGACTGAATTGTAAAGAGCAACAAGGGGAGAAATTCTTACTTGTTCAGTGAATCAAAAAGAAACTTTCCATAGCAATGCTAGAATAACAAAATGGCTGATAATGCAGGGGGCCTGAATTCCATATCCACAAAGGTCTAGGAGTAAGTGCAACCATGTCTTTATCTCATTTCTTCATGCCCTCTAAAAGCTTTTTCACAGGAGACTAATTCAGGAACAGAATATCTACCATTTGGTGGGAAAGTTTACAGAAAAGCACATCTCCTGGCACATGAAATATTTTCAAGCACTAATTCCAAAGTGAGTTTATTAGACAAATAAGGAAAAGTTTAATAATGGAAACGATTCTGTGACTCCACAGTAGGAATTGATTTGATTAAATCTACCATAGTCACATGCACACACATTCCACAAAAACACACACATGTACATACATTCTACACACTTGCACAGGTTGAGTAGTGAACTTCAGCCTCTGTGGATGAATTATGAATTGCTAACACTGCCAAGGGTCAGGAGGAATTGCTTTTTTCAAGGTAGCATCTCTGAGGAGTGACAGACTCCTAAGCATTATCAGCAGATAGCCCTGGTTTCAACACTAATTAACTATAGCTAGGGCCAAATCACCCAACCTCTCTAGTACTCATTCCTTCCTATATAAATTAAAAACAAAATGCATACATCATAAGATTATTGTGAAGCCTTCATGGGACTATAGCCAAGGAACACCTTAGCCCAGGGTTTCACACTTGCCTTGTGTTCAGAAATCTGTGTGTCATGAACAGAAGACCAGCCATCCCCCAAAACTTGGCACAGATGGTAGTACAGCCAACTTCTGGGGAAGAAAGATGTTGAGAGAAAAGGTGGAAGAAATTCCAGTTCATCTTTCCCTTTCTATAAAAATCTTCAATCCAGAAGCTAGGCAGTATGCTACAGCCCAGAGATGCAAGTTTGGAACTTCCTTAAAACAACTGTCAGGTCTCCCTGGGGCTCAAGGGGTTAAATCAAAGCACTGTGAAGCAATTCCCAGACACTGCAGCACAGTTCAATTCCTACCCAAGTGATTGACCCACATAGGGCACAACAGACTTCCCCTGTCTCTCCACTGCTCCCCTCAGCTGTATACTTCATTGATCTGCCTGTTGTTTTCCCCACCCACTCTGGTAAACACCCTCACCTCTGCACCTCTGGCCTACACCCCAGCTCTTCTATGTATAAATAAGTAATAAAAAAAACTCTACAAAATAAATGAAAGGAATTCATGTTTTTCCCATAAAATTCTGTAGTAATCTTGATGTATGTATCATTTTTTACCTTTATATTAAAAATAGAGTTATATTATAATCATTCTACACAGCTTTTTCACCTATTGGAGTCTAAGCTAACAGAGCAGTCCCATCCTTTCTCTCTAACCTTCACTATTTTGTTCCCCATTATGTAGACATCATGTCACATGGACCAGAATATTGGTGGCTGTATTGATAGAAATCTAGTATGGTTACTGCCTGTCACATCTTGCAACACTCTTAATGTCATTCAGGTGATAGTATATGAATTCCTTAGATCACTATTAGAATATTAGCTTTTTTCCATTTTTTATGGTGTTGCCAGCCTTGTTCTTACTTCTTTAATCACCCTTTGGTTTCTTTATATTCTGTTTTCAAAACATTTAGAGGAGGTTGCATTTCTCTATATTCTTTCTTTCTATAGTCCACCATAACAGGAACAATTCAGGACAGCAATGGGACCACACATTCACTGATCTACTTTAGAAGATTATAAAACTCTCCTAACATTTAGGACATTGGACAATTAATCACATCCAGAAAATTTCATCTGGATAGGATGTTTATTTCCATTTGACTAATCCATATTCTGGCATTTTAGTTCACCTTACATAAAATCAAAGAGGGAATTTATGACAATAAAAGGAAAATACTTTTATACCTAGACTCCTACTCAATGGATTTGGAAAAAGATTTGCTCCCCTAAGTTGACTGAAATAAACAAGGGCCAAGGTTAATGTGCAAATTGCATCCCTAGTCATTCCCTGTTTAAATATTTGAGATGTTCTGAAAGAGTTTGATGTATCATCTGCTGTAGAGCAGAGTTCCTGTTGCTTCAGTATTGGAGCCCGGGTGTGTTTTATCTGGTCTACACCTGCCCATACTTTTTAATAATTCAGCTCCTTCTGAGTTTAGGGCATGTGCATACATCAAGGGTCTCTTTTGTTCAAAGGAATTGTCTGTGACCCAAATCAAAAGTTCTTCCTTTAGCTTTAAGCCCCACATGGGGCTTAACATATTTTTATTTATAAAAATCTCCCAACTTTTTTTCTGGATAGGAATAGAGGTAAATTATTTAACCTATTGATTTATTTTCAATTAAAATAAAAAAAAAAAACTTCCCGGTGTTTTAACATTATTTGATATCTAGCGTCCATAGGAACACTTCTTAGAGGTGCATATTTCATTTGAAGTCACCTAAAATTTGATTGCGCTGAACTTTTAATCCAATTAAGGTTAAAGTCATGAGTGATTGCCATTTTAGCTCTTACCAAAGGACTCAAGGACGCTGACTTATCTTGCAAAACTGCTATCCCAGTTTACTACTACCCCAAACGCTATTCAGAAGAATCTCCTAAGAATGACTCTTAGAACTCTCAAAAAGAAAATATTTTATTTTAAAGATTACAAAATTGTAAAAAATCTTCACGATGGGGAAAAAGGATGTTGGAAAGAATGTTCAGAAATATTTCTTCCCCATCCTTATCGGCTCCACTAAAGGGGGAAATTGCCCCTAATGGCCTGGTCTTTTGTTTCCCACCCCCCTTCCATGTCCCCTTGCTGAAGTTAAGGTGAATTACATGAATTCAGACTAGAAAGAAGCACTGGGTGTGGGGCAGGCTTCTTCTCCTACCTTCCAGGAGTCAAGTCCTCCCACAGGAAACTAATTGACATTGGTTTCACAGGGATGGATCCCTCAGAAGGGTCCATACTGCTTGTGACTCTGGAGGCTCAGTGGTGAAGCAACACACCAGGCCATATTATCCAATGTCAACTTCAGCACAGGAAAGAAAAGTCAATTATTGACCCCACGAGAGGCCTCCTTCTCCAGCATTCATAAAATGCTGCCTAAATCCCAGACATGCACATGTAATTACTTATGCGTGGCACTTTCTCCCCTCATTTCTTTATTGCTTCAGCCAATCAGTAAGTCCCAGCTCTGGGCCTAAAGGATTTATTTACAGTTATTTGAGATTATAAATGGGCTCAGCTCTTGGAGTACTTCCTATCTACCCTAAATCTCTCCTTTTAGTGAAACGTGAATAAAAAGCACAGTATTCTCAACATTGAAGAATATTTATCAAGTTCACAATAATAAATAAATAATGATAGCGTACATTAAAACTTGAGTCACATGGTACTGTCAAAGAGTTGCTGGTCTAAAAATCTACAGATTCAGTAATTCAATAGGAAACCTGACAAAAGACAGAATTCAGACCTTGCTCATCTTTTTCTCTTGAGGGGTAGATAGAACTACTCTCCTCTTTGAAACATAAAATAAATATTCAAATAGAGAAGATACCTAACTCTTGTAAAGATCAGCTGAGCTTACAAGAGAAAGGCCTTGTTATTGTTAGTAATACTCTACATACATAAAAGTTAACTTTTCCAGGTAGTAAAATTTTTACTAACTATAATAAAAATAGACACTGTAAATTTTCTGATTATACAATAAGTATGGATTTATTGTAAGAAATTTAGAAAATAAAGGGGAGCATGAAAGAAAATTAACATTACCCATAAACACACTATTCAAAGATAACATTCTCAGCAAAGCAAAGTCATTTTATCTAAGTGTCTTTAAAGGATGGATAGTCTCTCTCTTGCATGATATTTGTTAATGCGTAAAAGTATTCTCTTTGCCATAGGATATTACTAACATCCAATGAACAAAAACGAAGGATACTGTTAAATATCCTCCAATACACAGGACAGCCCTTCACAAAGAAGAATAATCTAGGTACAAAATGTCAATAGTGCCAACTGATATACCCCATATAGAGTGTCATGGGAACTAAATTAAGAGGATACTTGTGAATTCCCAACTGCACCTCTGGCCTGCATCTCAGCTCTTGTATGAATGAATAAAGAAAATCTCTTAAAAAAAGATATATTTAAATTAATTTCCAGATAAACAGCTCTCAACTCTTAGTTCCTTTCTCCATGTCTTCACTCTCATTTCTGAGCTGTAAACCATCTGGAAATTTCTCTGACACATTACTTTCCTCATTGGATTAGCAATACCTGGTAGAAAGGCACCCACCTTATTTCAGAATATGGAAAAACTAGGACTCAGAAGATATGAATCCAGTATTTTTTATCAGTTATAATTTAACAGGTTATTTAATCTCATTTAGTCCTGTTTTATTTGTCAATAAAGTAAACTACTTCTAAGAACTATCCTCACATCAAAGAGTTGTGAAGTTTAAAGAAATGTACTTTAGGCCCTCCCTGGTGGTGCAGCAGGTTAAAGCACAACACTAAGAAGCTTAAGCCACTTTCACATGAGTTCGATCCCCGCCTGTCCTGGAGGAGATCCACATGGCACGGCAGACCTCTCCTGACCCGCCCGCTGCTCCCCTCAGCAGTGTACTTCGTCGATCTGCCTGTTCTGCTCCCCTCTCTGTTCCTGATGAATCCTCTTACCCTCTGCATCTCTGGCCTGTACCCCAGTTCTGTATGAATAAATAAATAAATCTTTAAAAAAAATGTACTTTAAGTTCTTTGACAGACACAAACAAAAGTGACAACAGCATGCCGTGTGAGGCAACATCTTGGGTGCTCTTTCTTGCACCACTCACTTTTGAAGGAAGACAAATGGTGTGTGATTAGCCTGGTGGAGACAACCAGATGGTGAACTTGGGCTTGCATGTGAATGAGCCCAAAAGTTGAGACTCCACTGTCTGACCCTTGAGGCCAGTGTAGCCCTAAGCAACACTTTTGGTTGCAACTTCCAAAGAGACATTGCATCAGAACCACACAATGAATCCACTCTTGGGTTCTTTATCCACTATGCGATTAAAAGAGTTCATTATTTCATTACTTGTTCAAATGCCAGCTCAAGGACTCACCAACATTTTTCAGCACACTGATGACTTCTAATGGTTTGGCTTCATTCTCTTCACTGGTTTTGTCACCAAAGGCTTAGTTGTCTCTGTTTTATTCCTTCCATAAAACCCCTTCCTCCAGCCCAGGATATGCTGGCTTCCTCCTGAGAATCAGAAATCAGAAATATGAAGGCAGCTAATTTTTTTGAAAGGTAAATCTCCTCGGGAAAATTTAGTGAGAATAAGAAGTGTCAGACATTAGTTCAGGTCTCATGCTTGCCCTCTTTTAGAGCTTGGTTACAAATAAAAAAAAATGGCAAAAGGAAGACTGGAAAAACCAGGGAAAGCATTGCAACATTAATCTTTTTCACATGTGATCATTAAATCTCTTTTAAAATGAATTTCCTATGTAGTTCAGTGAATACTATTATTTTAGGGAACAGATGAAGTACCTAGTATATTCTCTCTCTTTTTCTTAACTATGTTTTATCACAATGTTGGTCATCAATATATTTAACTAAGCACCTTTCCTGTGAATTTTATTTTAGTAAATCTACCCTTTTTTGGCTGCATTAATTGTAGCCATGTGACTAAATACAATTTCTGGATGACTTCATGTGAACATTACAAATAATACTTAAGAACCAGCTCATTTTAGGATGTGATTTTTGTCTCTCGTACTTCTGAAAGTCAAACCATGGTGTAGTCTTTATTTTATGGACTTTTATGCTTTGTGTATTTGGAAATGCCATATGTTCTCAGTTATCTGCATAGTTTAATGTATTGTATAAAGAATTTAATGTATTGTATAAAGAATTTAAAGTTTCTCAGAATTTGTGCATTTTCTCCAAAACAGTTCCCCTTCTCCATCTGGTAATTTCTAAATAGACCTTCATTTTTTATATTAACTTCAGTAAGGTAACAGAATGTATGCAAATATGATGGAAATCTGTGCTTAGTCACTGTACTAAATGATTTAGTATACTCGCTGGAAAAAGATATCTAATATATCTGCATATCTTCTCAATGGAGTTACCCCTTTATTATTTAAAGCTAATTGAGTTGTGTACATATTTTTTGCTTTTCTCCACCCCTGAGCCCAGACTCATGAGAATTTTGTATGCTTTCCTAGCACTTTTGAGTAGATATGTCTGTTCTGTTTCCCACTCTGTCTCTGGTGAATCCTTTTAACCCCAACACCTCTTGCCTACACCAGTTCTTTTATTCATAAATAAATGAAAATAAATCTTAAGAAACAAGAGGGGCCCTCCCTGGTGGCACAGTGGGTTAGGACGCAGAACTGCAGGCTAGCCTCTGCTGTTTCAGTGAGAGATTGATCCCAGGCCCCTGAGGAGACCTACATGGCGCAGCAGACCTCTCCTGTCTCTCCTGTTGCCCCCTTCAGCAGTGTATTTTGTCGATCTGCCTGTTCTATTTCCCCACTCTGTCTCTAGCGAATCCTCTCACCACCCTTGCACCTCTGGCTTGCGTCCCAATTCTGTATGCATAAATAAGTGAATCTTTAAAAAAGAAAGAAAAAAGTGGTTTAGATTAGAGCTGCTAATTTAACAGAGTGTGACTATATCTTGCTTCTTTTCCTTCTGATTTCAAAGTTCCAAAGTTTGTTGGGGAGTTTATTTATTTTTTTTACTTTAGCCATTTTCCTAGGAATAAATAAAATGTGATCCTGTATTGGCTTTGCGATTTAAAATTGATGCATGATAACAATTAATGCATGTAGGACAAGTTTAAGGTTTCCAAATTTCAGTGGGTTTTTACACGGTACAAAATATAGTATTTATGTCTCAGGTAGAAATGTAGTTACACCATGTTTGTACACAACTCGATTAGTTCTGTATTTATTCTGATCTGCAAACAACTTTCAATAACTGGCATACCTTTGTAGCATGCTATTATATGTAAGCATAAAAATGAAAAAGTTTACCAAATGCATCCCAGAGGTATGAGCTTTCATCATATATATGATTAAGGTTTTATCATGACATGATAATATAAGATAAGGCCCATTCTGGCTTTAGTATTCTATGACTCTATAATGTTCAATGAAGGAGAATGTCACACTTTGCTTATTAGATTGTTGCTCATTCATAGTTTCAAAAGCAAAAATGTCTGTTAGATTTGTTCCTGCATTCTTTGTGGTGATGATATAAAGGCACAACAGGTTCAATTCACCCTGTGCTCTATAATGGTATGTCCCACTGATGTGCTGTGCGCTTTTCATACTATTTTATTAACCAGCCTGTAGTGAGATAGGGGGACATGCTTCAGAGAGGTTTCTAGGCTCCCTGGCTTTGTCTTAACCTGAATGGCATGATTTTCACGTTCCATCTATTAACATTCCTTCTAACATTTTCTTATAAAACTGGCTCTGTTTTTAAAATCAAAAAGCAAAGAAAGCACTATATACTGCAACTACACACCCATACACATGTCGCTCTCACACACACATGCATCTGTGCTGTGTGCTCATTTGTTCTCAGATCCACTCTCCTCCCCTTTATACCCTGTGCTGTGCTCCGGGACGCGAATGCGTAGGGACAAGTCAGGCTTTGCCGTGTACTGCTTCCTGGCTTCCACCTAGGTTTAGACCAGGTGAAGCCTCTCAGAGCCTCACAGAAAGATAGATGGCAAGTAGTGTTTATTTCTCCTGATCTCGCCCCATGGAATCGCCAGGGTGGCTGTGACTCACTCCATAGAGTTGTCCAGCTCCCACTCAGCTGACCACTTCATTCTTTATGTCAGACTATTGCACCACCCTTCTTAATCCTCTAAACCCTGCCCACACTCTGTAAAACGTAGTTCATTAAAACCTTGTCAAACTGCCCAAGTTGAGAGTGCCCTTTGTTTCCTGCTGTGACTCTCAGTAAGCAACATGTGCATGCATGAGCCCGTGCAGGAGCACACACTCACACAAGCACATAAGCACGCACAAACGCCAGTACTCTGAGCAAACTTCCACAAAATTCACATCATAATTAACAATTCATTTTGGTTAAAAGAAAGAGAAGATACTCATCCCACTTGTTTATAATGTGTTTAAATGGACTTTTTTTTGTGTGTGGAATTGCATTGAAAATTCACTTTAAAATAGATGCAGTTTTTTTTTAATATTAAAATGCTTTATTTAAAATACAGGCTTTTAAAAATTAGTTTTTATTAAAATCTGAATCGGGCATATTTTCAAATCAGTAATAATACAATAAAATAGTCTTTGAAAATGTCCAAGTACCCTGAACTGTTTGCTTAAGGACATTTGTGAAAGGGAATTGAGTACTGGGAACACTCTTAATGGTAGTCTTTAAGGAAACAAATTTTGGTTCATTTATATTATGCAATGCTGTGGAGAGAGTAAAAAGAATAATAAGATCTGAAATAAAGTGAAGTTGAAAACAAATTGATTAATAATTACACATATAGTATTAGCCCATTTATGAAAAAAATCACACATGTGGGTGTATATATGTGTGTGTGTGTGTGTAAATCATGTAGGTGGTTCTGAAAGGTGTTTTGAGTGGTTGTCTTTAGATTGTACAGTTGAGGTGGAGGTTGAGTGGGGGGGGCAAAGGAACTATACAGTTGAAAATGAATTTAATTTATTTGTAGAAAAAGAATCTAAACTAAAATAAGGTGCTTTCATTTTTTTGGAGGGGAGAGTAAATTTTACCATTGATTAACTATTTTCACATATATTAACCTCATATAGTTATAATTATATTATAATTATTTTCTCTATCTGACAATTATTAGTTAACTTAGAGGCTATCACTCAGTTTTGTATTTCTAGAGAAAGTAAAAATTCAGTCACAACTTAAAGTGATATCATCCTTATAAGTTTTTCTCTTTTCTTTAATTTTACAATGTTACAATTTTCTCAACTATATACCAAACAATAGCAAGCAGGGCATATAAACATGTCTTCCATTTGGGTTATAAGATATATTCTTGATGTAAATTACAATATAAATGCTAGGAAATTACTTCATAAGGAGAAAATATAACCAAGGAGAAGATTGGGTACAATTTGTTGTGAAAGAATTAAAATATAAATTCAAGGCAACTTGAAAACAAATAAAATTGCTTAAGTGTCAGAAAATTGTAAAAAAAGAAATAATTTAATGTTATATAATAGTTATCAATATGTGAGCAAGCTCATTTATCTGCAGCTATTTCACAAAAAGTTGGGGGGAAGTTTAAAATATATTTAAATCACTGGAAAAGAAAAAGAACTGATATTTACATTAATTAAAGTAATGGTCACAAAAGCCACATAAAAGATAACATATATGTGAACTGTCCAGAAGTACATTCATAGAAAATACACAAAACAGTTCATTAAAAGTCTGTCAGGTGGGCTTCCTGGTGGTGCAGTGGGTTGGGACACAGCATTGCAAGCTAGCCACAGCCGCTTCAGTGCAAGTTCGATCTCTAGCCCCGGAGGTGATCCACATGGTGAGACAGACCTCTCCTGACCTGCCCGCTGCTCCCCTCAGCTGTGTACTTTGTTGATCTGCCTGTTCTGCTCCCCACTCTGTCTTTGGTGAAGCCTTTTACCACCCCGGCACTCCTGGCTTGTACCCCAGTTCTGTATGCACAAATAAAAATAAATCTTTTTTTAAAAAAGTTTGTCAGATGAAGATTTAAAAATGTTTAAAATTTTGGGAACATTCCTGTGAATCTTGACCATATATAAAATTAAAAAGATGACTCCAAAATATTCCTTTTACATTTATATATCAGTGAATTTTCTGATAATTACTTCAAATCTCTCATTAGGAATAGTCAAGAATGATAAGAAGTAGAAAATTAGGCAAGAACCATTTAAAGACAGACCTTGTCACCATTTGCAATAGAGAGCTGTTACAGGATTTTGTAAATGAATGAGTTGGGTTATCTGATGTGAATTTTGGAATGATTTCTTTAGCAGAGTCAAAGAAAGATGGGCAGGATCAACCTCAGATTAACAGAAGCTGAATAACCCCAGGAAACAACTGAATGACTTCAACTCAATTGGCTACTACTGGGCATGGAAGATTAACCTAACATGATTTCCAACCTTGAGCAACTTGTTGGTACCACAAGAACAAACTCCTTTAGCTTCCAGATGCCACTTTCTACTGCCCTTTTTGAATCAGTCTCTGTCCTTAGTGATGAGGCTCCTGTTGTAACCACAGATGAAGATTTTCTGTTCATACCAGTTAAAAGGTCATTAGAGTTTGCTCCTGATCTTTTCTGAGAGTAGCATACTGATATTCTGTTTTCTCCCTGACCAGATGTCTAGATCTATTCAGAGATAGGATTTCCAGAAAACAACTGCAAAGAGGTGGCCAGAGGGTAACTATGCTTCCATATTTCAGTTTAGGAAATATAGTTCCTGGAAGTCAAGCAAGGCAGGGAGAGACAGAACATGCAACGCCTCTAGAAGTAGCTCATGAATGCTATTTTGGTCTCAGACAACACAGATTTATTAGGCAATCAAACAGCAGGTAGGAGGAGGCACCCTGACAGCATGCAGAGCTGTGTCAGAGAAACACCAGCTGAAACCGGGAAACTGGAGTAGGAATGTCATATATCAATCAGCCTTTAAATGCACAGCTGAGAAGGAGAGTTGAACATCACACAGTGGGTGGAGAGAGCAGCCAAAAAAAAATCCACCTTGTGAACAAACATGCCTAGTTAGATTGCTGGCCTGTCTGTGTGATTAAACAGGGAAACAGAAATACTAGGGAAACAGAAAGAAATGAACTCACATGGAGAACAAGGTAACAGGTTAGCAGCCTAAGGAAGAACATTCACTAAAAATGACTAGTAGCAGTAACTAGAAGAAAATTTCAAGACACATCCTTGAAAAGAAAGAAAACAACTCTGATGGTCATGACTGTTACACAATCAGGAGGGAATATATTAAATAAAGTAAGCAAGTAAGCACAAGAATTAATAAATAGGGCAAAGTGAAATAGGAGAGGGGTTATTTAAAGAGGACTAATGAGAAAACGAAAAATACAAATGAGAATAAAGTTGAGATTGAATGCAATAAAGAGCAGAACCGATAATGTAGAAATTTAATCAGTGATAAAACATATTTGAGAAGTACTTGCAAAGCACAAGAAATTTAAAAGCAAAAGTGTGACACATACAGCCATCATTTCTGTTCTTGAAGAAGAGATGAAAGCAAGTAGATCAGAAGCAATAATCAAAGAGATGAAGAGTCTTAGCTATGCAGATTTATGTTGCTCACCTTATTATCAACAAAATTATTTTAAAATATTGCCACAGGTAGTATCCCTGCACAGAGAAAATTAAATATATATATAACATTTTGCTTTCACTTGGAAAATTAGAAAAACAAAACTTTCAGGGTAATATTAATAATTGAGTAGCATTACGTATATTGACATCTTACCCTGTGCTAGCAATTCTTCTAGACACTCTGAGAGTATTCATTCTTTTAGCCAATCTGTTATGTCTGTTTCATCCAGAACACCCAGTTATAGAAAGAGCAAATAACTTGATAAAAGTCACACAACCAATAAGCACCAAAAATGGAATTCAGAGCTAAGCACTACAGTTGACATTAAAGCTTGGAAAACATTTTTATTAGCAATAATATTAGAAAACCAGTAGCACATAAGACAGAAGTATATCTCCACAATAACAAAGGAGATAAAAACAATGTGTGTATTCCCAAAGAATATAACAAGCAAGTGCATGGATATCCAGGTGCAAATGGAATGCAGAGATGATTCAAGTAACATTAAATATCACATTTTAAGAATATGCATACAGCAATGATGTGGCATACTAATGATAAAAATAAGAAGTCTTTTTTAGGTAAAAACCAAATTACAAGAATATATTCTTTTAGTAAAATATACTAAATATATATATATAGAGAGAGAGAGATGTAAAAAACAAATGGGAGAAGGGAGTTGAAGGACTGATAGATCAACAAGTAAAATAAAAGAAAAATCAGGAATTATAAAATTAAAAGATGAAGACTAAACTCAAAAATCTTTCAAAGATCCAAAATATAATATATTTTTTTGTAAAAAGTATAGTTCTGGCCCTCCCTGGTGGCGCAGCGGGTTAAAGCACAGCACTGAGAATCTAAAGCCGCTTCTGCATGAGTTCGATTCCCGCCTGCCCAGGAGGTGACCACATGGTGTGGCAGACCTCTCCTGACCCGCCCGCTGCTCCCCTCAGCAGTGT
>NW_004567121.1:6550293-6575595 GCF_000260355.1 Condylura cristata | reverse complement strand
TCACCAGAGACAGAGTGGGGAGCAGAGCAGGCAGATCTATGAAGTACACTGCTGAGAGGAGCAGCGGGCGGGTCAGGAGAGGTCTGCCACGCCATGTGGACTCCTCCGGGGCAGGCTGGGATCGAACTCACATGGAAGTGGCTTAAGCTTCTTAGTGCTGTGCTTTAACCTGCTGCGCCACCAGGGAGGGCCCAATAAACATTTTTTTTAAAAGTACAGTTCTAAAAAGAGATATTATTTCTATAGATTGTAGGTTCCATATACCCTTTTGATGAAAACACATTCATTATAAACTATCATTATGCAACATCAAATAACTGAGTAAATAAACATGTATTAAGTAAACATGTATTAAGCAACATTAAGATACTATAGTTGAGTGATTCAGAAAATAAAAAATAATCTGGAAGACATAATTAATAATATCTAGTTATTAAATTTGGCCCTCAACAGAGACAGCTTAACTTATTTCATGGTGTCCAGTTTGATTCTTATAGAACTTCAAAAGAAGTTCTTGTTATTTTTTCATATATGTAAAGCACATAAAAAATAATGTCTTTTTCCAAGTAACCTTAACACCTATATCAAACAAAGATAGTTATCAAAAAAAAAAAATGCAGAAACCCAAATAAAATGCTAGCAAGTCAAATTGCATGTTCCAAGGACAATATTCAGTGAGCAGCTTTGCTCAGGACTGCAAAAGGCATTTATATAGAAAAACATGTAACCTATGTATTAACAGTAAGAAAAAAACTGCCCATTTAAGCAGGATAATGCTGGGGGTAAGTGTTACATTAGAATGACAACTGTAGTTGTCTTCCTAGAGACACACACACAAGCTTTTTCATCCAGAATTAGGCAATTGAAGCAATTTTTTTAAAGGGTACGCTTTATATCAGAAAACTATATTGTAGAATAAGGAATCACACAAGACTTTTATATCATTCCTCTTGATGAACATGTGCAATTTTGTAAATTTGCCAGTTATCCCTTGGTAATTAGTTATATTTATAAGTTTCCAATAATATGATGTAACAGATAATTTGTTAATATTGTCCAAAGTTGTAAATATAAAGCTGTGATTGTGAGTATAATTTGCAGACTGATACACCAACATAGCCTTGAAATAAGTCCTAGGTTAGAAAACACTTAGTCTATGGCAATGAGGGTGTTCCAAATGCCAACGAGAAGAGAAATTTTTGAAAAAAGTAATTTTATGACAATTGACTATCTAGATAAAATTATATTTAATGAAAAACTTTCATTCACAAAAGTAACCAAAATATCAAGAGCAAATATTAAAAAGTCCAAGGCCTATTTTAAGAAAATTGTAAGATTCATAAAATAAAAAGTGAATTCAATAGTTGAAAATTCAGTGCAATTTCAAGCAAATAGCAAAACTGCATTTAGAAGGTAAAGGGTTGCCATGCTACTACACGGAATCCAATATATATGTGCAAAAATACATATGTATTTGTGCCATGTAAAAGATAAAGAATGAAAGAGAAAAAGAAGGAAACTCATTTGCACTATTAGTACTTGCAATATTTCAAATAATAACATCGATAAATGAACTAGTGAAAACTTTAGGTAGCATAATTACACAGAAGCATTAAAAATACTTATATTTCTTATTAATTCCTTTTCTAGGAATTTTCCCTATGAAATGAATGATATATATTTAAAGTTTTATTCATTACTAGATCTGTTGTGGCATTATTTAGAAAGTTTTTCCAAAATTGAATTAATGAGACTGGATTCATGCTAAATCCATGTTTAGATTTCAATATTATATTTGCTTGCTTTTTACCTGGATATATGTGGGCATAAGAGTGCCATCTCTATGTTTTTCCCAAAGAATTTCAGTACAGATTCAGCCACAGAGAAATAGTGGAGATGTCTGAATTCCGCATCATGCAGAAGAAACCCTTCGCACCTCTCTTGTCTCTCTCTACACAGAGCAGTTCAGCTATTCCCCAGCTTCTCTCTCCAAACTTGCCTACCAAACCGCTAGTCTGTCCAGTCAACAAAGAGCTCTCAAATAGTGATATGCCACACCTCATGAGAAGGCAGCAGAGGCTAATTTATTTACTCTATAAGTAAATAAACAAAAATTAATATTCCTAATAACATACATATATTGATCTCATAACACTTTTAATTTCTTCTCTAAGAAAGATTTATTCTCTCTTTTCCAAGTTCTCTTTGATGAGCCTCACTAGAAACAGCCTAAGAGAGAGTTTTATGTAGAACTTACATTGGGGCATGCTCTTAGGACAAATGCCTATAAAGAACTGAGAGGCAGGGTTCAGTAGAAAAGTTAAGACATCATGCAGCTGCAGCTGGGTTCCCAGGCAGTCCTACAGCACTCTGGAGCTGCGCTATTCAAAATTGTCCCAAATTAATTCAAGGAGCATGGCCCGTGAATCACAGCATTGGCCTTTCATTAGTGAGAGGCCATGCCCAAAGAGAGAACCAGCTGTGAGCCAGCAATAGCCACTGGGATTCCAACAGCCTGAGAAGGAGTCCCACCACCCGCTATGCAACAGAGCAGAGAGGAGGCTGGGGGGCGCTGTTCTGACTAAACAGCCAAAGGAAGAACCATGGGCTAGTTCTCACCAATAGTTGATGGAAGAATGATGCCAACTAGTGACAAAGTAGTTACGAGACAGGCATGCCTTCATGTAAGAGTTCATGTAAGAGGAGGTCATGATATTGCAATAAATGGCTGCAAAAAAAAAAAAAAAAAAAAAAAAACAGCAAGTAGACTCACGAAAAAGGTATCTCTTGCTAACATAATGTCCACAGTGCATGCAGACTTTTCTCCAAGGCAACTGTTCTCTGTCTGATAATGAACAGACCCAAGTCACTTCAATGCCTCTGTTTCCTCAACCTCCATAGTCACCAGGCAAAATAGAGACTGGAGATGCGAATTGTGCACTGAGTTTTTCACTGTCTCCTTTGGAAGAGACACACATTATTTCTGCTCAATTTCAGTGGCCAGAACTGGTCATATTGATACCACATGATGGCAAGGGGGAGTGAAGTGTGGCCTTCTAGGAATAAAGAATAAGAAATGGAGTCTGTGAACAAAGCTTTGTCTTTTTTGACTGTCAGCCAGTGAGAAGGAAATGACAGTCATGTGCTGAAATGGCAGTGCTACCAGATATTCAAGAACCCTTGAATTTCTACATGAAAAGCACTTGGCCAGACACTTGAGCTAGACTTGGTAAGAAATAAACTCCTTTTATTAAAACCATGCACTTACTAGACTTTTCTGTTACAGCATCCGGCATTGTCTTAACCACTGTATTCTTTCTGTATTATTCTATTGCACATTCCAAAGTTAAAAACATTAATTACTTTTATCTAGACAAAATTTACTCAACAGAGTAATTTAACAACAGAGAACATGTATTGTCTTATGTATAAATGAAATTGGAAGAATACTGGGGATTATAGTAGCAGTTCCTTGGGGATAAGAATCTTTGATGTCTTTGTGCTCATAGATTCTGGTGTAATTCAGTTTCCTAGAAAATATAATAATTTAGCCAGGATTTACTTTTAGAACTACAGCATTTAGATGACTGCCTGGGAGGCAGTAGATGTTCAATATTATTGTTATTTGTTGTTAAATATATAGCTGGCTGACTGCCTACAGAGATGGGTAAACTATCAAAACTAGTAAGAGCAGTCAAAATACCCAACAAGGCTCTGTGCTTTAGTGAAAACTCTGTTGGTTACTTTTGCTTTTAGGAAAACTGTACTTTCTAACTTGACCTTTAAAGCCTTTCACAATGTGACATAACCTTTCTCTCTAGGGTCATATCCATCACACATGTACATGTGGTTTGCAAAGTGATTGTACCAAGCTATGTTTGATTCCTTAAGCAATTACTGTGTCCTTTCTCACACATCTGAGTTTATAGCCTTCACCTGAAATGTCATTTCTCTCCTTGTGCTCTAACAACATCAGCTCAGTTTTCAGGATGTAGAATAAATGTCCTCTCCTGTAAGAAGATTTCCAGCAAATAACCTTGCCCTACTCTGGATTTTCACAGGGCTTGCTGTGCCACCTCATCGTATCATTATTGTTTGTTCATCTGTCTTCCCCACCAGACTAGATCTCTGGAGGACACCACCCTCCTTGCTCTGAGATCATATTTGTCTAATAATCAGGAACCTTTCCATTTGCCTATCATACTGCCTGATATCAAATAGATATTTCAGCATATATGCATCTAAAAATTATCCTGACCCAAGTGGGGAAAATTTTAATCTTTTCTTTCTCAGGTTTTAACTTTGGAAGTTCATGTTCCTTTACTTGGGATTAAGAAACAATATTCAACCCCTTCAAGGGGTCAGTTAATCATATTCACTAAGTGCTTTACATTAAGATGAAATCCAGACCCTCATACTAAATGTGTAAATCTTGCTAATTTAGGGCAAGTGTTGCTGCTTACCTTTGATCTAAGGTAACATTTACATTGCATATTGGTTTTAAATATCTTAATAATGGGTCCCTCCCTGGTGATGCAGCGGGTTAAAGCTCAGCACTGCAAAGCTGGCCTCCAGCGCTTCAGTGTGAGTTCGATCCCCGCCTTAGAGCTAACCCAAATGGTGCGGCAGAGCTCTACTGTCTCACCTGCTCTCCCCTCATCAATCTGCCTGTTCTGCTCCCCACTCTGTCTCTGGTGAGTCCTTTCACTGCCCCCCCTGTACCTCTGGCCGTTACCCCAGTACTGTATGCACAAATGAATAAGTCTTTTTAAAAAAATCTAAAATTGTAATTTGAAATACTTTTCTTGCCACCATTAGAAAAGGCTGAACAAATATCCTGCCAAAATTGTATCATTATTTACAGGGTCACTGTACACTGATGTTGCAACCCCAACATCAGTGTACATTGAAATGTACCTTCTAGGATGAGATCAAGTAAGAGTTTACAATTTTCAATGTAACACAAATTCTTACTTTGTTTTCTATTTTTGTCTTTTTTTATTATTATTTCTTGATATCTTCCTTTTATGTTCTGTTTTGGCTCCGTTTCCATTGGCTCACGTGCTACTTTTATTGATTTTTTTTTTTTAAGGGTTCTACTTTTCATGAGATGCTCAGTAATATTACCCACAAAGGTTACCAGGGATATTTCTGTACTATTATATAAATCCAGACTTTAAGATAAATAAATGTACTAGCTGCAAAATATACTGTAAACAATGCCACAGTTTACTTATGATGTATGTATATGTGATAATCATTTGTTTTAAAATATTCACTTCTGAATAAATTGCTAGATAGAAATGTGTTTAATGGGTATCAATTTTCTAATGCATTTTTTTAAAGATTTATTTATTTGTGCATACAGAACTGGGGTACAGGCCAGAGACTCAGGGGTGGCGAAAGACTTCACCAGAGACAGAGTGGGGAGCAGAACAGGCAGATCAATGAAGTACACTGCTGAGGGGAGCAGTGGGCGGGCCAGGAGAGGTCTACCACACCATGTGGTCACCTCCGGGGCAGGTGGGAATCGAACTCATGCGGAAGTGGTTTCAGCTTCTTAGTGCTGTGCTTTAGCCCACTGTGCCACCAGGGAGGGCCCTCTAATGCACTTTTTAAAGAATCTAACATGGAGTTGGAATTCTGCACATCTATTTTCAGAAAAAACTTTCTGTTTGTCTTTGAATATAATCATATTAAGAAATCTATAATTTTAAAATAATCATATCATTTAATGTACCACGGTAGTAGATTCTTATACATGGCTAAGGTCATGGAGTATATAATCATAGAAATAAGAGTTCTGTGGTTACTTGTATTCTCTTTGTTTGAATCAGATTTTATGTTCACATACATAGCAATATCTATTTTTAACTTATCCACTCTTATTATTAATTTCCAAATTTTACAACTGTTGAGAAGTCAGGTAAGGGATATTAAATTGGAATATATACAAAACTGAAAATATTGTGATATAAATTATTAACCTTGACACATTATATGAGTATTTTCAGAGCATGTACTTAAGTATATCTTCATAATAATATCACAGTGGATCCAGCGTAAATGAATTTAAAATGTTTCTAGATTGCAGCACTTTTTCTGTTATATATTAAGAAATTTAATAATTATTAATGCAGATTTTAAATATTGTTGTTATTTTACATTTGCAAGATTCTGTGCTTATCTAAATATATGGACTGGGTTTCTATTTTATTTTATTCTATGACCAAATTCTGACTTTTCCATTTTTTCCCACTTTACCGGGGGGAAATGACATCGATGTCAAAATCCCCTGAAATAGAAATATCAAGAGAGCTGGCAAACTAGACAGTCATGGGACCAAGTTCAATAAATTACCCGAGGAGAATTGCTAACTACATGTAATTATTTTAATATGTATCATTAGGCCATATTTTTCGCAGTGCTCAGTTCCACTTTTACATTGTTTCCTTGTTTCCAGCCCAAGGACATATTTCAGTGTTATAATTTGTCCCTCTTAATGTGACTATTATTTGTGTTTCAGGAGTGATTTGTAGATTTTTTGACAAGGGACAGGGGGCTCTTCATATTATAAATAAATTACAGAAAATTGGAACCAAACCACTGTTACTCATTGTTATGCTGACAATTTAGAGGATTCTCAGCTCAGGAGCGTAGTTAACTTAAAATTTCAGTGTCTCTTTCCTCTTTTTAAAGATCGCTGTCTCTCCATCATCTTTGCAGAGATTTATTTTCTAAATGGCTTGTCCAGCGTATACATTATTACTGACCTGCTTTCCCTACATTTAAACAACAGCAAAATTTTGAGGGTGGGGGGGGCTCCATCTTCATCCAAAGTTGTAAAACCATCACCCAAGCTCTAAGCAGACAAAACAATAAGCATCTGTTGTACAGATTAACTTATTTGATCCATGTAAAGGTCTCTGCCACCAGTCTTTTTAAGTGGGGAAACTGGGGCCAGGGCATTGATAACCTTCCTACCGGACCCCAGTCTGCTAGGGGGCCAGCCCAGGTCTGAACGCAGGTACCTCATCCCCAGCCTTTATACCTTTCTGCTACCATGTTAGAAAGAGGGTGTGTTGGTGACAAATAGATAAATGTTAGGCTTTCTTTGCCTGGGGTCAATCCAGAAGGCTATACAATAGACACACAACACCGCACAGCTGCATCAAGACTTTCCAAACTAAAGAGCGTCCATCTTGGAATTACAGCTATTTGCCATCTGGGGGAGATGGTATTTGTTCCTCCTGTTTTAAAATAATGCGGACATTCTACCTCCTTTTCTTTTTCCTCCTTATATTAAACACGGAGCACAGTTCTGATCCCTGGTAACTGTGACAGCTTAAAGCTGTCAGAGCCAACAGAAGGTTTCCTCATAAAGGATGAGTATTATGTCTTTTTCATAAGAATTAAAGATCTAATCTGACCAGAATGCCATCGATGCTGATCAGGGAGAGAGGCTGCTTCAAAAATGGAAGACACATGATTACCTTTTATGGATGAGATATTCTAATTATTCAGTGGGGATTCGTTTCAGGTTACAGGATTTTTATTGGAAACCATTTAATTTTCAGTGCCTGTCATTCGAAGTGGACAACGAAGAGGCACATCTAAGAATTACTGGAGCACAGGCTAGACCCTCTGTAATTTGCATACACCCATATAATATAATTTTTATCTTCTTTTCACATAGGAAGGCAGTGAAATTGCAGATATCATCCACAGACTGCTGCATAGCATATTGGTCGTGGTAAACTGTTAATAATAATAATGCAGGAAATTCAATTTTAGGAACTAGTTCTATTTATTCGCACAAGAAGGACTTGCTCAGATGCCAATGAGCACATGAAGGCAGGGGATGTATATTTTCTGCTGTTCTTCTGTTTCTTTACTGTTCACCACATTCAAAATTAAACCTAGGGTATAATTCCCTGCAGCAATTTGATCATTTTAATAATGAAGATTAAACAAAAAGCAGACAGATGAGTAAGAAAAAAGCGGTAAGCAAATAAGCAAGAGTTGAAATCTATAAGTTGCTTCACTAATGTATGCTACTGGTTGATCTTAGGTCTATTAAAGCAATTTGTGAGGCTATTATGTTTGGTTTGTGCAGCTGAGTCTTTTTACCAGTCAGACAGCAAATACTCTCACACCAAGCACTTGCACCTCTGCATGCTCATATCCTCAGAGATGATGTTTGTCACCATTCAAATGAGGTTTCCAGAAGACACCTTGTCTTCAGAAACTCTCACCTTGTCAATAAATTTGCATTTCATATGTTGCAGAATTATTCTAAGATATGCCTTTTAGGATGGTATGCTTAAGGCTATGCCTTTCCAACTGTTTAAGATCTCCACAGTTTTGTCTTAAAAGGTTTCTGCTCAATCTCCTACACATTTCCAGCAACAGACAGGATTCCCCAAATACCACTACCAGCCAGGTGAGGAGGAGATAGGTGAGGCCCTGTGGGAGGCCCCTGGCAAATGTTAAGTGAAAGGATTCACCACTGAAGGGTGTGCAGAAATGGTCAGCCCATGAAGAGGACTAAAGGATTCACAAAATAGAAGAAAAACAGATAAGGATCTGAGAGTGTGGTTAAAATTCACCTTCTGCCTGAGTCCCTGCCAACAGGTCCAAGTATTTTAGCTCTCAATTCAAGAAATACTGAAGATTAACTAGGTGGTCATTAGAACTAATTAGTTCTATGCACTCTAATATATGCTTCAACATATCCTATAAATGAAGGCTTTCCGGAACATATTAGGAGCATGACCATGGAAAGAAAGCAATAAATTATTGGCACAGGTCAAAGGGACCCAACACCTTTCTAATGAATTCATTTTTTACTAACTAAAGGCACCTCAGCTCTGCTGAAAATTTCTCCATCGCCTACTCTGAGGTGAACTCTGACATAAACATGCTGACCCAGAGACTTACAGGTCTCCATAAAGTGCTATTAAATAGTACCATCCACTATCCTAACACCATCTTTCACAGCACACTTAGTGATAATCCTCCACCAGCCTCTAGCTCAAAAACTCCTCAACACACACCACCTGTGAGCAGGAATTTAGGGAACGTGATCTGAAGAGAGCCCGGTGTCAAAAATTCATATCGATACTTTGATCACAAGCAGCGTGAGACTGAAAGTTTTTGAACAACAAACCATTTGAGAGTGTGTAACGTGCTTGTGAAAATATTCAAGGCATAATTAGATAAATAACAGATCCAGTGTCTATTTTTACTTTGCCTTGATGAGAAGCTTTGCAGGAGAGACTGCTGGTAGTTAATTCTCCTTAACAACAATCTGTGTAATCACAAACCCCAATTAGCCGTGCCTGTTCTATGCTATACAAACTATTTCCTTAGCGCTTCACATCACTACTTTGTAATTAGCTTTCATCTACACGAGCTTTGACTAAAAAAATATAAAAGAGTATAAGTGATTGTACTGCCACTCAGTATTCTGAGAAATAATCGCCTGCGATTTCAATCAGATTAATTTTATCACCCGTATTAAGGAAAATTACCTCCCTCTTCACTCTCTACAGCTGAGGGCTATTTCATTTCCTGAGATGTTCATAAAAGCATAATATAAAGCAATCTGTAATTGTAAATATCCTTCCCTAATAACTTTGAGATATTTCCTTAATACATCTTTACATTTGGAGTTTCCGTTCCATAAAATACAGTAACAAGTGCTCTATTATGTTTTAAGTGTGTGCTGTTAAGCTGGACAACTCAGCGCTGTCCTTCCTGTTTTTACATAGGGTTATATTTAACTTGCAGATAATGGGAACAAGGTTTAAAAGTGATGGAGCGGAATAATGGCGTTACAGCAATAATATATCTTGCCTTTGTGAGGAATAGAACTTTACAGCCCTATTTCAGGTCAGCCAACACTGATGCCATTTTTCACAGCCTGACAACTTTCACCTTCACCCAAACTCCAAATGGGTTTGAAACACCCTTTCCAGTCAGGACACAAGCTTCTGGTGACCTTCCTCATGGATCCCTTTGGAGAGGAACAAAAAAAAAAAAAGTACACTAGTCACAGATCCTTCTAACACACCTAGAGATCCCCAAGTGTGGCAGTCCAAAGGCCTGGACTTCTGCTATGGGAGAGTCATAGCAGGAAAGGCTTCAGACCTAAACATACAGAGAGGTGGATCTTTCCTATCAGACCAGCCTGTTATCCCAGTTACCTGTCAGCTGGGAGTGGCCTGCTGTCTGATGTGGGGGCAGGAGACTATGTTTGGCATGCTGAATATGGCACTGCAGTCCGCTACCCCCTGGCAAGACAATTTATTGGTAGGTCATTCCATCAGACTTTAACAGGGATGTGCCCAGGCTTCAGATCTCAAAAGTTTTGGAGACAGAAACTCCAAAACCGGGGACCCTGAGGAGTCTACTTGCTGATAATATGAAATTATAATTTATAACCTGAGCTACCAATCCATAGTTTCATGCATAAAAAGTCTACCAGCATCTAAGGCACAGCATACCTAGACAGCGCACACAACTGTCTCTATCTGTCCTGGGGAGCATAGGTCATTTAAATTTGATAAAGACCACAGGGGGTAGGCAGGAGAGGAAGGGAACTTCTATTGCTCTGCTCAGTGGACCTTGAATTGTTCTCATATAGTCAGGCCCCATAGGGAAATGAAGTGTTTAGACAGCTTTAATCTGCTCCCCTGCAGCAAACACAGTGGCTTTTGCCAGCTTGACTCAAAAGTGTTCTCCTTTGCTTAATATTTTTTATGCCTCTCTGTCTGCTGGCAGATCTGAGCAAGTTTTGTTTTGTTTTCTGCAATGCACTGCAAAGGACCAAAACTTTGGAGCAAGAAATG
The DNA here is from genome assembly GCF_000260355.1 of Condylura cristata. Taxonomy (NCBI): domain Eukaryota; kingdom Metazoa; phylum Chordata; class Mammalia; order Eulipotyphla; family Talpidae; genus Condylura; species Condylura cristata. The sequence goes on along the minus strand of NW_004567121.1, from coordinate 6,564,742 downwards.
GCAAAAGGAAAGAAAAGAAAGGAAAACTATTAGTTCTTTTCTTGGTCTTTGAGGGCAAGAGAGCACATTGTGAAGGTAAGCATTCCTGTGTTGGAGGATGTCTGTGAAGAAAGATTCAGAAAATAACCAAGTTTTGGACTGTAAGAACAAAGTGGTTGCCACAAGCGAGGGGGAAAAGGTGGGAAAGCTGATAAATGAGGTAAAAGGGATCAATTGGATGGTGATGGAGAGGACTAGAAACTAGGATTCTGGAGTTCAAAGTAAGGTAGTACTTATGGATATTAATTTAAAAGACTGTATACTTGAAACCTAAATAATGTTATTACTCAAATTAAAAAAGGAAAAGTTCAGAGCTTGTATTTCCCTTATTGCTCTTTTCTTTAAGCAGTGTTCTGACCCCCGACTGCTGAAGTAGGCGACACATTGGAGGAGCAACTGAAATCTGGGACAACCAGTGACATCTTGCTACCTCTGAGGACAGGCCTTCCAGGATGCGAGCAGTGAAACAAAACTGAGACCCTGCAAACTAATTAGCCTCCCTCGTTTTATTTCCCTTGCTGTCTGAATAGTCAGAAGAAAAGGGTTTAACACGTGTTTCTGCCTTGTACATGTTAATGTTTCTATCATGACAGAAGACCTTTTAGTACATGAAGATGTCATTTGTAATTATGAAGAAGACTCAGGCTTGTGCACTGCACAAGAAAGCCAGCACTCCCCCAGATATCGGGGTGGGGTTGCCGTTATGCCCATTTATTCGAAAAGATCCAAGAGCTGCATCTCATGTTAGGGTCTTGCATAAAAGCCTAGCCTTTTTGTGGGAAACCTGGGTTTGGGCTACCTAAAAATGTAAGTCCTACTTGAGCCTATTAACTATAACTCCTAGCATTGCAAATGTTAATGGGCTGTTAGGAAATGATAAATTCACATTGTACAAAGGGATGGTTCACAAAGAAAATTTACATCTGGAATACCATGTATCAGGCGTGAATAATGAAATAGTCACCTGGCAGTGCTGGACTCTTGCTATTTTCTTTGGAATTCTAAGGTGTAGGAGAGAGACAGCAGACATACCAATTTGGGTGGCTGGGACACATGTTCACACCAGTGGTCCAATGAGGGAGGGTCAGAAATGACCAAGGAAACATGCCCAGCAGCATACAAACCACCCCAGGCTGTCGCAGTAGGACTCACTCAGGGGAAAGGCAGCTGCTCTCTGCTTTATCCAATTACAAAATCAATTCACATAAAGGTTTGTTCACAGTTGTTGACAAATGACCTTGAGAAAAGTTTTTAAAACTTTGGGCTCTCCTGGGTGGCACAATGGGTTAAAGCTCTGCACTGTGAAGTTCTCAGAAGCCACTGCAGCAGGAGCTTGATCCCCACTCAGGGAGCTGACCCACATGGCCCAGCAAACCTCTCCTGTCCCACCCACTGCTCCCCTCAGCAGTGCGTTTCAGTACATCTGCCTGTTCTGTTCCCCACTGTCTCTTATGAATCCTCTCACCCACCACACCTCTGGCCTGTACCCCAGTTCTGTAAACATAAAAAAATAAATAAATAAATCTTTAAAAAAAAATGTATTCTTACTTTGAGGCTCCATTTACAAACACAGTCCCACTGGGAAGGAGTTGGGTGAGGAATTAAACATATAAATTGGGGGGTGGGGAGGAACACAAATCTGTAGTCCATACAAGGATATCTTACATAGAAACATAAATAATTTTATGTGAATTTTAAAGGCTTATCAAAGATAGTTTGATTTATTATCATCACTATCAAACAGAGCTTTAAAAAATTATAACAATTTCATAATTGATCCACTCCTTAGACAATCATTTTACTGAGTAAATGTTTACTATATGTTGAACGATGTTCTAAGAGCTGCCTGTTTACAGGGACGTTCCTCTTTAAACTTGGTGATTGAAAATAATATTCAGAAACCTTTCCTTTCCTTTTTAATTTTTTCTTTTTTTTGGTAAACTTAGTAACTATCACAAAATCAACATACTTGAAGATATGCAAAAACTGAATGAAACCTATGAAATATTTTTATGAAAATTTCCTTCAAGTTGTCAAGAAATAGTCTAAAAAGGATAGGAATGTAAAACTCAAATAATCCAGCACATTTAAAATTTATATTTTTAATAATAAAGTAACTGAAAAAAAATTATCTATGCTGAGTCAAGTTATATTTAAACAAGAGATCTCAGAAATGTATAATGTTCAGTAAAAAGACCACTTTCCTGCCTGACCCTGAAGGCCACCCAGTCTGGGACCCACGTGCATTGTATTCAACCTGAGCCAGGTATCAGAAAAAGGAGGGCTGGATGGAAGTGCTGAGAAAGCTCATTTAATTCATGAGCAAGCAAGGTGGCCATAACTTCTTTCAGTTTGGAGAACTGCTAGCAAGCAATCCTTATGGAAGCAGGGTGAAAGTTGAAACAATATTCACTTTAGCTGAAAAAGTAAAAGGTAATTAAAACAAAAAGAAGTCCACAAGGCCACTGGGACTGCGTCTCTTATAGGCTTAGTGGGCTTGATTGAAGCTTTCCCCATGGGCCCAGCCTGATGGTAGAGGAAAGATGGTTAAAGCCAACGGAAGCTGCAGGAGTCATGGGGTTCCTCCAGATTGAAGGGTATGAAATTCCCACATCAGGAGTGATGGGGAAATCACTAACTTTCCCCTAACTTCATCTGTTAAGGCTACAGATCACATGCAGCTAATGGTTTCAAAATGTACTGCTTATGGTGTCCAGGGACGCGTTAGTCTCCTCAGGAAGCTATGACAAAATACCAGAGAGTGGGTGACACAAACAACTAAAAATGTATTTTCTCACAATCCTAGTGACTAAAAATCTATGTTCAAGGTGCCTATAGCATTGTTGTCTGGCAAGGGTTCTTGCCTCCGAAGCCTGCAGAAGCAGAAGCCTTCTTTCTGGTTGAGCTCATTTTTCCAATTACAGCCACACTGGGGGTTAATTGGGGCTTAAGCCTTCACCGTACAAATTTGATGGAGGAGAGACACATACCTTTAGTCCCTAACAAGGGAACCTTAGAAAAATATGCCAAGTAAGATTACTACACACTGACTGTCCTCATTACCTTCAGTGTCATCACAAAACCAAGATGGAGAAAATGAAAATGGCCTGCATCAGGTAATGGAAGAACCATAGCTACTGGCCTCTACCCTCTGTTAGTACTTGATACACACCTAATGTTAGACAAAGAGAAGTAAAGCATCCTCAAAGAACTCCTCTCTCTTATCCTCTGAGGAATCGATGTTCAGAGAACACTCTAGATTCTTTTGCAATAGGAAATACAATGAAGTTATTTGCTTTTGCTCTGCCTTATTTTTTCAAAAGGCTTTCTTTGCTCAGGCTTAGTTGAAATAGAGTCAATGAGATGCCCAACCTCAGCTGTCAACACTGCCCTCTTCAGGACTTGGCCTGCAACAGCAATGCGTGGGGAGGCGGGATAGCCGCAAAGGTCTGTGAAATGAATTTAAGAAGGAAGAGATGAATTTAATCTATATACAAATATTTCTAATACGTTTGTGTAGAGTTATATCCAGCAAAACATCTCCCTGCTGAACACTTTCCTGGTGGGATAACTTAACAACACTTTATTTATTTTGGTTTGCATGCTATTTATTTGTTTTTAGCTAGATCTCTGTTTATCCCCTTAGTGCTAGATTTAGCATCTCAAATAGGCATAGTAAATGTATCGCAGTTTATTTGCATTAAAATAATAGAGTAATATTACTTTTTAAGAACTTTACAAAAGCATTCTATCGCTCCCTGACTTTGGTGCTGTTGTTGCCACTTAATTTACAGGTTAAAAACACCAGGCCATATATTATTATTATCTTGTTTTGAAGAGTAAATTATCTTTAAAATAACTATAAAAATTTAAAAAATTAACGTTACCCAACATTGCCATCTTCGGCAGTCTTCATTCTACTGTGTATATGCCAGTCTCCATCCTATGATATCTACATTTAGTCCACAAGTTGCCCTTAATATTTCTTGTAGCACAGGTCTGCTCAGATGAGTCCATATTTTCTTTGTCTTTAAATGTATTTCTTTTCAAAGGATGTGGAATTCTGTGTCAACATTTTCTTTTTCTTTTGGCACTTGAAGAATGTTTCACTGACTTTTGCCTTACATAGTTTTTAAACAGAACTATCATTTATTATCTTTATTCCCTTCCACCTAACATAAATTGTTTCAAGTACATATCAAGATGTCTTATTATGTCACTGTTTTTTAGCAAATCAATTAGCAGGTAACTTAGTGTTTATTTATCCTACTTGAGATGTTTTTAAACTTCTTAGATCTTTGTCAGTTTATTAAGATATGGAATTGTTATGTCATTATATTGTGAATCATGTTATCCTTCTTTTTTTCCACTTTCTTCCTGTGATTCCACATATACAAGGACAAACCATCTAGTATGTTCCACAGGCCTACTCATTTTCCTTAGCATATTTATCTTTGAATTATTGTTTGTCTATCTTCTATTGTGTTGCCTTTAGATTAATTCATCATTTCTTCTACAGTATCTAATTCTCTATTAATCCCTTTCAGTAAATTCTTCAGTGCAGATATTATGTTTTCCTGGAACTTGGTTTTAATTCCTTTCTTTTTTCTTGTTTCCATTTCTAGCTCCAATATGTTTATGATTTCCTCCAAATCCTTTAATACATTTATACTATCGTTTTAAAATTCTTTACCTGCTAATTATATCGTCTCTGCCATTTCTGTGTTTCTGTTGACTGGTGTTTCATGTTGTGATCACATGCTCCTGCTTCTTTAAATAGCTTGGAGTTCTTATGGGCTGTTGTCAAAGTTAAATGTGTGGATTTTGTGGCCTTTGTATAAAGTGTTTAACTTTGTTTTGGAAGACAAATTTATTCCTAAGTTTAATTGTTTAGCAAGTTATTTCCTTATAGCTTATCTTTAAGCTATATTGGGGCAGGCCTAGGGTGGTCTTTATTGGGGCTGGTTCAGACTTACTGAAACGAACTCACCTGCCAGAAAAGGTACTGAATACTTGAAAATACAACATTTCTTTATGCGTGCTGTTGGGAATGTGATTGCCTCTCAGCTCTGTGTAAGTTCTACGATATTTTCCACTTACAACTCACTGGTGGCTATTTTTGCCCAGATTATGGAGTTTTACTCTGTGAGTGTGCAGCTTAGTCAATATTCAAAGTCTCAAGGAAATTCCTGTAAGAGTCCAGTCTTCTCTCTCCTACCCCTTCTCCCTTGCTTCCCTCCCCCATCCCTCTCTCTCTCCGATTCTCTCCTCTGTAGTGTAGTTCTACAGTACCCTTCTGCAAATTCCAGCCACATAAAGCTATCTGACATCATACACTCAGTCTCCCCCTCAGTTCAGCAAGACTACGCTTCATTGTTAGTCGCCCTCCTTACATCTAGAAAATACCTGCCGCTAGCAGGCTGGGTAACATATAGCTCCATGCTCTCCCGGATCTCAATCCTGCGGTGGATTGTGTTCAGTGTCTAAAAAGAAAGATTTCATAGATTTTGATCTAGTTTTCAGAGGTTTATGGCATGAGGGCAGGGACATTACTTCTACATTAGCAAAAGCAATCTTTTTCTGATTTTTAAAAAATTTTAACTATAGGAATTATCTGTTTCTATCAAGATAATGTTTTCCTGGTAAATATTTATATAGAAGGAACTTTTCCCCACCCTCATCCCTTAGACTCCTTTGAAACTTTCTTCCTCTCTCTTCTCAGATAGCCTCAGACTTTTGATTCCCTTATTTAGTACCTGCCAGTTTTTATAAAAATTTTGTTTTGTTAAATCATCTGTTGTGTAAATATCCAATATTTGTCTTAACTACATGTAAATTTTCAAATTCTTTCCATTTTGTGGTAAGTGGCATTATTTCAACTTTCCTTATGACTAAGTGATATTCCATTGTATAGATATACTTTAATATAATCCTTTATCAGAGGGCACTTAAGTCATTTCCATGTCTTAGCCATTGTAAATAATGCTACAATAGATATGGCGGGACATTTGATTTTGGGGATTGATGGTTTCAAGTTCTTGGGGTAGCTGTCCAAGAGTGGGACTACTGGGCCATATAATATTTCCATTTTCAGTTTTTTAAAGTAAATACAGATTGCTTTCCAAAATGGTGGCATTAGTTCATATTCCCACCATCAATGCATTAATTCCTCTTTCTTCACATTTTCTCCCACACCAGTTGTTAGAGGTCTTTTAAATATGTGCTGGTCTCACTCATGTGGAATGACACCTCATATAGTTTCAACCTGCGTCTGCCTTATTAAAAATAATTATGAACATTTCTCTCTATACAAATTGGCCTTCTGGATAGCTTTTCTAAAGACATCTTTATCATTCAAATCAAGAACCATATCACCAGTGTCTTTTTTATATATTGTAGTATTGCCATTTAAATCACTTAAAATCTATTTTGTATATGGAGTTAGAGAGTGATACAATGTAATTGTTCCCAGTTTTCTCAACACATTTTTGTTACAAAGGTAACTTTTCTTATTGTATGATTATGGCTGTTTTTATTATAAAATTAATATTGTTAGTTACATGGATTTATTTATGGGCTTTCTATTCTGTTCCATTGATCCATAGTATTTTTATCTCAATACCATATTATTTTCATTACTGTGGCTTTGTAGTATAGTTAAGAGGCAGATAACACAATGACTTCATTCTCTCCTTTTTTCTCAGGATTGCTTTGAAATCATTTTATGATTACATATAACTATTAATATTTTCCTTCTATTTCTTTGAAGACTATTGCTGGCATTTTAGTGGTTCTGATGTTAATTTTATATATTGCTTTTGGTAAAACTGTCATTTTGACTATATAGACTCTCTCCATTCATGAACATGGAAAGACTTACATTTTCTTTATGTCATGATCTGTATCTTTTATTTGAGCCTTATAGTTTTTATTTTGTAAGTCATAAAAGTAGCAATTATATGCATCAAACTGAAGGCACTATATTACCAAAGTAACATGCAGAAAAGTCTTGAGTTACATTTCACATACAATTCATAGAATCATGGATTGTTATGCTGAAATTTACACCACATGTCATTAAAAGAGAATTATACTTCCATGATGGAGCTAAGAGAGATTATGGAACAGCATAAAACTAAGCAAAGCTGTTGGTTAATAACCAAACTGATATTTTGGTTATCTTAAATTAGTGATAAACTTTTGCACTCCATAAAATTTTGCATAGTAGTTTATTATGTACATATGAAGTGTTTAGAGTACTTTGGGTATATCTTAGGATACTGGATAGGAATTTTGTATTCATGTATTTTTCTCATTTAAGGTAATAGAAAATGGTTAGCCAGTGAGTGTTTTAGGCTGTTATCTCCTTTTCTAGATAGGATTCTTGACTTGAAGCATGAAATGACGATATGCCCCAATAGCATAGGTTTCTTCCAAAGACACTCCAGAGCTTCTCAAGGGAGCACATTCTAATGCTTAGTAGGTCACAATCGCTATTAAAACATCTATAAAGGGGCCCTTCCAGGTGGCACAATGGGTTAAAGCACAGCACTATGAAGCTAGCCACAGCTACTTCAACAACAGTTCTATCCCCCCTAGGGAGGTGACCCACATGGCATGGCAGATCTCTCCTGTCATGCCTGCTGCTCCCCTCAGTAGTATACTTTGTCAATCTTCCTGTTATGTTCCCTGCTCTGTCTCTGTTGAATCTTCTCACTGTATCGCCCTTGTACCTCTAGCCTGTACCCCATTTCTGTATATATAAATAAATACATCTTTAAAAAAATATTTAAAAATCTACAGAATAGGTATTTTTTAGGGGTCCTCAAAGATATAATTTGAGAAATATTTGAATGCTAATATTTGAGTCTTGCTGAAAGATGACCAGTTAAACAATGTATGCAGACTCAATCTGAGTTGATTCTAGTAAATAAAAGAAACAAATCGAGAACCTGAAATCTTTTGACCTGGAAAATAAGTAATAATAAGTGTACCTAAACAGTTTTTTTTTTTTGAAAAGGATATAATTGTTTATTAGAGCTCAAATAAAACCCATTGACATAGAATATTAAAACAATAGAAAAGGCCAATCGTGGGTAATAGTGACTCCAAATTCACAAAATGATATTTTTGACCAAAACTCAATGGTTTGAAAGAGTTAAATAAGGCAGAAACCTTTTAAAACACAAGCACCCAATTTACTAATGATTTGTACCTACACGCAAATCAAATTAATTGCACTATTTCTGGAAATATTACAAGTAGAGAGGGAAATTTCACATTTATCAAACCATTTAAATCCATTTGGAACCCTTTTTGAGACACATTAAAAAGATTTAGCTGTTTAAGGAGTGAATGAGGCTATTTGGACACAATTATTTAAAAGTATTAAAATGTTCTCTGGTTTTTCCTTAATTTAGAAGCACGTGGCCCAGGACCTCTGTTGTGGAGTGAATCCTTGGTGTATTTGACATTGGCCTCCTTTGTTTTTTTTTAGCACAGATTTTGGCATCATAAGAGCCTGGACCACTTTCTCCTTCAAGAAATATATATTATTAACTCTCTAATTAGAAAGGAATCAAGAAATAAGCTGTCAGCTAAAATTTATGATTACTTATAAAATGCTAAGGGCCACAACGGTTCATTTTAAAATGCTGGCTGCCACTAACATTTCCTTCCCTTTTGCTGCAATCACTTAACAAAGAAAAGCTTTCTGAGCCACAAAAATTACATCTAAGAACTCACAGGAGTGATGCTCAATGAAGTACTTTGCAGGACGGAATCTAATCATTCTGATGGGATTGGGTTTTAGTCTCACTTACAGAGCCTCTGTTTTATAGCCCCCTCAAGACTCTTTGGGGGGAAAAATGCGACCATTTCCCCAAATTTCAAATGTCCTACTTTAGAGGCATTAATAGACATATGTGGGTGAGGCTAGGAGGGGGCAAAGTGGATGGGCTAGAGAGGCGAGAGACACATTCTGCACCAAGCAGGCAAGTTGATCAGCATGCCTGCCATTTCTGGTAATGGAAATCACGCGGCTATAGCCCCATTCGCACAGTGGACAAGTACAGTACCCCAGCTTATCCTATTACTGCTTTTCATTAGAGAACAATTCCACCCCTCCCTTTCCTACATTAGAATCGGGCTACACTTGGTGAAAAGTAACACCCAAGTATCGGACCCGTGACTTGGCTCCAGCTTCCACTTTGTTTACCACTCGATAGAGCCATTTCTGCCCTGGTAGGTGGTGGGTTCAGCCAAGCTCCTGCCTACCAGGCTCAAGATTCTCAGCAGAATCAACTTGGCCATTTGCCTTGTATAACTGTGAGACCCACACTCTGTAGTCATTAACAGAAGGTTTACTGGGATGTAAGGAACCAGGAATGTTTTTAACATATATGTTTTGAAATGTATGTAAAGCTAACGAATCACACAAACACGTTTAATATCAGTTACAGAACTGATTCTGTGTTGCTTTCAGTTTTTCTAAGTCTGTAGTTCTATATTTAAGCATATTTTAAATTCATACCTTAAAACACCTGTGTTCTTAGCTCTCTGTGGCCCAATAAAAACCCTGGGACTTTTAGACTATACGAGAATATTAGGCAGAGGTTCTTGGCTCACCATCATCCCAAAATTTTTTTAATGATTTATTTATTTATGCTTACAGAGCTGGAGTATAGGCCAGAGGTTCAGGGGCAGTGAGAGGATTCCCCAGAGACAGAGTGGGGAGTGGGGAGCAGAACAGGATCTAGGCTTAACCCATAGGCTGCATTCTGATTCATTTTTATGTACAGAGTAAATTTCTTCAGTGTGATGATGTTTGCCGGAATTTCCCCAGCATCTCTGTGGTGTTTCAGGCTACTACCAATGTTTTCTCATACCCAAGCTTATCTATTTGAATTGGTAGGCCTTTGAAAGTCTAGAAAGTGTTTTCATTACTAGATTCAGTCCAATATCATTTAGTCAACTATGGTTGACTAAAAGATTTTGAGTCACCTTTACAGCCAGCATCTTTCCACCGTTGAGCAGCCCACATCATGCCCCAGGCAGCCATTGCTAAAATCCCACTTGGGGTTTTATGCCTTTGATGTTATGTCTCTTGTTCTCCAAGCCTCTTTGCCTTTGCCCTCTTCCCAAAATTTCCAGTGTTTTCCCAGCCTCTACTGTATGTCATACCAACTGTAACTTACTGTTACAGTTAAAGATACCTGAATTTCCAGGTCAAATAAATAAATGAGAGGTAACCTCACCCAAATTTCCATGAGGAAAAGTGGAGGACACTGTAGAGCATAGTGATGAAGTGAGTTTTGCGGGGTCACTGAGCTAGTCACGGCTGTTTGCGAACTAAGGTGGTGCTTTCCCTGTTTCAAGGCTAAGACTAACCCAGTGGCTAGTTACACATGTTTCTATGATAACTTACTATTTCGGGACAAAGCCTATCAGCTTTCCAACATGTACAGTGCTTCTTTATCTAGCTCCTTTGTGCTGTAACTGAAGGATCGATGAGTGGAGAAGTTATAGACTCAGTGCAAAGCCAGGGTCTTTTATCTGTGGACTTCTTTTGGCTGGCAGCCCCTTCCACAGGACCACTACTGAATGCAAGAAAAAACCCACCACCGATTCTGTTGTCACAGGGAAGTTCTCCTTCGGGGACAATGCTATCGTGGGGTATTTGTGTCTTCTACCCTCCCATTTAACCTCTAAAAATTGTCTTTAACTCCCTTGACAGAGGGAAAACAAGATTTGTTTTATATAAGTTTGGAAATGCTGAAAGACCAGAGCCCAAGGATGGCTGGAAAAAGGATTCACCAGAGACAAAGTTTGAGTTCTGAGGAAGCCACAGACCCTGAAGCAAGTTGGGGTGGTGGTGGCTGCCTACTAAGAGCCATGTGAGCGACTGCCTGGGTCCACTCAAAACCCTGGTTCATCTACAGGCAGCTACACAAGCAGAGCCCACCAAAGGCACTGACCTATCTGTCCCCAGAGCGTCTAAGGAGAGAGGAGGCTCTGCCTTGGGAAGACAGGACTCCTTAACTACTAATCCTCTGGGTTTTTGTTTTGTTTTTTTTTTTTACAGATTTTTTCAAAGTGACAATCTTGCCATTGAAAGCCATCCACATTAGTACTCAGCCCCCACCACATCTGTACCCACTTCAGATGTGTATGCTTCCTCACATCAATTAAGGGACTATTGTCTTTCTGACATTCTAGAAAAGCACCCATTTTTAGCCTTCTTTTCTTTTTCTTTCAGAAGTCAATAGCAGACACCTTTGCAAGAATCAAAGGAGCACTTTTTAGACAAAAAGAGCTCTAAGAAAATGCAATGTTATATTTATTCTTTTAGTTTGGAAGAACTGGGGAACTTAAAATAATGTACACTTGAACAAGAAAAGTCACCCCCTGAAAAATAAGGTTTGTTTTTACAATACAAAGAACAAAATCACCCAAGACCCCGTGTCCAACACTAGCAAAATTTTAAAAGCCTTTTGCCTTCACACCACGAATCTTTAAAGCCTCAATATTTAAGTGTAGAGAACACCATAACTTAATAAATCGAAGACACAGACACCTGATTTGTAAATAAAAATACATATTTTTGTATGCACAGAAACTTACATGTGAAAAAGAAAATCACACACGCAAACACATTGACTGCTTCTGAAAACTTGGCCCCGAAAGTTGACTATATTTTGCCATTGGCAGATGTTGTTGTTGTTTTTATCATTGGAGACGTCGTTATTTTTACACACTTCAGAAAGGATCGCTGAAATCATGAATGCTTTTAGCACAGGCTTAAAGTTTCCATTTACATTCAAGGTCCAAAACCAGGTACCAGTAGGAGCCGGCATCCTTTTCTGGCACTTTAATGAGATGTCCTTTTATTTATTTATTTATTTTTGTCTCCCCTAAACAAATGCAGAATGATGTGTGGCTCACTCTTCCAGCAGGTCACCTTTAAGAGCCCAGGGATGGCCGGCGCCACGAATTACTCGCCAGCCCTCGCTAGAGATGTCTGCCCGTGCACAACCTGTGACAAAGGACTGAAATGACAGCACTCTGACTCACTCCTACATTGTGTTTGTTTAGGAAGGTCCTAGAAATTGTATTTCACCAACCACATTCGCTATCAACACACAATTATCTGGCTTAATCATGTGGAACAGTGGCAAATTCACCTGGGGCTTAAGAACTAATGACATTCTCGTCTGAGCTGCTTTAGTGAAATGGCCTAGCACCTGAAGCAGGAACAGCAAGATTGCTCAAGAAAATTTGGTTTTCTGTTTTCATTTCACAGCATAGGGCCTCTGCTCAAATCAACAAACACTCCTGATTAAATAGCTGTGGTAGTCGACTCCTTCGCACGCGTGTGCGTGGCTCTGAATACGCAGCGAGCACCCCAACCTTTACAGGAAAAGAATTGTCTGTGACTTGTTTGCAATGCATTGTCTTTTTGATGAGGAAAATAAGTAAATAAGTTGGCATTGAATAATTTGGGTATGATTACAGTTATTAGTCCGGACAGCCCCACTGTGGCTGAAAACAACTCCAATGCAGTGGACCCCATGATGCACTAATACGGTCAGGTACCTATTTTCATTTCCTCTTGCCATCTGGGGCAAGAGCATTAAGATTCCGCTTACTCCTGAAAAAATCCAGCCCCTACCCTCGGCCTTAACCCCCAGTGTGCGAGGGCTTTGTAGAGTCATTGCTGACTCTGCTGCTAAATCCCACGGAGGGGAGAGGCCAATTTTCAAAAGCTAGCAGTGGCAAGAAATTGAGTGTTCAGACTTCCAAATGCTTCAAAGAAAGGGTCAGGTGCAATGTTCCTCCTGGAGGCTGCAGAAGAAATGGCCTTCATTTATCAGAATAATTATTTATTTTCATTAGCATGCAAAAGCGGACCAGGAGAGTGTACCTAATTCCTGGCTTCCCTCTTGGTTTGTGTCTCCCACCAAATGAGATTTATTTGTGTGTGTGTGTGTGTATCAAGTTTGTAAGTATATATCAAGTTTATATATGTGTGTGTGTGTGTATCTATCTATCATCTTCTCTCTCCTTAGCAAGGGTATGGGCCTTAAAGGTGATAGGCAGAGTGTTTTAACTTTACCTAAATTATGTGATTTTCCTGCTAGCTCTGGTATTGGGTTTTCTCATCAGAGCCCCAAAGCCTGCTTCTTTGAGAAATTTGCGAAGTCCAGCTAGAGATGCCACTTCTACATATTCAGTCTCTAACTCACCTGCTGTCTCTCATTCTTCCTCTCATATCATACTTAAAATGACCAGTGCTGCTTCTTCCCTACCCCCAGTGAAAAAGCAGAAATCCATAAACTGGAATAAGACATATTCAGAAGCAATAATGGTCATGAGAAACACAAAGTAGTAAAAAGTTAAAAAAAAAACATAGAAAAGATCCACCTTTACTGGTTAAGAATTAGCAAGAATCTAAGATTTGGTGTCAAACTACCTTTGAATATTATTGCTTTTTTTTTCTTTTTTCAAAAAAGGGAGCATCTTATAGGAAAGTCTTTTTGGTATGTAACAAACTAAAGGTCTTTTGACTGACTCGCAAATCAATCTGCCTCTTAAGAAAATGCCCAATGGCACAGACAGCAGAGCAGGTAAATTCACGGCACAGTTTTTCATCAGCCCAGTGCAGTACGTGTGGGCCCTTGGTGGACTCCTCCCGGGGCTACCACTTCAGTTGCATGTAATCAAGCCTCATTGTACGATTCACATCAAACTACTACACATTAATCACAAATAGTGCAAGGCTGCCTATCATTGGCCATAAGCAGTCACTCCTGGTTTTTGTTTTTGGGAAAGAGACCAAGATTGCAGTGAGTTATAGGATATTTTTCACCATAAGTGGGCACTTAAATAAAAGGCAGATTACATAGAAGAAATCAGCGATCGACTGGAAATATTATGAATTCAAAATCAAATAGCTATAAGAAGCATGTGTACACCCTGCATCAGTACCTTTTCAACTACTTCTATAGTCTCAGAAATGAAAATCACTTAGAAAAATCCAAAATCACATGCTTCAATATGCTATACTTCCATAAATCCCTTTCCTTGTTCTCTATTAACAAATAATTACACAGTCAGAAATTACACTTGGTGGAATGAAGCAAAGGAAGGCCAGAGAGACCCGGGGGAAGGCAGCCCCAGGTCACTCTAAGGAATAGCTGAGACTTAAAGTATGAAATAAGAGACTCATGTGCAGAATTGGGCAGAGGGCATTAAAGGCAGATAGGGAAGTCACCTTCCCCTCCAAAAGCTGTTTCACTGATGCCCAGTCAAGTTAAATCCTGACTATTGGTGAAGAATCTATGTTGTAGCCCAGATGGATGAAATCATAGAAATGAATAACTTTGTAAAATTTTGATTTAACTCTTTTTTT
>NW_004567121.1:6547360-6549473 GCF_000260355.1 Condylura cristata | reverse complement strand
TTTTTTTAATAAATTTTTTGGCCTCAGATTCCCCATTGGCTGTAAATTGCCTATTTTGTTAAAGTACTTGAACAATGAGAAAATAAAATTAACTGCTATGGTTTAGGAACAATGGTTTTTAAAAATCTCTAATTTAATATGATCAAGTTTATTATACTGTCATTATAGTGAGTTTCCTTAAATTGTTAACATGGTAATAAAAAGCTTCATCAGTCAACATGAGAACAAAGCTAAGGAAAACTTCAGGAGGATAAATAGATATACACAAGAAATTTACAATACAGCATACAGCATATCAATCCACCATCCACATGGAAATCTTACCCCTCTTGAATTACCTAAAGGACCCAAAAGTATTCTAAAATAAAATTTTACCTTCACCAAAATAATCCCTTTTTCCAATTGTTATACAACGTTGAGACTGGATTATCTGAGTGTTTGGGGCAGTTTCTTCACAGTAGCATATAAAAGTGCATTGCTCATTAAAGAACTTAGCTGCTCCTCCAGTTCCTTTTGAGGTCATTCTAATTTAATAAAGCAGGAGAGGTTCCCAAAGATATGGGCTTTGAACAAACACTGCAGGTGATTCTTACCATGAGGTAAGCTTGAGAAACACTGCTGAGACTCTGGTAAGCCACAGAAGAGCTTCAAGCACGGGGTTGGCATCATCCCATCTATGCTGACTTTAGCTTGCTAAAGTCATCATCTGGAGAGAAAGTATCCTGAATCAGAGATTGGCCAAGTATCCTAAAATCTGGGCTAGAGGACCCATTATATTAGACCAATTAGAACAGTATCTCTCTGGCATAGGATCTAGGCATAGAATTCTTAAAAACACCCAAGTCTGGGCCCTCCCTGGTGGTGCAGCGGGTTAAAGCACTGCACTAAGAAGCTTAAGCCACTTCCGCATGAGTTCGATCCCCGCCTGCCCTAGAAGAGATCCACATGGCGCAGCAGACCCGCCCGCTGCTCCCCTCAGCAGTGTACTTCGTAGATCTGCCTGTTCTGCTCCCCCACTCTGTCCCTGGTTAATTCTCTCACCGCCCCGAGCCTCTGGCCTGTACCCCAATTCTGTATGAATAAATAAATACATCTTAAAAAAAAAAAAAACACCCAAGTCAATTTCCATGCACAGCCCAGTGTGAATTTATGGAACAGAAGCACTATTCACAGGTTATTTACTCCAATGGGAAGACACTCCTGTCTCTCTAACAGGCCTTTGTCTCTCGTGAAAAGTCACCATTGGATAAGATATGAGTGTCACTTGTCTTACAGAACTTATCACTGCTTAATATTTTAATATACTTTAATGGTACATTAACACATACCAAGAGATAGTCATCTCTCCTTTTACAACATGTTTCATTAGCGTCAATGTAGGACTTTTGATGAAACTAATATAGATGGTACTAGTATATTCTTAAAAATAGTCTGTGCTGCTGGACTGTGGTGATGGCACATGGGTGATTTGATGATGGGAAGCCCAAGGGGATTGCAACTGAGATGGAAAAATGCACAAAAAGATGTAAAAATAAACTATTATATATATAAAAAGAAAAAAATAGTCTGTGCTGTTATTGAACTGATATTTAGATATATGATCCATTGACAGTGAAATGGGGGTGGGGAGTGGGAGGTAAATATTATCATTAGTCAATGTAACTGTCACAAAGCAGATTTTTTTCAAGATGAAAAGAATAACTAAGAATTCAGATCTTATTAACAATGGTAAGGGAAAGAGTGATCCTATAAGCAGCAAGAGAAACTGTCTAAAATATGGACTTCTGACTTCTACTACTAATAATGTGGGCATTTATTTAACAATGAATTCTAGTCTCCTAAAAATAAAAATCCTCATGGATAACCGATCATTATTATTTTTTTGTATCACAAAGGCATTTAAAAAACACAATTTTAAAGTAGCGATCAACTCTTGATAATCAAAAATTCATATACCTCCATAAATATAAATCAAACACAACAAGAACCAATTTCACAACATCCGTTTAACTAAATTTAAGGTGACACTTGATAGTATCTCGCCAACTTTACATTTGGCTCTTTCGAATTTGAGCATGATGGAACATCAGCCATATCACCTTTCTTGAAATAT
>NW_004567121.1:6541094-6546614 GCF_000260355.1 Condylura cristata | reverse complement strand
TAAATAAATAAATAAATAGATAAATAGATAAATAAGTAAATAAATAAATAAAAATAATAAATATGGCCTTCTAAAAGGAAAAAAAAAAGTATATCCTAAAGTATTGACAAGTGTCTATATATCTATATAGCTATATTTTAATAACACTATTTCTGGATGAAGATCACAGATGGGAATTTTTAAACTTTCTCATGTGTTTTTATGCATGTTTGAGGCACCTACGAGCATGGCTGCCAGCAATTTCCACCCCTGCAACAGGTAGGCCCTTGTGTAATTGGCTTCTCTGAAGGGTGAGTGAGACTTACTGTTAATAAATTGACTAGAGCACACGTTGCATCCATGTTGAGTTCTCTCTTGCTCCGTTTTGGAACATGAACTAGAGATGCTGACTGGGCACCATGTAATGAAGTAGCCATGTAAAAAGCTCATGCGCTGAGGAACCAAGTCCCCTTGAGTGTGCTTAGGTGCAAGTCTGTGCCCCTGTTCCCTTTTTCTCCCCAGCAGAGTCTCAGGTTAGACTGTTCTGCCACTGTCAACCTGACTGCAGCCTCCTGAGAGACCTTGGGTCAGACAAACTCAGCTCAGCCATACTGTTCCCAAGCCCACACAACCCATCAATGTATGTATATTTGACAGAAGCCACTAAAGCTTAGGGTGGCTTGCTAAATGGAATAAAATGCAGTTTCAACTAAAAGTAATTAAAACATACAGATTTTATAATAAAAAAAAAAAAGAGAGAGAGAGAGCTTGGTCTCAGAGGGCCGTGC
This sequence comes from Condylura cristata, assembly GCF_000260355.1. Taxonomy (NCBI): domain Eukaryota; kingdom Metazoa; phylum Chordata; class Mammalia; order Eulipotyphla; family Talpidae; genus Condylura; species Condylura cristata. Next base: position 6,545,847 of record NW_004567121.1, on the reverse strand, counting down.
TCTGCTTTCATCTGATTTCAATTGAGCCCCTATTTGTCATTTCCCAATTGTAAATGATAGTTAAAATCTGCACATTTTACACTTTCAAAGGATAATAAAAAGGAGACCCTGAAGTCCTGGAAACTGTCCTATGGATGAATGTTGCTCTAATAATAAGCTCAACTCACCTCTTGAAGCTATCATTGGCATGAATAAGTAGAAAAAGCTTCGCACTCTGATTTTTGCTTGGGATTCCTCATCATAAAGTTAGAGCAGCAATTTCATAACCAGTAACACAATTAATGGATTATGTTCACCCAGACCACTAAACGAATATATCTGTTCCTTGTGTTAGTCAGACACACAAAAGTTGGAATATAAAGACGAAGAGGAAATGATGGAAAGCAGAAGGGGAGGCAGGTGATTAGACATCTAAATGGAGGTACGCAAGCATGTCCCATCACCAACGACACCAAGCACCGCTTCCTGCACAGAAGCTACTGTATATACAGCACTTATCACTGATCCCAGATTCCATGTGACATGTCTGAATCAGGAATAATATGGTAATTTTCACAGTTACAGAAGTGGAAAATATTTATGGCGTAACAGCCGAATGTGTCTTTATTTCACATTCTCAGAATCATGCCACAGGAAGAAAGCAAAAACATTTTGAAAAAAATGTGGACAAACCCCAGAACTCCTGCCTCAGAAGTTAGCTAGCTTTCTAATAGAAAATACTCTCCCTGTTCATCAGGGCTGCTAGCCTATGGTGAGTTTAATTAAAATCAATGGAGAAAAAAATTGGGTACTGAGAAACACTACTTGGGGCTCACAAATGTAAGTGAGTCAAATATGAAATATCCAAATAACCTTGGGTCTTGGGTTTCGTTCAATGATCTCTTTCTTGGCCCCTGGAGAGCATCTTTCCTTTTTCTTTCTTCGGCTATCCCTGAAATGGAACCGGGAGATGGTAGAGTCTCTTGGTTTGCAGCAGGGGCTCATGCCACCCTGTCCTCAACTGCCATTCACCTTCTGTTTTGTTTCTCCACTGGCAATTTTTGTCACCATCCCTACTGCTCTTTTACTCGCATTTTAATCATAGGAAAAAGAATGCAGAAAACTTGGGTTTTTCAGTACACTGAAAGACATGGAAACAACCCAAATGCCCAAAAGTGGATAACTGGATTAAAAAGATGTGGTACATATACAAAATGGAATAGTACTTAGCAACCAAAAATAAATAAATAAATAAATAAACACATGCCTTTTGCAGCAACATGTATGGAGCTAGAAAAGATCATGTTTAGTGAAATAAGCCAGAAAGAAAAAGAAAAATACTGGATGGTTTCACTCATAACAGGAGTATAACGGACCAGGTGAGAAAATAATAATAATAATGAACAGCTATATACCAGAGATATTTTATGGGGGTGGAGTGGGGAATGGGATCAAAAACAGTGGGGAGAGGGAAGTGCACTGGACTATGGTGATGGCACACGGGTGATTTGGTGATGGGAAGTTCACGGAGATTACAACTGAGATGGAAAAATGCACAACATGATGTAAAAATAAACTATTATGTATATATATATATATATATATATATTTAAAGAAAGCATTGCAAGTTGTGTGTGTGCTTTTGTGTGTAAAATAAAGAGAAAAGGTAAGTTGATATTTTTCTACATGGATGACTACAGAACACATTTCTATCTCAAGATGATACTTGATAAGTTGCTCACAAAACACTCATTCATTACTTCACTTAATAATTATCAATTACCTACAATATACTAGACAGTAGCAACACAAAGGACAATAGATTGTGGCTTCTACTTTTGAAGTACATCCTGTCTTCTTAAAACAAAATATAATATAATGTAAGAATTTTTCTTTCATTGTATTAAAATGTGTTTAATATTTTGTAAATATTAAGCATGTATCAGTGTTGTGTTATAGCAATAAGTGATTAATTTTTTTTCTGGGAACTATCTTCTAATTATGAAAAGCAAAATGATCCAAATTAAAAAAAAAAAAAACATTAACTTGTTTATTCTTCAGTAATTCACACCTCAAGGTAAGACTCCCTTTAACATATGAAACTCTTGACATTGGTAGTATGTAAAAATAAGGTGTATGTAGCTCAGGGGGTGCAGGAGACCTATATTATGTCCTACTGTTAGTTACAGAATTTTCAATATTTCCTTATCCTTTTTCACTCATATGAACTGCAGCTTATAGCAGTGGTAATCATTTCCTGTGTTTGAAAAAGAGATGAAAGCATTCATGGATGAAAGCAAGTTGGATTTAATCTCCTTCTCTCTCATCCAGTGCACTGTACTGATCATTTTCCAAAAAAACAAGACTTAAGCTCATTTTTGTCATGACAAAACTAGTTTCATAATAATCAGATGGCAATTCCTAGTGTACACAATTCTAATATAATTACCAGGAGGAAATGTAGAGGGAGTTGCAGGTTTGAGATAAAGAAAAGCCTGTGAATTTTGTATTAATGTCTCAGACTCTCTTATTTGTGCAAGTAATCAATCTTTCGGGGAGTAGAATAGTAATTCTTTGTGAAAAAAATGACAAGAGTCAGAGGAAGAAAGAAGATAATCTGAGTTCCATTCGGTACACAGCAGGTCAGCTGTGATTGACAAAGCTCATCACAAAACTATAGCTCACAGAGTAATCCCAGTAGCAGAGTCTCATTTGCAGCCCAAGCAGTGTTAATGACATGTTTAACAGCTGCTTGTTGAAGTTTGGAATCTGCATTAACCCGCAGAGCAGTGAACAGAGAAATGAGGGAAAGTATTGAAATCAAGCCTTCATTATTCTGACAGCCCAGGTGAAAGGCTATCCAGAGGTTTCAAGGAGGCGGGAAGAAGGTTCTAGAAGGTGGAAGGTTCAATTGCATGTGAGGACCATCTCCAAGATGACAGGGTTTGATCAATAAACACAGAGGACTACAAAAGTAAATCAACAGGCTCAACTCAGAGATAATAAGGCAGGAAAGTCAGGCAACAGGAATAAAGTCTTGGCTGAGGACACCAAATATTACACAGGCATTACAATCACTGTAAATCAATTCAGTGCTAGATCCCAGAGGTGGTTATCACATTGGACAGACCTCGTGATGCCATGAGGTCTTTGGGCTTCTTTACTCCCAGAAATACTGTGTATTCCCTTTAGCTCCAAAATCAAAGGATAGTATGTAATACAGTTTATTTTCTGAAATACTATTTGTTAAATTAGTGTAAACAAACTACAGAATGTCTTTATCTTAAGTGAAGCTCTATGATGGCCCATTTGTCCTATGGAAGCAACTCTCCGGCACTCCCATTGCAGAGGGCAAAGAAGGAGGACAGACAAAAAGTGCAAGGTGTCTGGAGTAAATCCCAACCTCTCCATCTTCAAGTAGCCTCAGGTAGTTTGCACAAATGCCCTTAGTTTCACTGTATTTATCTGTAAAATACAGTAATACCCACCTTACCAGGTGTTGTGAGAATTAAAGTAAAATGTGTAAAGTCCTCAGGACATGTTGACATTTCATAAATTTTACTGGAGATGACTGTCAGTACATCACTGGAACACTGGCATGGATATGGATTCTGTCTGTCTGTCTGTCTGTCTGTCTGTCTGTCTGTCTGTCTCTCTCTCTCTCTCTCTCTCTCTCTCTCACACACACACACACACACACAACCTGTTCTTGGATAGAATATTGACTCCATGAGACCAGTGCATATTATTCTACTGTGTTCACTTGTTTGCCCCCAAATACCTGGAACAATAACAATAACTGGCACATGATAGTCACTTTAAAAAATACACATGTGTTTCTTCAGCAATGTCCTAAAGAAGTGGGGTTGTGTGTGTGTGTGTGTGTGTGTGTTTACATTCCATTTGGCTTTTTTTAAAAGACTTTCCTCATTTACAAAGAAAAATGCTGGAATTTTTGAAATATAGAATCTTAAATTTCATTTCTTCAGCACCATATTTTGCAAATGAAGGACCCACTGAAGTCCAGAGAGAGGTCAACAGGTTCTAGGCAAAGCAAAACTAGAATAGATTTCACAATCCTATGCTATCTTGTAGAAGATGGTGTACTTCTTTTCACAATACATGAGATCTATTTCCTTAACCAAAGCATGAGGCAATCAATTTTCATGGTCATTTCAGTCATTAAAGGACATTTGCTCCCATATCTTTCCTTTAGTCATGAGTCATTCTCCCTCTCAGGTTTTCTAAGTTTTCCTGTAGAAAATGAAGAGATTGGAGGAAACACACACACACGCACACACACACATTAGATTGCACACTGTTTTCTGTGGAACTTGGTAGATCTAGAACATACTATGGCGGGGCTCTAAGTCCACTTCCCATTGTTGTATTCCCATTTGAAACAGAGCACATCCCTGTGCTCTACATAAGGTTTGCTTAAAATTAAAACCCATTTCCTGACTAGATCATATTTAGAGTATCTTTCCTCTTGTCCATTTTAATGGTTAAAGAGCAAAGTCAGAGAGCTCCCTATTGCACAACAGGTTAAATAAAGCACAGGTTAAAGAAGTTAAAGCCACTTCAGCATGAGTTTAATCCCCACCTGCACGGAAGTAACCCACATGGTGCAACAGACCTCTCCTGGCCCACATGCTGTTCCTGAGCGGTATACTTCGTTGATCTGCCTGTTCTGCTCCCCACTCTGTCTCTGGTGAAGCCTCTCACTGTCCCTGCACTTCTGGCCTGTACCCCAGTTCTGTATGCATCAATAAAT
>NW_004567121.1:6519192-6540684 GCF_000260355.1 Condylura cristata | reverse complement strand
TATGTACAAATAAATAAATCTTAAAAAAAAAAATAAGAAGAAAGCAAACAAATATTTAAATTTATTTTTCCATTGATTTATTTTCGTATATTTCCAATTGCATTCCTTACAATATAGATAGTTTACATCATTGTATTTGGATTGGGGTTATCAACTCAAATCTGTACAAAATATGTTTTCATACCATATCCAGCAGCAGTGACACAATAACCACCCACGATGTTCCACTGGGTCTCTATCCTCCCCTGGTACCAAAGGATCTCTAGCACATTCTGCTTGTCTCAGTTTTGCGGTCAGATGATACTGGTTTGATTTTTCTAGCCCTTTGTTTTATCTCTCTATATATATTCTGAAACCATACAGTATTAATGTTTCTCCTGACTTACTTCATTTACTATTATCCTCCCCAGTTCTATTTATGAAACAACAAATAACAAGAGTTCATCTTTTTTGTTTCTGTTTTGTTTTTGTTTTTTCAGCTAAGCTCTATTTTGAGAAACCTCCATACTCTATTGTATGTGCACAGTGACCATGTGTATGTCTTCTTTGGAGAAGAGTCTATTTAGCTCTCCTGCCCATTTTTTGATTGGGTTCTGTTTTCTTCTGGTTGAGTTGCACAAGTTCATTGTACATTTTGGTATCAGCCCTTTTTCAGATATGTTATGTGCAAATAATTTCTCCCATTCTCCCATGGTGGGGTGTCTTTTTGTTTTGCTGAGAGTCACTTTTCCAGTGCAGAAGCATTTCAGTTTGATGTAATCTCATTCTTTTACATTTAAAGAGAAAACAATTCTATAGTTCTTGCAGCTTTTGGGGGGGTCCATATATTTCTGTAGCTGTCTTCTTATTTAATCTCTACTGAAATCCTATAGTTTTAGTATAAAAGTTTTGATTTTTATTTATCCTGGAGGGAAACTGAAACACTAGAGGGAATAGCTAACATGTCACCTCATTCAGGTGGTTTCCTTAAGGTAATTTGTCTAAACACATTTAGAAAACAAGAATGGGTCAGTGGCTTACATCATCAAAATCTCAAAATACAGTCAGTTCTCCTTCACCACAGATAGACGTGTGTCCGAAAGAGCAAAACATCTTCGTGGGACTCTGTCATTGCAACCAACCCGGCCTGCATTCTTTAGTTTACATCCAGGTACTGAGTGTTCTGTTGCAAACACATTAGCTAGTCAAGAGACCAATGAATAGTGAAGAAATAGCATATTCAGCCGTATTTGTAGCATGCAAATGAAGATAACTGGATATTTTGAAATCTGACACACACCAAGTGTTTAGAGCAACAAAGTTCTCCCTCAGGTTTTTCTGATGTTCTGGTCCAAAATATGTATGGACAATCAGTTGGCCAGATGGGACAGGAAATTCTTTTTACTTATGTAGTGCTGTAACTCAGAATTTTCTTGTTTTTCCTATATCCTTATGTCTTCAAAAGACTTGATTAATAGCTTTTTTAAATATTTATTTATCATACAAGAACTGGGATACAGGCTAGAGATGCAGGGGTGAAAGGATTCACCAGAGACAGAGTGGGGAGCAGAACAGGCAGATCTACTGAAACACACTGCTGAGGGAAGCAGTGGGCAAGACAGGAGATGTCTGCCATGCCAAATGGGTCAGTTCCCTGGCCAGGGATCGAACTCATGCTGCAGTGGCTGTGGACTACTCATAGTGTTGTGCTTTAACACACTGGCCACCAGGGAGGGCTCAGACTTGACTAATAGCTTTATGGTAGAGGGAAGAAATGATCCTCTATGCCACAACCACCTTATTGTAATAATTTCATGACAATATGCCCTTCTTTGTTACTTAAATAACAGTGGAAATCTTTTGTTATTGCTGATATTTATTAAGGAGTTTCAAAGGACCAAAGTCCTCAGATGTAGGGACAGGAGCTTTCAGTTATGGTTCAGTAACATAACATGGGAATGGCAAACTGAATTATAGCCACAGCAGCGCAGGGCTAAGGGCCTGGCTCATAGCAAACCATAAGAGGTAGTGATAGCTGAGATCACCTAGACTAGAATATGTTTGCTCTCATCATCTACTCACTCACCTTTCTTAATGACCTGAAATATGTGCCCTCAAAAATCATATATTGAAATTCCAGCTCCACAGTCAGAAATATGAATGTATTTGGAAACACTGTCTTTAAACATGTAATTAAGCAGAATGAGGTCATTGGGGTGGGTCTTATTCCAATGTGATATATGTGGCCTTCCAAAAAGAGAATAAGAGCCACACACATACAGAAGATACAGGGAAGAATGTGGAAGATGTGAAGATACAGGGAGAATGTGGCCATCCACAAGCCCCGGTGAGAACGCACAAAAGCAACCAACCCTAATGATCCTTTTCCTTGGACTCCTATCTCCAGCACTGAGAAAAAAATTAATTTCTATTATTTAAGCCACACAATCTGTAGAATTGGCAGTAACAACAATCTAGTAAATTCTCCTGTAGCAATTTCAATAAGAGAATATTGATGTAATAAAAAGCCGTAAAGCTAGCAGTTTTGGAAGGTTTGCTCTGTGATGAGAGCCTCACCCTGATATCATTGTGTCTCAGTACCTACCTACACCTGCTGAAGAACAATACTAGCTACATCTGCTTGATTGTGGTGAGGCTCAGCTTAAATTGCCTGCTCTAGCTACCAGATGATCGTGATCATCCTTAAATCTTCACAGCAGTCCTCAAGGTGTTTTTAATCCCCATTTCACAGATGAGAACCTCAAAGCCCAAACCTACTGACAAAGGCAATGGGCAAACTGAAACTAAAATTCTCCAAGTCTTTCAATAATTAAGCAACAGCTCGGTTGAAGAGGAGGGCCCTGAGGCCTAGAGGCAACCACAGGATGACAGGAAGTCGCTGTGACCTACTGGGTGTAGGTTGTCTTAGCCATTAGTTAAGCGCATTGTTCCTTGTTCCTTCCTGACATGTTCTTGGGACTGCCTCCTTGTGAGCCTGAGCTGTCACAGTCACGGGTGGAATGCAGGACGTAAGTTCACGACATGATCTATTTAAAACTTGATCCCAGATTTCTACTCACTTAATTTAAACCATTCATGCTTTTTTACTTTTCCTCCTTATTTGCTACTTTTTTTTTCTTATATGCATGTTCATCTTTTGAATGACTTAGTTAGGAATCCGTACATAGCATTATATACCACTGTGGCTAACTCCCCTTCTCCCACTTAACTCAGAAGTTTTCACATGCACCTGATGGAATTAGAAATTAAACAGCACATTTGCTCTAGGAAACCTCTATTATATTCCTGAATGCTGCAAAACTGGGTGAGATAACTTGATAGGCAGAGGAAGTTTTCTCTTGAACGTTCAGGCCCTGCTACACTTAAAAGCTGAGCATATTCACAGAGCAGATCCAGAACATCCAAGAAGGTACAGATCCCAGATACCTGAGGCTCTCTGCAGGCCCTTACACACAGGACCACTCATCTTCTGAAATGAGATCTTAACATCAACCGACAAGTTGTACCTCAGTTCCTCTGGGTATCTGCACTGGTGGGCTACATGGGTCTGGCTCCTGTTTTCTTTTTTTTTACATTTTTCAGAAACAGTTAATTTAAAATTATGCCCAAGGTCCTTCCTGGTGACACAAGGGGATAATGCACAGCACTATGATGCTATCTGCAGCCACTGCAGCATGAGTTCGATCCCCAGCCAGGGAGCTGACCCACATGGCGTGGCAGACCTTGCCTGTCCTGCCTACTGCTTCCCTCAGCAGTGTACTTTAATTGATCTGCCTGTTCGGCTCCCCACTCTGTCTCTGGTGAGTCCTTTCACCAGTGTGTGCACTGCACCTCTGGCCTGAACCCCAGTTCTGCGTGCATAAATAAATCTTTTAAAGAAATATGTTCAGCTAAGAAACAGAATAAAGAACATGCCTCTGATCCATTTACTGCCTAACTAAATACTGACAGGGAGTAAAGGAAGGGCTATGACCCATTTTTCTAGAACTTCTATGTTGGCTAGTTCACTATCTTGCCCCCTGAATGGTAAGAGGTTTATGAAAACACTCAAGGATGAGAGGCTCAGGTCCTCTGGTCCCGTAGACTTGGTCAGTACCAACCTTGAGCTGAAACATAGTTCATGGAAGATACAAGCAACATAATTGGCCAAGAAAATATTTGCTCTGTTGAGATAAGTTTCTAAACATGAAAAGAACAGAGCATCACAATGCTACCTGGAAAAACATTACTACTTTTTTTTTTTTTAATATTAGGTTAAAAATATTTTTTCCATGATTTCCCTTTGAAATTCAAACCAGAGTGATCATAGGTTATGGATCTTTTAGCTTTCTTAGCAAAAGGTTTGGAAGAATACTGAGATGAAAATCATGTTTCCTTAAAGTTTTTGAAGTGAACTTAGACCATGAAGAAACTCCCTCCCTCTTCACAGAAATGTTATCATGCTTGTGATAAAGTGCAACCCAGTTGCCTCTAAACTCCATTCAGATTTGGCTGTGAACTTAGTATTTTAACAAGTTTTCTCTGAGATTTTTTTTTTTACCACAACAAAATATTTAATATTGCCCCTTAAATATTGTTGCAATCAGCTTAGTTAATGTGACCGGGTGTGTCATGGGTAAGGAGCGCTGTGTTATTAGCCACCAAATGCCCTGCACCATGCCGACAGCCTTTCAGAAGCAAAGGGCACATTGAAATGAAATCACACAAAAAGTGTTCTGATATGTTCATATCTCACAATAGCAATCACCACCAGAGCACACGATGTTTTTTAGCAAGTACTGAGTAGCTGAGGTTAACTGCCCAGAGTACAGTTGAAGGCCACCAATTCCTCCCAGCTATTCATTAATCCCCAGGAAATTGCCTGATGGTTATTGTTCAACCCTTTATAGCCGATTTCCCAAGTATTTTGAGTACTTGGAACACCTACAGCGGCCCAGATAGTGTTGTGTAAAGAAATACTTTTTTTCTTAAAAGTGAATTGAATTTCAGCCTCCTCATAAAGACCCCTTAAAGGCCAGTAACTAGTGGGGGGTGGGGGGATAATTCTATTTGGCTTCTCTCTCTCTCTCTTTTTCCAAAGGGGCAAGAGAATGGAAGAGCTGGGAGAAAGCAATGGTGGAAGGAGAAGCCCAGCCACCCCACTTTTCCTTCTTCCCATAAATTAGCCTGCAATGGGGCTGAGCACAGAGACTGCTGGAAAGTGATGGAAAGGAGTGTGTGCACTGAAGAGGACCCATGAAGCAGGGCGTTGGAGTCCTGCACCTGGTGACGCGCCACAACTGAGCTGTGACCTTTTCTCTATCTATGTTAGCTATCTTCCAAGATCATTTTCTACCACTGATGTGGACCCTACATGAAATAAGAATGTCAAAAGGTAATTCAAGACCTTCTCAAAAAATTTATTAGAAATAAGCATATCCATTTTCTGACTTAAACCTATTATGTTCTCTTCCTAGTCAATTAAGCTCAAAAACAAGACTGTCTACATATAAAACGCACATGTTTTTGCTTATAAACTTAAGAAGTTGCCTAATACAATAATAAAACTTCTGAAGTCACATTATAGAAAAATCCCCACAGATTCTGATTCCTACTTTGGAAAAGAAAATGGAGAAAATTATGTGCATAAACAAACATGTACAAAATTGACCTACGTTTACACACAAAAGAACTCTGGTTCCCTGACAATTTTGTGGTGAGCTTTTCAATATAGATTAATGAAACATTATTTTAAATCAGTACAATGTAAATCAACAACCAGTGAATAACCATCTGGACTTCCAATTTAATGAGAAGTTAAAGTATATAGTGATTTGGCAAATTGTGGGAGATGCTCATCTAAATGGCGTTGAGCCTAGGGAATTTTCTATTAAATGTTTCTTAATTGGCAATGTCTACACAAATAAATTATTGGGAAAAACAAATTTCATGTTTCTACATCTTGGATGTTGACATAAATATACAGGGTTTCAGTGATTCAGTCAGACAAAAGTAGTATTGGGTCCAGTATTTTTAGTGATTTGCTATCGGCATGACTTAAATCACAAAGACTTTAAAACAATGCGTACAGCAGAAAACAGGGTTTGGTTGGGGGTGTTCTTGCACCATCAGAATATACAGCTTCTAATTGAAAGAGTTCAATTTCATTGTGTTTCCTCACAAAGGCTCCAAATCCCCAAGTGCAAGAAGAGTTGTCTTCAGCCTTGCACACAACCACCCTCTCCCTGAAGACAACAGGACAATTAAATACTGTAGTCTGCTGAAACCTACAAACAATTGGACTAGGACTCCACAGGCACAGTGTGGATGGTAGGTCTGTCATTAATTATTATGTTTTTCCCTTTCTCAGAATTTATAAACTTTGCCTCAGGTGAGGCTATGATTGTTCCGTACTTTTAACAGGTTATTTATTCCTAAAATGTTTTAGCCTTTTTGTTTGTTTTTGTTTCTTTTAATTTGTGTTTTTTTAAAAAGTACTAATGTAGCTATAGGGGATAAGCAGTAACCCAGGTTAAAAACATGCTAAATGTTAAAATGTTTGTTTTTTAAAAATAGTTCATTTATTTTTTTGCAGTTATTTTTAACTGATTTGGAATTATTTTTCAGTGCAAGATACTCTGCTAAGAATCATAAGTAAATATGCTATTTTTTAATTGCATTATTTTTTTTATTCAGGCAAAGTTGGTTTAGAGCACTGTTTATGATTTATGAGTGTAACTTCACACCTATTCAGATATGTCATCACCACACCACACCCACGACCAAGGCATCCACAGTCCCTCACCATCATCCCCAGGGCCCCTCCCTGTTTTCTCCCCACTTCCCAGCCTCCTGTGCGGTAGGCTTAAATCTATAGTCAGTTTCTAGATGTTGTTATGGCTTAGCTTTGTCTGATTTTGCTTTAATTCTATATTCCACATATGAGTGCAAGCATCTAGTATTTGTCTACTCCTGACATATTTTGCTTAGTGTAGTCTCCTCCAGTGCTATCCTTGTGTACAAATGACAAGATTCATCTTTTTTTTTTTAATAACTGAGTAATATGCCATTGTGTGTATATACCACATCTTCTTAATCCACCTGGGTAGTTTTGAAACTTGACAAATGTGAATAGTACTACAATGAACATAGGAATGTATATATATATATATGTATGTGTGTGTGTGTGTGTGGTGTGTATTTATATCTATATGGAGATATAGATATCTTCAAATTAGTGATTTTGCATTCTTTGGGTAGACACCTACAAGTAGAATTGCTGCATGATATGGTAGATCTATTTTACTATCTTAAGAAAGCTCATACTATTTTCACTAGAGACTGGACTAAGGTGTCCAGCAGTATATGTGTTCCTTTTTCTCCACATCTGCAACAACACTGTTATTTCTGCTTTTTAACTTCTTATATTTATACTGTTCATTATCATGACAGTGATGTGGTATCTCATTGTGGTTTTGACTTATACTGACTTTTTATTTGCATTGGAATAAATATACCAGTGTGAGTAGTGAAAGTCCAAGTAAACCTATGAACATTTTTTAACTAGTAAATTAAAATCATCAAAGTAGAAATATCATAAAATAAATAAATTTGACACTTTTCGTACCCTAAGATGGTTACATCACTTATATTTTGTAAACTGAACTCCTATCTCTTCTCTTTGTCCCCAAATTTTACCAATATCATCACCTCTCTGCTCTCCTACAAACACATACACACGTATACACACACACACACACCAAACACAAACACACGGATCTCATTCTTAAAGGGAAAAATAATGAATAGGGTATCTGAATAAGCATCTAATTAAATGCACTTAGCCTACATTGCTATCAGCTTTCTATTCAGCTTAATGTATAATCCTTTACCTATGTAATCAAGGAATGTACCTTGGGCTGTCAACACCTCAGCCCAAATAATCAAAGCAGCTCTTGGTTAATAAAGGAGCAATATGCAAACAAAGCACATCTATATCCTTGTGAATTTATGTATAGATAGAAGCTCTTACATAGTCTTTCTGTGAATTTATGATTCAGTCATCATTGCCCCCCCCCAATGTGAAATATCCATGAATAGTTCTTATGCCAGTTTGAGCCATTTACTTCAATCAAAATATTTATAAAGTAAACCTTTCATGTATTTTTTAAAAATCTTAAGAAAATGAACCATATAAAGAATTAAAGAAAGTGTATTATTTTAAAGGGTATCTTTAAGAAGCTCAAATACAACAATTATTGTACAATAGCTGTTTCCACTATCTATGTTTTCACAGGGAAATAGGTAAATCCCTATTTGTTTTACAAATATAATTCACATTGGTTAACAGATCACTAAAAATATGAAAGGAATTGCTGTTTTACCAACTTCCAATAAATATGAAATGCCTTTGAGGAATGAATGCATAATAAAAATCAAAATGAAGTTGCATTTTTCCCAAGTGCAAACTTGTTAATCTGTGACCTGTATATATCACCACAATTCTGAAGGGGAGAATTAGGTCATGAATGTATGTGCCTGAGAAATGGAGGTTGAAAAAAAAAAAAAGGATATGACATTTCTCAACCAAGCTCAAGGTATTATGAAAATACATAATGCAGTGCAAGTCTTTCCTAATAAAACAGTGACCAGTACATTGGAATAAATATACCAGTATCAGTAGTTAGAAACCAAGTAAAATAGTCATGAAGAAATTACCTTCTTTGATAAACAACACATTGCAGATTTCTATTTATTGATTTTCAGTGGAGTTGATAATAGGCTAAAGTTTATGTGCATTGCAAAGATTCAGGGTATAATATCTTTTTCAGATGGCATGCTGTATACCAAGGAAATAGAAAAGCAACATGAAAGTGAAAATGAAGAATGGGTATCAACTTTGACAAAATTTAAAAATTCTTAAACTTATTTTGAGATATTAGGACTAATATCTTAACTGAAAAAAAAATCTTGAAGTGATTAATGAAGAAATATATTCCCTAACAATATCAATCCTTTCAGTTTTAAAGTGACTCACTAGCTCTGTCTGTAACAGCATTTTAAAAGTCCAAAGATTTATTGCTTTTGAGAAAATATAATCAACTATAAACCAGGCTAGCTAACACAATTTTTCCTGTGATTATCCACATCTAGGCTCTCTGTCCAAGGAAGATCTGAAAAACTTTCTATTCAATAGACTTTGTTTTAAGGGCTTTATCACGCCTCGTGATAAGGTGGCTTAACCATTGCACCAAGTGCCTGGAAACTTGATTTATCACAACTTATAGTTATGAGAACAAAGGAAACTTTGATTCACGAGGTTGAGATGAAATGTATCCAAATCAAAGCACTATTAGGACCTTTTAATCGTCTCTCCATAGGAAAAGATTAAAATGCCTTAGTTATGTGAGATTAAATGCTCATTCAGTAATTGCAATGGACAGTATGCTTTCAGAGTAGGAGAATTAAATTAAAAGAAAGACAACTCTGGAAAATGTACTAGTGGTAGAATTAGAGAATGTTTCATCAGATTCTGATGTCTCTACAGTAATGAATCTGCCAAAAGATAATAATATTTTAGTGAAGGGTGTGATTGGATAAGTCACATTATTTATTAACTGTTACCCTAAAATATCACTTTTGTCTTATTATTAAGAATGGTTATAGGGCAGCAGGGATGCCTGACACAAGGCATTAAAATTGGTTTGTGTCTATCACAGACCCTGGAGGATGTGAGTTGCTGTGCTGTGCTCAATGATGGAACTTGCTGGTACTTGATGGCTATGGTGTTCACAGACCATGGACTAGAAAGGGCTCAGCTAAGCCTCCTAGATCAGCCACTCATTCTCGTCATCCTTTCCTGTGGCCTAAACAAGACTTGATCTGTCATTTTAAAACTCTTTAGAAGCGTTTCAAACAAACATCGGTATCTGAGAAGCCCACTGAAAGACAGGAAAATTAAAATTATGAAAGGTGGGTGGGAAATTGGACCCAAGGTCAATTTAAAGCTGGAGCTTATTGGCATTCTTCTGGGGGATATATACACATATACATATGTATATACATGTACATATAGATGTAGGTATATACACATAAACATATATATGTGTGTGTGTGTGTAGATAGAGAGAGGGAATTTAGGAGGAACCAGCTCACAGGATTGTGGAAGGTCAAGTCTAAAATCTACACGTTACACTGTTAGTCTAAAGATCCATGGAAGAGTACGAGTCACAATCCAGAGGCAGTCAGTTGTCAGAACTCTTTAAGGGGAGGTCAGCTTTGTCCCATTCAGATTTTTAACTAATTGGAAAAAGCCCACATACATTATGGAGGGTAATCAGCTTCACTGAAAGCTCACTAATTTAATGTTAATCTCATCCAAAATACCCTCACAGAAACATCCAGTTTGACTAAGTATCTGGTCATGGTGTCCTATTCATCTGACATGTGAAATTAACCATCATAACACACAACTGAACTCATCTCGTGATCCAGATGACTAGATACTTGAGCAAACAGCATTATTTAAAAACTAAACTAAAATAATAAAATAAAGCTAATAAACCGCAGGTTAAAAGTGGACGTCTCCAAGTGAAGAAAAGTATGATATAGTGGGACCTGCCAGATAGAATAATTTCTTCATACAATAAAATAATTTTAATATTTTAACTTGTCTTAAAATGTACCTAGTGAACAACTATGTGACAAATACAAATGACTTTTAAATAAAATATTTAAAACAAAGCAATGTATAATTGTGTTACAGGATTTGATGGTTAATTTTTATGTGTGAGCTATAATTTAAGGCACGATTAGTTCAAACACCAGTCTAGATGATGCTGAAAAGCTATTTTCAGATGTGATTATGTTTGAATCAATGCACTTTGAGCAAAGCAGATTACCTTCGTGATGTGGTGGGCCTCATCCAATCAGTTGAAGGTCTTAAAGAAAAAAGATTGAGGTCCCTAAGAAAAAGAAAATTTGTCTCCAGATCGAAGATGGCATCACTGATGCCTATTGGACTATCTAGTCTGCTTGCTTTCCTTGTACATTTCAGACAGACTAGTCTCCATGATCTCCTGATATAACTCCTTAAAATCTCTCACTTTCTGTTTCTGTTTTTCTCTCTGATAAAGATGATGCTATAGATTGACAGACAGACAAAAAGACAGAAAGACTGATGGGTACTAAGTCATCTAAAATCCTTCTCTTCCAAAATAGGTTTGTTGTAGATTAAACAATCATTTTATCTTATTTTTATGGATTTATTAAAGCTTATTTAATTTTATGACACTTGTATGTTAAATTCACAAGTGACAATATAAAACTCTGGGAAGAGAAACTAAGAATGCCTGTGACTTACTCTCTGCTTTTCACTCAGTAAGTTTTGAATGACAAAAATTCACCAATTAATCTGGCTACATTAAAAAGAAATTCTCTTGCTGTCTCAACAGTGTAACTATAGCCAGTTATATGAAGACATTTGTATATATCTAGTAATATAGGAGCTCTGTAAGTACAAAATGATAGATGGGTAATATTATTTAGTTAATAGTTACAAGAGGAAAAGCACTTGGTTGGTTTTAACCAACTCCATCATAACGACCCCATGTCTCATGCTCAACATATTTTTTTAAAGATTTTAAAATCTTTTAAAAGATTTACTATTTAGAACTGGGGTGCAAGCCAGAGGTGGGGGGCAGTGAGAGGATTCACCAGAGACAAAGTGGGGAGCAGAACAGGCATTTCAATGAAGTACACTGCTGAGGGGAGCAGCGGAGAAGTCAGGAGAGGTCTGCAGCGCCACGTGGATCACCTCTGGGGCTGGGGATCGAACTCACACTGAGGTGGCTGTGCTAGCTTGCAGGTCTGCATCCTAACTCATTGCACCACCAGGGAGAGCTCAACATATTCTAAACATTTCTAGGAAACAAATTTTACTAACTTCCTCTGTACCTAATTTCAGAATACCAATAAAGAAACCCTTGATAGCACAAATTATGAAAGCTAGTTTCTAGCTCAACTAACAATATGAGAAAAATCAAATATATGCACAAGTAAAATTATTTAATATTTGTTCATGTGGGACTCTAATATTTGCCATGAAAATTCTTACAATTAAAATTTGACTTCAAAAAATACTAGGAGCCTTTTTCTCCTTTTAAAATCAGTTTCAAGAAACCCTTGATAGAATCAGCTAATTAATTCTTGGCGTCTTTAACTAATACACATTTGCAGTCACATGCTATAAATCAGTTTCAGTTGATATATTAAAATCAGATTATAACAGAAAAGCCTTGTAAATATTTGCCTCCAAATGAGTTTAAGAATAAATATATATTCAGTAATTCATCCATATTTAGCAGATATTAATAAGACAAAGCATAGGTTTAAATTCACTTATCATTTAATACAAAGGAGGAAATAGGAAACTGGGTCTGATTAGCTTGTTTATTCTTGGGCTTGGTAATACCTTATTAAATTTGAAGTTCAAAATTGATATAATCAGTCAAATGTCAGCAGAAATATTTATTCTGCAAATGAAGCTTTAGTTAATAGAACTTTAATTTGAAGTATTTTACATTTTCTTTTCTTCCATAAAGAAAAGAGGTAGGAGAAATCTTGATGGAAATGTGAAATGAACACTAACATGGAGTTTGAATTTTCTTTCAGATCTGTGCAGACACTAGAGGTCAGCAACCTTCCAGAAATGATGTAGCAAATTTTCATTTACTGACTATAATTTACCTTTGTGTGTGTATACCAGGACCACAAGATGTTTGGTGAGCAGGTGGTCTGACTAATGATTGAATTTATTGTCTTTTTAGAAGTGAAGAGAACCGGGTCTAGTGAGACCCAGAAACCTGGCAATGTCAGTTACACAGAAGGATTGAACTCAGGACACTGAGATGTTCCAAAACTCTCAGAGATGGAGAGATTCATAGCAAACAACATCCAGAGAAATCAGGTGGGTGTCCTATAATTTTGCATAGATTTGTGAATCAATAATGTTCACAGGTTTGGAGAAGGAAAAAGGGGTAGCTGGAGGCTTAGAAAAACCACGATTTCTGGAGAAAAGACAAGGATGAGAAAGCTTAGAAAACTGAGAACAGTTTAGGAAGCTACTTTTAAAGCTACTTTTTACTCATCCTTCTCAGTTCATCCTTCTCAGTTCATCCTTCTCAGTTCCATTCCACATGCATCTAGAATTAAAATCTCATTTCATTTCTTTGCAAATTCCAGTGAAAATTATCAGAAATCTGCTCCAATTTCTAATTAATCTAGCTCTTTCTATGTTTATAACACTCAACTAGCTCATGAGCCAGCTTCAGTTCTGGGACCATCATCACCTGTCAGCCCTGTTGCCCAGTGTCATCTTGAGCAGAGCAGCAGGTCAAGTAACTAATTTCCCCCCAAACAACTGAGCCAGCCTCAGTAGAAATTAACATCGGTGGAATGAAGTATTGAGAAGTAGCCAAGTATTTTGTTTTGGGAAGCCATGAAATACTGTTTGACTCCTGTCCTGCCAATAAATATGTACCTTTAAGCAGGAAATTTAGCTTCTCTAAATCTCATTTTGCACTGGGTTTTTATATACATTAAGTAAGATGTGGATCTGGGCTTATTTGTAATCAAAACAAATCTGAATCAAAGTATCTTACTAAAAGAAAAAGAAAAAAAAAAAGTAGGGTGGGGTAGCAATGTCAGTTACGAGTCCAGGGTCTGCCTGTTCACTGCTGTCGGCGCAGGCTTCACCATCTCACCCACTGAGTCCAAGGGGAGAAGGTCTGTGCCTCAGCACCCCAGTCCAACAGTCCTCCCGACTGCCCCTCCCACCTGAAGCCCCTCCCCCAGGAGCATTAATGAGATGGAAAGACCTACTGGGACAGCTTAACTTTCCTTGGCATGTGATTAAGAGTCCAAAAAGTGTTGCCCACCCCTGTGGCTGCTGGCATTATTATTGGTATCACATTTTCCATAGTTTGCACATGTACAACTTCCACATCCTTTACAAAGGATTGAGACTCATGGCATTTAAAAACTGTGGCCCTGGGCTCTCCCTTGTGCCACAGTTGTTTAAAGCACAGCATTAAGAAGCTAAAGACACTCAGCATGAGTTCCATACCAGTCCCTGAGGTGACCCATGGAGCTGCAGATCTCTTCTGACCCTCCCGCTGCTCCCCTCAGCAGTGTACTTCATCACTTGGCCTGTTCTACTCCCCACTCTGTCTCTGATGAATCCTCTCACCGCCTCTGCAACTCTAGCCTGTACCCCAGTTCTGTATGCAAAAATAAATAAATCTTTATTAAAAAATGTGGCCCCATGATTTAGATTGTGGATTCATCCTCAATATTCTTAACTTCTTACAGGGCAACCCAATGTGGACTGGGCTGCCTGTCTGTGGGTCCTCACCCACATGCTTAAAATTTAACTGTACTGCAGGCACACACAGAAAGGGTCAATAATGGGTTTATTTACAAAGGAGAAAGGAAAAGTTACAACCCAGGGAAAGAGAGAGAGATACAAGTTAACTAGAGCATCCTACCAGTTCCACTGACTTGGAACCCCAATAGCACACTGAAAACTCATCACGAGCCAAATGAACGGCCACCAGCCATGCAGTCCAGAGAGAGAGTTTAACATGGTTCCCTCGTATATATCCCCCAAAGTCCCAGAATTCATGCTTAGCTACTCCCTTGGGACCTCTCAGTTCTCTCATTGGTATTGCTGGGAGTTGTAGTTTCAATAACTGGAATAGAGGGTGAATTCCACAAAACTCTGCAGAGTTCCTTCAGGAACTCCTTTCCCCCTAACAAACTTTGTCCATTATCACCGAGTCCACAGTTAATCAAAGTGAGGTAGAACTGGAAAGGCTCACAGCCTCCTCTGTTCTGAGAATGCAGCTGACCCAGGAAAAACAAAGTCTACCATGATACTCAGATTGATGTTGGGTCAACATGGAACCAAAACAGATGGCTGATAGTTTGTTTTAAGATGCAGAAAAACATGTTATTCAAGTGACTAGGTTGTCTGTAAGACACTAAATAACAAAATTATATGATGTTTTATTGATAAATCCATGCAACTCCAGTATTTTCTGTAGCATATGGGTAGAACTTTAATACAGTGATTTTTGAAGAAAAAAAAATAACCCCTAAATCTAATCCAGTTGAGGTTTGTAAAGTCTCTACCTATTTCAGAATGGGAAATGTTCAGTATCAGTTACCACTCCATCAGGTTCTCCACTCCATCAAGTTCAGCAGATATATTACATCAGGGAGACAAAGACTCCACTGTTTTGTTCAACTGGGAGAGGTTTGGTTTTGTTTCATTTTATTTTGTTTTGGCCTTCCACCTGACACTGTATCTTTTGAAAACGTATAATAAAAAATAAAATATATAACTTTAGTGACCGTATCAACCAACTGAAACATCCTAAAATTAAATATTGATTGATGATGACATTTAAAAGAAAAAGAATTAATCTCTGCCATAAACAAGTAAATCAAAATGAGATAATATAAATAAAAATTACTTTGGGGGTCTCCCTGGTGGCCTAGGGTTAAACCTCAGTGCTATCATACTATTACTGCTCTGTTCTGTGTTCGATCCCCTGCCAGGGAGCTGACCCACATGGCACAGCAGACCTCTCCTGTTTCGCCCACTCCTTCCCTCAGCAGTGCATTTCAGTAGATCCGCCTGTTCTGCTTCCTACTCTGATTCTGATGAATCCTCTCAACTCCTGGTCCCTGTACCTCTGGCCTACACCCCAGTTCTTGTATGCATAAATAAATCTTTTTTAAAAATCACTTTTGGAAGTGGATGAGCTACATATACGGAAACTGAAGGAATGGACCACCATCCCAATGGATCCACTCACAATTCACACTTTCTTTGTAGAGAAATCAACTGCTGTCTCTCAGGTATCCTTCCGTTTGTCTCTGAGGCACAGACTAGACCATGAGAAGATAAATAAGTTATTTCATTTAAGTTATTATTCTTGGAGGGCTTTCTTCTACTTTCAGCTAAATATAATCCAAGTTAATATGCCAGGTTTTTTCATAGATAGAGGAAAATTGTAATAAGCAAACATCCTGGCAAAAACTTTAATTTATAATTTAAAGTGAACAGAAACTATAATTTACTGGACTAGATGCCCATTTGCTAAAACCAGTATAGTATTTAAAAAAAAATTTAAATATTTGAACTGGAGCTTGTACATCACCAGTTTGCCTCATGTCTAAGCATCTCCTATCATTTACACCCACTTTTACTTATGCCATTGCCTGCCTGGGTGTTTACATATTTGAAATTGAAATTGCAATGACTGGTTTATATTAAGTTATGCTAATAGAAATCTTTTATTTTCCATCAAACAGAGACCAAGAAAAATAAAGTAGTCAGAGATGACATAAAAACAAATGATCCTATGCAGGCTATTAAGACCCAGTCCTCTTTCCATCATATGGGCAGAAATGATTCCATTTGATCTACTCTGGGAAGAAAGCCCCACTGAGCAGACCATTTTCTCAGCAGTCCTAACCTTCCCTACCAGCAGGTGTACCAATGACAGACCCCTTAATCTATAGTTTCATGTTACTGTTTCTGGAGAAGGCAGCTCCACACTCCACTACCCACACCTCCCCTCTTCATGAAAAGACCTGGAGAAGCAGATCCTCTCAGCCCTCTTTTTTATCACACACATTGGGGGACCTGTATTACATTCCCAACTCTGTCATCTCCTATCACATTAATGTGGCTATCATTTTAGTCTATTAGGATGCCAGAACAACAAAAAAAAAGGTGTTAGATCATGACAGCACCCGTCAGAGTGCTGCAAATACTTATTTGAAATATTAGATTAAACCGCTTTCATGTGACATTAGTGGTGGCAACTTGTCCCTATGGAGTAAGTTCACCTATTTGCACTATGTAAATGATGGTATTGCAGGTGGGCTCTCATTAAAAAAATGTTCCCTCACAGAGTTTTGGAATCAAAAAATGTTAGCACTGAGATGAACAGTAAAGGGCAGGCTGTGAACTTCCTCTGCTGGAAGCGCTTGCTGTAGGCTTGTTTTTCAATGTTGAGCTCATCAGCCATCTTGTCTGCGAGCACATCCTAACCACATCAGTGAACATCAGTAGAATTTCATTCTTTTCAGATAGGGCTTTAACAATATCACAACCTTCCCGATAATCGAGCTGCACCTGTATTTCCGACATTTCCTTGACTATAGATTCCATGAATGAGTAAGGAAATCTTGCCTCTTCTTTACCATAGCATCCACCAGAGGCTTTTGTTTTATTCGGGGGAACAAATTATTTCATCACATTCTCCAAGGCAAGTATGTTTTTATTGTGCATAGTAAGATTCTCTCTTGTAGTTTAAGGGTAAATGCTGACCCTATGTTCAGAATTTAAAATTCATTTTCAATGAATTTTGGGTTTTGGTGAAGACAGGGTGAGCACAGTGGACCTCAGGTGGACTCGGTTGTTTGAGTGGCAGGCGAACTCTGGTGACTGCACCCAAGGAGGGTACTTATACTGTCAGAATCCCAGCAAGGATGTAAAATAGTGGCATTTCAGTAACAGTTTTTTAAAGATTTATTTATTTATACATACAGAGCTGGGGTACAGGCCAGAGGTGCAGGAACAGTGAGAGTATTCACCATAGACATAGTGGGGAGCAAAACAGGCCGACTGACAAAATACACTGCTGGGGGGAGCAGTGGGCAGGTCAGGGGAGGTCTGCCACACCATGTGGATCACCTCCGGGTCAGGGATCAAATTCATGCTGAAGTGTCTTTAGCTTCTTAGCACTGTGCTTTAACCTGCTGCGCCACAAGGGAGGGCCCTCAATGACAATTTAAGAAAAGACTGTGGCAATGTTGGTCCATTCATTATAAACGTTGGGTCTCACCCGCTGTTGGGATATAATGGAGGCTGTAGTAACCAGACATTTGGATCTTGGCCTTCCTAGTGTCCAGGCCATGCAAAAAAAAAAAAAAAAAGAAAAGAAAAGAAAAAACATGTTGAAACTACCCTGTCTATGGTATTTTTTTAATAGCAGCCTTAAGCGGCAAAGACATGTACTGTGTAGCAATTTTACTGAACTTACTTAAGAATCATAATAATTTATCTATAGATTCTTCTAAAATTTCTATATATATTCATATTTACATCAAATGATTATGATTTTTTTATCTTATTCCTTCCAATTATTACACTTATTTATTTTTTTCCCTATTCTACTGTTTGAATGCACAGAGTACAAAATTGAATAGAAATGCTGACAGCAAAACTCTTGTCATTTTCTGATCTCAAAAAAGAAAGATTTTACATTTCACCCTAAATGTAGCATTTGCTATAGGCTTTTTATAGATACTTTTCAAGTTAAGAAAGTTCATTCTATTGCCAGTTTGCTGAGATTTTCTAAAATTATAATGCATGTCAAAATTTATTTTAAAATGTCTGCATCCATGCAGATGATCATACAACTTTTCTCCTTTATTCTCCTAATATGATGAATTGCATCAACTGATTTGCAAATGCTAATTCTACTTTACATTCTTGGATTACACCCAACTTGTCATAATGTATTATGTTTCTTATAATATTCCAGGTTAAATTAGTATTATTCTTTTTAGAAGTTTTATATCTGTGTTCATGAGTAAGAGTGACCTGTAATTTTCCTTTCCCATGGTGCCCTTCCCAAGGTTTGATATCAAGGTTACACTGGCACCTTAGTCATTATCCCTTCAAGTTTTGCTACTGAATCATTTCCTCCTTCCTGTCCCACAGGATTCCAACTAAATGTTTATTAAAACTTCATAGTGTAGGGCTCTCCCTAATAGCGCAACAGGTTAAAAAACTGCATTAGGAAGCTCTCCGAAGCCACTGCAGCCGAGTTCCATTCCTAGCCAGGGAGCTGACCCACATGACACTGCAGACCTCTGCTGACCCATCCGCTGCTCCCCTCAGCAGTGTACTTTGTCAATCTGCCTGTTCTGCTCCCCACTCTGTCTCTGGTGAATATTCTCACCCTCCACACCTCTGGCCTGTACCCCAGTTCTGTAAGCATAAATAAATAATTTTTTTTTAAAAAAGAGAGAATTTCACACTGTAAGTATTATGCCTTTTACCATCTTTTCTAATTTTCAACTTTGCCTTTCTGTAGTTAAATCTGCTTTGTTTCTTATGAATGTCACCCAATTCATTTCTTCTCTCTTCAGCTGTTCTAAGTTAATCATAAAGCCTATCCACTGAGATTTACATTTTACCTATTATATTTTTAAATTCCAGAATGTCCATCTGTCAGTAACAGCTCCAACATCCTGAGCCTGGGTTATTTCTCTCTCTTTCTCTCCTTCACTCTCTTGACTTCATGGTCAGATTGCTGCTTATCTTCAAGTCTTAGTCAAATAAACTAAGCTAATTTTTACTGTTTCTGGGTACTATATTTTCAAAATTGCTTACAGCAATAAATCTGGAGCATTGCAGATGTTTACTGTTTATTTTTTCCAGGGAGCTGGGGCCACCCATACTCTGGGATACACTCCAGTATCACTTTTTGAAGTGCCATGAAGGTATTTTCCCTCAGTCGTAACACCTCGTGGTCTCACCCAAAACTCAGGTGGTTTGCCAGAGAAACCACCAGCAGGCCCCAGATACCAAACCTGTTGTTCTAATACAAAGAGGTTAAAAAGTCATGCTTAGTGTCTCTGTCATGATCATTATTTGCCCTTTGGAGAACAGACAGCAAACAGCAATGTCAGCTACTTGGACTTCTGTTCTGCCTTACCCCTAATCACAATATAGATGCTTATGTGATGTACAAAGGATTCAAGGGAGGTTCTTTCTGATCATTCAGAGGCAAAGGGACAAGAACTAACATATGAGCAACTATTAGCTGTCTATTTATTTATTGTATGACATCTGATCTACCCATTACTGTAACTTCTTAGTGCTGTGCTTTAACCCACTGCGTCACCAGGGAGGGCCCTACTCGTTACTTTAAAACAGGGACATGTAAGGCCCTCCCTGGTGGCGCAGCGGGTTAAAGCACAGCACTGAGAATCTAAAGCCACTTCCACATGAGTTCGATCCCCACCTCCCCCGGAGGTGACCACAAGGCGGCAGACCTCTCCTGACCTGCCCGCTGCTCCCCTCAGCAGTGTACTTCGTCGATCTGCCTGTTCTGCTCCCCACTCTGTCTCTGGTGAAGCCTCTTGCCGCCCCTGAGCCTCTGGCCTATACCCCAGTTCTGTATGTACAAATAAATAAATCTTTAAAAAAAAAAACAGGGACATGTAAAAACAATTCTTGTCTTCATTTTTACATATAAAAAATTGCTAAGATTCATAGTGATTACTACCTTTTTAGGATTGTAGTTAGGAAACAGCAACAACTGAATTTGTATCCCAAGTTTGTCTGACTTTGAAAATACACTTTCTACTGTGTTCTCTATTGCTGGGGCCTCATTGGTTACCTTTAGAAATACTTTTAATATTTCATGTACATAGATCACAATAAGCAACAGTTCGATCTACTGGGACATATACTGTTTGTCTTAAGGCTTCAAATTTAAAAATCATTTACTTAACAGTATTTACTTAATACTGTTCTGAGCTTCTGGTAAACTGACATATCTGCTTCTTTGGCATGTGATGTTCGTAACAAAGGAGAGAGGAAGTCTTAACTGTAGCTGCTCAAAAATAATCTACTCCCATGCTACTTAAAGTAGTGGTCTGCTAATTGCTACCAGTTCAGGAGAATAGGGCAGAAAGTTGGAAGCAAATATCCAGAAGCTTCTATGGCATTCTGGGATAGTCACAATGTCCAAGCATACATGGTTCTCAAAGTGCAGGCCCTGGCCCCGCATCATTTGTGAATACTAGAATTAGGGGGAAAAAAGTAATTTGTGTGACTGACTACAAAGTTACTAAGTCAGAAACTCAGGAGGGGACCCAGCCCTTTATTTGAACAATCCTTAGAGATGATTATCTTGCATGTAAATGTGAGAACCATTGCCTCAACAATTTCAACTGGAATAAACTCCTTTTTAAGGTGTTCCAGTATGGTAGTTATGGACCATTTCTTAGGTGACATTCATAATGATAAATTGACAGTATTAAAATGGAATAAAATCTAAAAAGAAAATGTAACTGTTTTGAACTTTTGCAACACTCCTGAAGTTCTCTAGAGTTTCCCTTGGATTATTTGATAGAAGTTTAGAATAGAAGATTTAGGATTGAAGTTTTGGAAGACAAGAAGCTAGAGGCGGAGGAGATGAGATTAACAGCCATTATCCACTTATGGAAGGCCTGCAGGCTGACTGCTGCAAAAGACCTGCAGACCAACAAGAGTGGAAAATCTACAGGCAAAGATGGAAACTGCATTAGGGGCATGGGCAATTGTTCAGGGCCATCAGTCCTTATATATTAACCAAACCAGATTTAGGAAATGGTGTATTCCACATAGATAAATTCAACAAATGCATGAACCACCCTCCC
>NW_004567121.1:6454679-6518737 GCF_000260355.1 Condylura cristata | reverse complement strand
ACCAGGGAGACCTGGCTTTGGGTTTCTTAAGGAATGGCCATTACCTGGTATATTCCCTGTGCCACACTGTCCTCAGGGCAATGGGCCCCCATAATCCCAGCCCACTGCAGGGTAGGATGGTCTGCATGCAGATCTAGGATAAGAGCTGTCAGCTCCACAATCCTGGGTGTAATCCCAGGGGCCTGGGGCTGGCTCCCAGGAAGGTTTCCAAGATGGCCTAGAGGCAGCTCTACAGCCTTCAGCCTTATCCTGCCAGTTTCTTTGTACAGAAATGTTTGTGTTTGATTCTCACCTTCTATTCCCTTAGTGAAAACCCCATTATCTCTAACAGCTGTGTGTCAAGAAAAGACATGAATCTTGTGTAACAACAAAAGGATACCATACTTGTTTTTCCAGGTAGCCTTAGGCAAAACTGTTTTATCTCACTTTCCTCATTTAGAATATAAAGACTTATGCTCTGGGCAGAAAGAGGGGAGGTACTTTAGGGTGGGAAACTTTTGAAAGAAGGAATTAAATCTCTACAGAAGGAAGTTTTCAATGACATAGTAAAAAAAAAAAGGCTGGACCAAAAAAGTACAAATTTGCCACTAAAATATTATTTGCAATTTATCATTTCTAGATAAATTCATAAAGAAAATCAGGGAGGTAACGTACACTGTATATGCTTTGACATTGATTTCAGAAGCATCAGTGCTCACTACAAAAGAACTTCACAGTTTAATTAGTATGGCTCAAGTCCAGCATCTATATTTAGGATAAGCTGGAAATTACAGTGTAGAAATGAGAATTATCCAGCAAGTCTAAATGGGAGAGGAAAAAAAAATCTATAAAAAAAAAAAACAGCTTTTTTCTCAGTTAACCATAAAATTTTTTAACTTTCATTTTCCAGTGGACACACACTCAATAATCTTGATGAATTTTACCTGTTTAGTTAGGGAATGAGTTTTTATTAAAATTCTCTAAATAAGAATTTTTAAATCTGCCTTTACAACTACTACTCAAATTTTCTTTAATACCTGTATGATCTGCTTAAGTAAAGAAAATCTTGGCATTTGACTTAAGTCATATCATAGGCATCTCATTAAAATTCAGAATGTATATAAACATATTTTATGCCGTTAATATTTTGGCTTCTTTCTTTAAGTGATTGGCAGAGTTCTCATGGCACTATATCATTAATTCCTTAAATATTCCTGTTTTCTTCTCATCATTGGTATGTCATCAAATAATTTAGTTCAAATTCAAAATGTGACAGAAAGAACCATATGATTTTTTTTTTTTTAGGAAATGTTTTGAATAATTTCAACAAGTTATACTTGCTAAACTTCCAATCACTTGTCAGAAGAGCACAAGATTATTGATGACCATAATTATGGTTTTGGATGCTGCATGACATGTTTTACTTCTTCCTCTTCCTCTTCTTTGCAATGACCTGGGCTTGGTCTGAAATGTGCTGGTCAGTAATTTCCCTTAAAGCAATTTAAATGCTTTAAATAATATACTCAACATTGTTAAGAAAATAAATCTCTTTCGAGAGTCAATCACAGCAACAAAGATACTCTAATGCATGAGAACGATATGCCAGACAGACACAGAGAGAAATTAGAATTTCAGCAATAGAGTTTGAAGTTCCTTCATTAAAATCACCTGCTTCAACTGACGGTTTAATTTTAAATTATAAGAAAGGAAATACTCCATGTAAAATAACTCTTGCCCAATTTTTACTAATAAATACATTGTGGATATACAATTTAGAGCCCAAGTGCACCAATGACATATTAACGAATTAGTTTCTCTCTATTATTTTGCAATAGTTCAAAACAATGCCCTTCCTATCATGCTAATATCAGACTTCTCATTCTGTTAGCAAGCAGAAAGAGGGGTGTTCTGGACCCCCTCAACCTGCTTGTTCTAAATATTCTACCAATCGCCATGAAAATATAGTATACTCTAGTGCATAAGACCTTCAATAGAAAAGAAATTAAATATAATTTGAGTGCAATAGAAAGAAGAGAAAGAATATAGCAAAAATAGTTTCCAATTAAACACCCAAAGTTATACAGTCTCTCATGGGTAAATGCCTACCCAAAAAGGGTTGGCCCAAAGCAGGGTTACCGAGGCCTGAAAGCCTGCCGAAGGCCAGTAAGCCTAACACGCCTCTGGTGGGGCCATGTTGGAAA
Source organism: Condylura cristata (assembly GCF_000260355.1). Classification (NCBI taxonomy): domain Eukaryota; kingdom Metazoa; phylum Chordata; class Mammalia; order Eulipotyphla; family Talpidae; genus Condylura; species Condylura cristata. The sequence goes on along the minus strand of NW_004567121.1, from coordinate 6,516,557 downwards.
GTGGCAAAAGGAACCAGGCTAGTCTGGAAAGGAAAGGGGCAAAATAAAAATACAATTAAAAAATAAATACTGCCTGTGTCAGCCTCCCTACCTGTCTCTCACCAACGTCTCTTTCAAGTGTCCCTGTAACAGGTACAGGTTTCTTGGACTCCACCCCCACTCCAGATACTGGAACTACTAATCCCTGTTTTGCCCCAACTTCTGTGACCCACAGCAAGAAAGGAAGGTGGGAGGCAGAAAGGCTGAGCAAGCAGAGTTTATTGCTCCTGGACAGCAGCTGAGATGGAGCCCCTAGAGTGGGGTCCGCAGCTACTGCTAGCCCTATGGGGGAAGGGTCTCTTATATAGATTCTAAACTCAGATCCCAAAGGGGGTGACTCATCGCTGTGTCCCTTGATGTGAGGCCCAGTTCCTTACCATCTTCTTCAAGTCCCATCCCCAATGCAAGGCCCAGTTAATTGGATGCAAAGCCCAGTTTATTACGGCCTTATCACTCTTGGATGAAAGGCCTAATTTATTACTGCCCTTATCCAGTTCCTCAATAAATCTCTACCATTGGTCACTCCCAACAATCCCATCAATAACAAGGAGAAGCACTCTGGGATGTGAGGGTGGAACTGAGCAGGCAGGTTGGGATAAAACCAGACATGTGGGCTCTGGGGGGGTCTCTTGGCTTGGTGGTTCTTGGCTGATCATTCTGGCTCTCAATCAGTTTTCAGTGTGCTGGTGGAGTCCAAGTCAGCAGAACTGGTAGGCCATTCTAGTTAACTTGTATTTCTCTTCCTCTTTCCCTGGGTTATTACTTTACCTTTCTCTTTATAAATAAATCCATTATTTAGCCTTTTTGAGTGTGTCCATAATACGATTGAACAGTAAGAGTGCAGGTGGAGACCCACAGACAGGCAACCCAATTCACATTGGGGTGCCCTGTAACATCTCCTCCTATGTCCGCCAATCCCTGGTGCAAGACCAAGGCCAAGAAGCAGGCACAGCTTCTTCACATGTCTGCTCCTTATCCCTCCTCCATTTTTCTCCTAGTCCTCTTCTTTCTTTCTTTCCCCAGTTCTTTTTATTTTCTCCTCCTCCCAGCTCAGCTCCACCCTTCCTTGGGGCGGCAGGGAACCTAGAGCCTCCCCTTTCTGTGGGTTTCACAGCGTTACAATTCAATGCCATTGTCCAGGTTTTGTGATGCCTGAGATTCATCAAACTCCATCTTTGAAGATCCAGTATCCTTAGGTGGAGTTGTATGCTTATATGTTAATGTTTTGTAACAGGGTGGTCCCTAGAAAAAGGGGGAAGGTCCAGTTTCCCTGCCCCACCAGAAGGAGGGTGAAGCTGAGCAGAGGAGGAGAAGAAAAGAAGGAAGCTGGATGGAGAACAAGAAGGACCTGAGGAAGCCACCTGGAGAAGTAAGCATGTGATGAAGAAACCGTACTTGTTTCCTGACTCTGGACTGGTTAAGGCAGATGTGGGTGAGATACCTGTAGGGAGGTGACTACGGCAATGTTTATATTGATTTTGATTTTGCTCTTTTGCTCTTTTGCTCTCAGATTTGTCTGGCCATTTTTGACCCTTTTCCATGGGTCCCGGCCAGAAGGTGCTTTAGTCTCGTGGCAGCTTTCAGGCCTTGCTTGGGCCAATCCCTTTTGGTTTGACTTTTGCCCGCGAGGGGATGGGTCACTTCAGGTGTTTGATTTAGAAGTTACATTCTTTGTCTTCTGTATCGTATACTCACCGTATTAAAGTCCCTTTTCATTAAAGTTTTATATATTTTGCCTTGATGAGGCGGATGGCAGAACCCACTTAGAGCAGGCAGGGTTGGGGCTTCAGAGCTGCCCCTCTCTCCCTGTCCTGTAACACTGCCTGCTCTAAGTGGGTTCTGCCATCCGTTGCATCAAGACAAAATATATAAAACTTTAATGAAAAGGGAATTAAAAACAATGAGCATACAACACAGAAGACAAAGAATATAACTTCTAAATCAAACACCTAAAGTTACCCATGCCCTCGCGGGCAAAAGTCAACCCAAAAGGGATTGGCCCAAACCAAGGCCTTGAAGCCTGCCACTAGACTAAAGCACCTTCTGGCCGGGACCCATGGAAAAGGGTCAAAAATGGCCAGACAAATCTGAGAGCAAAAGAGCAAAATCAAAATCAATATAAACACTGCCGTAGTCACCTCCCTACAGATATCTCACCCACATCTGCCTTAACCAGTCCAGGGTCAGGAAACAAGCACGGTTTCTTCATCACATGCTTACTGCTCCAGGTGGCTTCCTCAGGTCCTTGTTCTCCATCCAGCTTCTTTCTTTTCTTCTCCTGGTCTGCTCAGCTCCACCCTCCTTCTGGTGGGGCAGGGAAACTGGAACTTCCCCTTTTTCTAGGGACCACCCTGTTACAACATGAGAGTTACACCAGTTGTACTAGGGATAGTTATTTATGTCCTAGAAAGCATAAAGTGAGCTTAAATATGATTCAGTAACTTAGTGTCAGAACCTTAATATGGTAGACGATACTTCCAAGCAATGCTGTTATTCCTTGTGCCATGACTGTTCCTGCTTGATGTCTCCAAGAGTTGCCTGATATTGGGATGAAGAAAATGAGTCCTGTCTCCCTGAAAATGTCTTAGTAATTGAAGGTGAATCCAACAAATTCAATCATTATCATTTGTGGGGAAAAGCAGGAAAGGAGAGTTGGAGAAAGTTTGAAATATGGCTAAAATCTACACCTTGGGCTTTTATTTTAGCAAATTAACAGAAACATCCTGAATGTCTTTTTGCTTATTTCAACCCCAATTAAAAACCAGTCTCCAGCCACACCTTTCTTGCACTTCCTTATCATCCGGAGGGTGTGGGTGGTATCTATGACAAAACAGGTGAACCATGTTGTTTGGGTCTTGTCTGCCACCTTCACTGTAAACAAGAGCGGACCCCAGAGGGGAGGCTTTGGGAAGAGGAGCCATCAGCGGGACTTGGCGTTTGCATGCACTGACACCGCCATGTCTGCCAGGCACCAGGAAAATCAGAGAAAACCAAGGTAGTAAAAGGGTAAGGTCAATTACACACAGAAACTCCTCTGAAAGCAAAGTGCCTAACACCACCATTGGGTGGTCTTTCCTGGGAGAGATTTCTGAAGAGGAAAACAAAAACCTCCAGTGAGTTTTTTTGTTTGTTTTTTGTTTGTTAATAATCAAAATCTAATAAAGTCTCAGATCTTTCATCAATTTTCATGCCCAGTGACACTGGAGGAGTCAATCAACTGAATCCAAAATGCATGACTCTTCAGGACAAATTATCCACTTCTTCAACAAATTATTGGCAGGAAGAAGAAAATCATCAAAGGGAGGTAATGGGGGAGGGAGGGGAACTGCTTTACAAGACACTTAGAAGACAAACCAATAACAAACTCAGTGTGTGTGTGTGTGTGTGTGTGTGTGTCTTGATTCAGACAAACCAGAAGCAAAAAAGCAAATAAATAAACACAAAACACATTTCTGAGACAACCAGGAACAACTGGATAGATTCTAGATCTCAGGTGATATCAAGGAATTATATAGTTCATCGTTCTTGAATCTAAAATGCTAATTGAACAATATTGAAGTTTATTCTTAAAATAGATAAACAGCACCTATTTAGGTACTTCGTACCCATCAGTGAAGTAATAAGAGTATCAATGAGTCATTTTAAGTATTCCAAGAAAAACTTGAGGCTAAGAATAGATGAGAGGAAGAATTTTACTATCTGTGGAGTCCAGGGAATGGGCAGATGGGAGTACTATTTTACTGCTCCTTATACTTTTATGTTTCAAAAAATCTCAGTTTACAGGGGAATTGACTGATAATTCTGAGCTACATATGATACTCTATAAAAAAAGGGATACTTTTTTTTAATCAATCCAGAGACTAATTTCCTGACCCCACCACCTTTCCCCCACACACTGACACAGTGATACATAGTTGTTCCCCCTTGTTACAAGAGAGATTGTAAATACAAATACAACACATCAAATCCTACAAAACCAGCCTTTGAAACAACAGCTTTATTTAACAAAGCAAAAGAATGATAACTTAAATAATCCCACGACTGCTTTATAAAAGGTTAGTGGTATGGAAGACGAGGAAAATATTCCCAAGGAGCAAAGACATTAAAGTTATTTAACACTGAATTTTTTTTAAAAATCTGCTAAAAAGGACTACTAAAATATTTTTTTCCAAAATATTTTTTGGTTTTTAGTACTTTGCTTATCTGGTTGGAGTCGGTGATGGTGGCCATAAGTAAATGTACCAAGCATCATCAATGCACCAACAATCTCATTAATAATGTATTTAGTGTTTCTGAAGCAAGAAGGTCACTTTAAGTGGTTAAAAGGTGCTAAAAAAATTGACTTTATTTCGGTTTTCCCACAAACTGCCATTTTCCTCAATCTGAGAAGGGTTTTGATTTCAGGAAATGCCATGTCTCTGAAGATGCGCTTATACAGAGGAGACCAGCAACCCCCGACTGGCCTCTTTGTTACGTGTAGAACTGATCTGTCATCACCAGGGGCTCTGCACTACAACCTGGGTGCAATTACTAACTTGGGGAGCACAACCATTTAAGCTCTTCAGTCTTCTCAGTTTAAAAATTGGGTTTAGACCACATAGCACTGTTGCAAAGATTCAGACATCAGCACAATACTCAGGGAACAATAACTGGGCAGAGCACCGACTGCACTCACACAACCTGAGAGTGCGCCATGAGCCCTCTACGCACACACACATCTGGATGGCACTCAGCATCCATCGGGCAGGAGCGACAGGCCTGCTATGCCACTCTCCCCCCGCCCCCACCCACCTCTGGGATTCTGGGTCTGGCACTTTCTGTTCTGGCTAGAAAACCTCCCTGCTCTTCCTGGCCTGCAGACTCCAGCTTCTCCTTCACATCAGCATCACCCTCAGGCCTGCAGGAAGCCTTTATCGACCATGGCTCCTGAGGTGACATGCCCCCAAATGTCTCCTTATGATATTTGGATTTCCAATACTTATTGGTGAGTGAGAGTAACTTTTTAATGAACACTCCCTCAGGCTAAGTTTCAGCAGGGAGAGAAGCAGCCTGTCTCTTTTGCAATAGCCATGTGTCTGGCACTCAGTAGGTCCTAAATGGCCATGCATGACAGGAATTTGCAGTCTACAGAGAACTGTACCCTTTTACAGCAGGGGCAGCCCACAGTCCTGTGGGAAAGAGGCTGGGAAGGAGACGGGTGAGAAGAAACTTCCAGAAGTACTTTTTTTTCCAAATGAGCAGTCTTTCTAGAAACACACCCAGAGCAACAACAGCTGTGGCTTCTGGAGTCCTTCCAAAGTACCATCCCTTTCTCAGGCAGTCATCACATGCTTATTCTTCTAATCGTCACAGCAACCCCCACAGTGGGGGAATGATGATTACTCCCACTCTACAGATGAGATAACTGAGGTCCAGAGTAGTAAAATGAGTGGCCAAGGCCACAGAGCTGCGAGTAACGGAACCAGTCATGAGGAACACGGGCTAGCTGAGGACTCATTCTTTCCACCAGTCCGGCGGCCTGGCCTGCACCCTCAGGACCTCAGCACCAGGGCCAGCACCCTCAGGACCTCCAGTACACGATTCTACCCACAGCTAGACACTGAAGTAAGGAGCCAGAAAGGAAGACACACTTGTTTTCTCCTAAATTATATATTTTTTTATTGTTCGGTCTTTAAATGTGTAGAAGGCTACAGGTTAATTCCCAATAAATCATAGTTGAATCTTCAAGGCTGGCTTACTGCTAAAGTGATGCCTGCAGTCTAACTGCAAGACATCACTAGTCACTAAGAGTTCATCAGTTAAAGCACTTAGCAGAGTACTTACTATTATGTCCATTTGTTGGGTCCCAGCCGGGATGAGCCTCCCCAACCACCCCCGGAGCTTAAGCACAAGATCATAATAGGAAGAAGACATCTTGCCACTTGTGTGAGTGGCTTAATGATTAATATCCACCCTGATCACAGTGGCACATGTGAGGGAGATTTCCTCCTGCCCCCAGGCCAACATCCTGGGATTAAGTGTATAAAAGGGAGGCTGGAAAGGATAAGAGGGAGAACGTTTTGCTGCAACCATCTACATGTGCTGACTCTTCAACCTCCACGTCCCCCGTGCAGACTGGTATCCCTGCCGTGCGGGCCCGGCATCCATTGTTCTTATAAGAATGCTCATTATAGCAATAGCAGCTATGCAGCTTTGGACAAGTTACTCAACTTCTCTGTTTCCATTTGTGCCTCTGCCAAATGGTATTCATGTAAGTACTTGCATGGCATGATTGTTGGAAGGGTTAAATGGGAAAACCCACTGCAGGCTAAACTAAACCTGCATAGTCATCACTCCATTTGTGTGCCCTATGACACTAATATGGGGTCGGGGTCACTGTTCCTAGGACGCTAGTGGCCTACAACTTGGGTATAGGCTGCAAGTTATGTGGAAGCACAGTCTTTGAATGTCACCTGATGCAACCACACTTCCTCTGACACTTCCACTTCCATTGTGGGAAGCCTTCCACCCTTGGCTTCAGTCACTGTTGTTTTCCTCCTCAGGAAGGGTGTTGCTGTCTATCAGATGAATAGAGCAGTTGTAGCTGAGAATAACTTTTGGGTTTTAGAAAAAGAAACAAGACACAAGAATAGCAAGAATGTAATGCTGGAGTAGAAAGTCCTTTCACTCTAGAGGCTGGACTCGAGTGAAAATAGTAGAGTAGTAGGGTTCCCCTTCTCCTATGCACCATCTGCCTTAATTCCCCTCCCCCATCCTTCTACCATCACCAACTTTTGCCTGCAAGGCCAGGGCAGAGTTCCTCAACCTAGATGTCAACAGAGGGCACATGACTGCCACAGGGGAGCAAACAGCCCCAAGGCACTGGTGGGGCTCCAGCTTGAAGCATTCTCCCTTTTCCCAGTCAGGAAGACCTGATAAGCAAGTCAGTCCTCTCTCTCAGCCTGGAGGCAATTAGCCTTCAACAAGCTCTGGGAGTCTGTATGCAAATGTATCCATAATGCAACCTTAGTTATTTTCCAAGATCATGATTTTGTTTTTAAAAAACCTCAGGCGGGGATAGAAATATCTGAGCCAAGGTGGCCTCTACTGACCAGCGGTCACTGGAGGGTTCCTGGTCACAAACCACTATCCATTAATCACCCTGACAGGAGCAATTACTAAGCAGCCCTTCTACAAAGGGAGTGGTGTACTTCCCTGCTATATGTGAACTGAAGAGGGAATGGATAATTGGAAGCATTTTTGGAAAAACAAATACTATAATCCCTCGTTCCCTTTAATTATAAATATAAACAGGTATGCATTTCCTCCATGCAGTCAATAAATATGTATAAGGCACGGTATAGCAGGGGAGACTTTTTTTAAACAATAAGCATTTAGGAATAAGAGGAATAGAGAAGCACTTAAGCATCAAGCACTGAAGAGAAAAAAAATTAAAAATTAAAAAAATTGACACTTGTTCTCAGTTTTCAAGTGACATAACTAATTGGGAAGGTGACCACAGATAATAAGTGAAAAAATAAATAGCAATGTAAACCTTTAATATAAGTGATAAATGTTGAGTGATTTATACTAGTGTGTTTTGTTACAAGAGCTTTAAAAAAAAGAAGTCATTGATGAATAGAGAGGTTTCCAGAAGAGCTGGGATGTCAGGGTTAGAAAGACTGGAAAAACAGAGAGAGGATTCGACGTGGAAAAAAGTAAAATTTGTTGTGAAGCTCACTGGTTTGAAAGAAGAAATTATGTCAGGAAACTAAAAAAATAACATAAATTAGGTAGATTGCAACTATATCATTAATAGATTCAATCTCCAATAATGTATCAGATTATTCTTTGTACTTGCTAATGAGAGACTGACTCCAGGTGACTTGAGTAAAAAGAAAAACAAAAAAGACTATTTATTGGGGGACATCAGGGTGTCTCATGAAGGGATAGACCTGAGCAGCCATGGCTCAAGATGGGCAACGCAGGGCTCTGTCTGAGAACTTTAGTATCAAGAGTACTTACAGGTAGATAGCATCCTTCATGGGGCCCATGTCCCATGATGTTGGATCTCCATGTTTCTCTATTTCAGATCTCATATTCTTTGGAAACATTGGCTCAAAAGCTTTCAGCCTACAGCTGCAGCGATAGCCAAGGGCCAGGTCCCGGACCTTCCTATATATGGAACTCTCCCTGAGGAAGGGGAAATAGTTATGGTCCATCCAAACAGGTCTACCGCTTCCATTTGTCAGGCACTTGTTAGGAGATTGACGGAGGATGAGGACAGGAAACCTGGAAACGAGGCCCCACAAGACCAGAAACCAGGCTCACACAACTCAAGAGCTGGAGATGGGGTAAAAGGAGATAACACAGCCATTAACCCAGCTACAGGGCCAATGGGAACTAAGAATGGTAGGTGCCAATGCCTAGTTCACAAAGCACAAGACCCAGGCAGGTATCAGACATCTGTAGGGGTGTCAAAGTGCAGACCTGAAGGTGAAGATATGGAGATGGAGGGCCTTTGTAAAATCTGGCCCCTTTCAAATTCTAGTTTATTCAAAACAAACCTCTCCAGGAATGAGTGAGCCCCTCCCAAAGAGAAGACTCTATCAGCATAATTTCCACACCGACAGGGGGCAGCATTCCTTCTTCCCACAGCGCTTCTTTTAGCCAACCCTCTCTTCCTCTGTAGGGCAGCAGCCTCCTGCTGCTGGTGACCTGCACCATGCTGGGGCTTCTTTTCACTTACCTCCCTCAGCAGAGGTCGTTCTCCCAAGGCAGCCTGCCTGCGATCATGCAGGTCTCTCTGTTAACAAACCCGTGCCTTTCGGGGCAGCTCTTTCTGCACGATTGTGTCTTTGCAAGTGTCCTTTATTCTTCTGTCCCTTTTCGTAATAAACACTCTTTTAAATACAATAACGCCTCTGTCTAGAGAAACTCACTGCCTGCTGCTGAAATCTGTTGGGTTCCCAGAACGATCATATCACCTAATGAGGGGCTCAGGCCACCCTGAAATGGAAATTGTGAAATTGTGAAGAAGTGCAGCAGGAAAGAAACAAAATAGAAAACTGGAACTACTAGAGGTCAGAATTGTTTGTGCATGTGGAAGCCACACCAACTTGTCCCCACACATTGGGATGCCATGGATCAGTCCCAGGATTTCCTTTTTTTTTTTTTTAAAGATTTATTTATTTATTCATACAGAACTGGGTACAGGCCAGAGATGTGGAGGGTGAGAGGATTCACCAGAGACAGAGTGGGGAGCAGAACAGGCAGATCGACAAGGTACACTGCTGAGGGGAGCAGCGGGCAGGTCAGGAGAGGTCTGCCACGCCATGTAGTCACCTCCGGGGCAGGCGGGGATCGAACTCATGCGGAAGTGGCTTGAGCTTCTTTGTGCTGTGTTTTAACCCGCTGCGCCACCAGGGAGGGCCCTCCAGGATTTCCTTTTTTAAGGAAAGCTCTTCAGCAAACCCAGGAGTCACTGAGGCGGGAGGCCAGGCTCGTGGTCCTGCCAACCAGCCTGAGAAGTTAGCAGACAGGCAGACAAAGGGAATAGGCCATATTAAAAAATGATATTGCCAACTCAGCGTTCTATTTGAACACGGAAAATAATGACAAAGGAAATGTTGAGGTGATCCTAATCATCCCAGGTTCAGGAAAAATGGACAGCACCATCTAAGAGTGCAAAAGAAAGCAGAAACAACAGTGAGCCACATAGATTTGGTAGTTGAGTCCTAGGACATCTGAGCCAGGAGTCAGTAGGTATTGGGGCCCAAAGGAGATAAACAGGTTACCTAGAGGTTACACTTTGCAAATGGGTAACAGTGTATGAACAAAATCTACTCAAAATGAAATTAAAATATTAAGATAATAATAAAATCTAAACAGTATTTCAAGGATGCATCTGGATGCAGATTTAACTAGCCATAGGTAGTTTCATGAATATTATTTTATTTAACCTTCACAATTAACCTGTCATGGAACTGAGCCTCAGGGCTCTAAATTATGTAAATTATTCAAAGCAACTTACATGTATGGATGGAGACGTGCAAAACCTGAATCCAAATTTTTGGATTCCTGAGTTCTGTCCATGACATGTAGTTACCTCCCCTAATTAAAAATAAAATTACCTATACAGTTAGTAAATAGGATGAAAACTTAAATTGTTATTGGCACTTTGATACATAGCTATATAAGCATATATATTATATATATCTATATGTAATATAGATATATATATATTTAAATCTTGAAAATTCAGGTGAATTAAAGTGCAAAGATGATAGATATTGTATACTCATAGCATTGGAGGCAGTGGAGGGAGTGTTGCAATTTTGGCCCAAGGTCTTTTATTTGGCAACTTGCAAAAAACACAGATCCATTTCTTCTCCCTATTTGAATAATTCCACAGTGACACCTGCTGGGAGAAAGAATTGCTGAGTCCTGGGTCCTCTGCAGGAGCTGGGCTGGGCTCCCTGTGAAGAGCTCCAAGCACAGTGGGGGCCAAACCTACTTATTGATCCCCCTGGCCATATGCAGGTGCTGCTGTGTAACATGCAAGTGGAATTCCACCCAAATGATTAATAACCAGACTTCAGTCTCCCTAAGAGCTGTTCTGGAGTTCCAGCCAGGTCCCAAAGCAGCCAGGACACCCAACAGACAGGCAAACAAAGAGGTCCTACAACTCCGTTTCTCTTTGAGTGATCTAACTCCCTTTTCTGCCTCTGCCAGCAGCCAGAGCTCCACGCCATCCCTGCAAGTCGCCATCGCTGCCACCACTGTGTTATTGTACTTAATATCAAAGTAAAATTGAAAAAGTCCCCTGGCATAACTGAGAAGAATATGACTTCTGCAGAAAGTGCCAAAATATTTTAGAAATAAACGGCAGACAACAGAGTTGTTGCATATTTCACTAGGCAGGATAGTGATTTATGTGTGTATTTTTAACTGAGAAGTGATGGGGGAAACCATTTAGATATAATGTGAATTGAAGATTTGTCAGTTATGGAGTTCCTGCAGTGACAGAGTAGGAAAATGTTATAAAAATTAAGGGATTACCAATAGAGAAGGTCTAAAACTGGATTCTTATTTCAGTCCTAACTCCCCCTCTGTCTGGGAATTTCTGCTTTCTGGGAAAATTGTGCTTTCTTGGAAAGGGTTTAGAGATTTCTTTTGCCTGTCAAGTGCTCTTTTTGTGTTCTCACCTTAATTCATTTTTGATTTTATCCTTCAGCTGTCTATTTCAGCCTCTCTGAGGCCTCCATCCAGTACCCTCCGACTCTCTGCCATAAAATATTAGGAGATTCAGGCCTTCCCTGAAGACACAACTGGTTAAAGCACAACACTAAGAAGCTAAAGCCACATCAGCATAAGTTCATTCCCCGCCCACCCTGGAAGTGACCACACAGCACTGCAGACCTCTCCTGGCCTGCCGGCTGCTCCCCTCAGCAGTGTACTTTATCACTCTGCCTGTTCTGCTCCCCACTCTGTCTCTGGTGAATCTTCTCATGGCCCCTGCATCTCTGTCCTATACCCCAGTTCTGTTTGCATAAATAAATAAATCTTAAATATATATATATATATATATATATATATATATATATATGTATATAAATATTAAGAGACTCAGATGTACCCTTTATTCACTTTGATTTCTACCCCACTTAAGTGAATGGTTCAGTTGGAGCTGAATTGAATATTCATCAAACCTGGACCTCCTTCACAGAAGAGTTACCTTGAAATAGTTTTTCATTTCTCCCTGGAATATGTGTGACATGTACTAAGATCACATGACCAGGAAAAGGAGCATCTCAGGCTGTGTGACATCACATTTAGGCATACACCTTCCCCAAAAGGTGTAGCTAAGTGTATAATTCTCTATTTCAAACTACCTCCATCTCACCCTTTGGGATGTGCTCAAAGTCTTTGAGAAAGTTCCTGGATTTTCAGATTTCTTTATTGAGGAAATGAGCCCTCTAGTGGCATTTTTGCAAGTTACAGCTTCTATTTAAGGATTTTTGAGGATGCTGGTTAGGTTTCTCTTTTAAAGACACATCCAAAGTCTCACTAAAATAGAGGTAAATCACATATATAGTTACTTCTTCCCACCCCAAAAAACTCTACACCCTTTTCCTCACATTTCAGTTGAGAAATATTTTATCTATCATAATCTATGCAATCCATTCCCACTGATTGGCTACTGTAGGATCAGACTGTGCTCTTCAACCACCAACCTCATGTGCTTCCCTGTTGTAGAACTGCTGCCTCCTGACTTCTCAGATCGCCCTGAGAATGAAAATGCCACACTGGCAATCTGCCAAAGGGCATTTCTCTCTGAGCAGAAGCCCAACATAGGCATGGCTCTCTTCACAGAAGACTCCTGTCTCTCTGGCCAGGAACTATTGCTACAACGCATTTGATGTTCACCATGTCTCAATAGATGTTATTGTCTCCAAGGTCTTATTGTCCACCATGTCCATCACACCTACATCTGCACTCAAAACAAACAAACAACAACAAAATACTGAAAGTAAACCAACAAAGTGAAAAGACAAGTTTTAGACAATTTAGGAAAGGGTGCTGGAAAATTGGGGGGGGGGGGCTTGTACTTTTGCAATGAGTGTGATGTAAAATTGCTAAAAGCAAAGAAATCAAAAGTTGATGCTAACTCAGAGGTGTTCCTAGGCAGTGCAAATCAGTCTGTCTCCTACCTAAGAGTTTCAATCAATAGTGAAAATGCACACAGCCTTTTAAACAGCTTTGATGTTCTCTCTTTGGCATTCAAATCACTCAGAAAATGGCATGCAGTTAGCACCCACTGTTCAAGTCCTGAGACAAACATTAGTTATAAAGGCAAAAAGCAGAATCCTAGGGACCCCAGGACTCCTGTTCCGGGGAAGGAGGAACCAAAACAGACAAAAAAGTCAGTTGAGAACTTAGTATCAGGAAGGTAAAAACACAAACACTATTGCGACTAGGTCCTCAGTGCTCTATGGGGCGTTACTATGGATGTTGCTCCCTTAGCTGAAATACGGGACTTCATACTGCCTTACAGAAGAGAGTGAGGGGGTTCCTATGTGTGCGTGACTTCCCTCTCCCCCTCATTCTCTATGTGTGTGCACTGCTGTATCTCTAACTCACCCCTCTGCCGCAGGCTTGGCTGAGATCTCAATATCTCCCTGCCTGAAGGAGACCCTCAGGGCCCTCTTTCTTACAGCTGGCCACGCCCGGCCCCACTCCCTTCCACCTATTCTCACAAAGCCTACTACTGGTTCTAAACTGGGCTTCAGAACTTGCTCCAGCTTTGCAAGTCATCCATGACCTCCTGTTGTCCTTCGTAACTGTTTTACCATGTGTCAGGAATTTGATTCCCTACGATGTTACTGCTCACAACTGAGAAGGGGTTCTCCACTTGGGAAATGGCAAGTGTGGGCTGTGAATCACTGAGTGGGGGAGAAGGGACAGCTGGGGCAGTTCGCAGGTGTCCCCATCCTGCAGCTGAATTAAGACGTCTCTTTGCACATCCCTGACACGGGACATACACCACACAGCTTTATACTAGAGAGGTTGTGTGTTTTACCCTGGGTTAAAACAGAGCCCTGAGAGGCAAAGTATGCCACACCACGTTGGGAGTTCACTCTGCCAGGTAAGTTTTTCCCTGAAATATTACTGATTTGCAAGTTCTTTATATAGTTATATCATTTAGGGGAGAACTTCATAGATCCCGTTTGTGTGTGCTTCACACACCTTCCACCAATGCTCCAGAGCAATACCCTGTTTCCTCCCCTTTCTCACCCTGACTGCCCTCACCCCTCCTAGTACCCAGCATATCTTTCACAGAATCTAAACATTATTTTTGCTGTGCTTTGCCAGTTTATTTTCTTTGGTTATTTACAGGCTACAGATGAGTGGAAACGTCTGACTGTCTGCTGTCTTTCAGTCTGACTTATTTCACTTAGCATAAACCCCTGGAGATCCATCCATTTTGTCCCACAAAGATCTTTTGCATCTTTTTTAAAAAGAGTTGAGTAGTATTGCATTGAGTATGAATTCCACAATTTCTTTTTTCCAGTCATCTGTAGATGGGCAGGGGGTTGGTTCTATGACTTAGCTATTGTGAATAACACTGCTATGACACACACACATACACAAATCTTTGCATATTAGTGGCTCTACAGTCTTTGGGTAAAACTTTGTCTTTATGGAAAATGATATGGAGATTCATTGAAAGAACAAAAGTGGAAATTCCTGTGATCCACTGCTAACTGCTAAGTGAAAAACAACTTTCTTGAATCAACGTAACTAGCCTCGAAGTTCAAACTGTAGCCATCTGTGTATGCTGAGTTTCCTAGTTTTCTGACTTGAAATATAAAACTTATGAAATCAAACTGGGGAAATAAAATCATAATGTCATTTATGGTGGTAGATTTGGAGAATTAGGTTTATCAAGTAAAAGGGTTAACTAAGACTTCACGGAATTGTAAATGGTCATCTGAAAATATTAAGTAGTATTTCTCATTAATAATAATCTCACTGTGAAGGGCTTTGTACTAGGTATTCTTCTTACTAAGATATAAGGAGCTGAAAGTATGATTGTTCATTTTTATTTAATTACTTTTCTTATAACATGAACGTTTAGGCACCGAAGGGGGACTGTCTCCCTCCTACCTGACACACCTATGCTCCAACAGAAAAGAAGCTAACACCTGGGCCCAACAATACTTTCTGCAGCATCACCACACAAAAGAATTCCATAAGGCAGTGTCAAAGGTGAGTGACCTCTGGGATCACCAGACCCCACTCTTGCAATGACCCACCCCTTGAAATTCCCTATCTCCAGGAGCCCTGGGTTGACAAGCACACTGCACCCCACACATCAATAGCCAGCCCTATGGTGGTGGAGTCTCAGAAGTTGCTTCGGCTTCCTCAGTAGACAACTGTCCTGGAAGTCACCTGGTGGGGCCAAGGGACAAAAACCAACTTGAATTGTTGGGCCTGAGGAAAGCATGGAAGTGCAGGCAGAACCAAAGGCCAATGCACTGATAGCCTATTGGCAACTGTTTTCTTAGTATATATATATTTTTAATTTATGTATGTATTTGTCTTTCACATACATACATAAATTGTGCAATATTTGCTTTCTCCTTTCGGGTGTAGCCCTCATGAGATTTCCACCACCAGCCACCTGAGCAGCATGACTACAGCCCTGTTAGCACCTATTCTGCTGCCCTTTGGGTGTGAGTCTCCCCAAGTCACTTGCAGCTCCAGGCAGCTCTGTTCACTGGTGTGGCTTTATTAACTATTTTTCACAAGCTAAGTTGATCCCATCAAGGTAGTATACAACAGCTCCTGGGCCCAACAATACTTTCTGCAGCATCACCACACAAAAGGATTCCACAAGGCCTGCATTGGCTTCGAACACCATAACACTGCCATTAGTTTTAAGACCCTTCATATTTTCCAGCACAGAATGTCCAGCCTATTAACAAATTCATATGGTTTATCAGTACAAGCTAGTCAACGCCAGACTGTTTGTGCTTCACTATCCTCTTATTCAAGTTCAAAACACACTTTTGTTTTTGCCTTAGTGAGCAACTTTAAAGTTCTTGACATTTTTGGAATTACAATTCCTTCAATTGAAAAAAAAAAAGTCTACAAACTTCACCTTATGCCTAACATTTGCTTTAAAAATTGAATTGGGCTGGAACTAATGTTGTAGAATTCTCTATTATGTATACAAAAAATTAGAAACACCACGGGGTATCATAGAACTGGAGGTGGAAACTACCTAGGCAAACAATTAACGTTGGAGGGAGCTCACATAATACACAGAGCTCTCATCTGTGGCTCCCATTCTCACACAGGGTAGGCGCCGTATTTCACATACAGAGCGAAGCGATGCTGGGTGTGCGTGGCACTGAAGGAAGGTCTTCCATCTCTAATCTAAGCACTGAAATAAATACATCTAAAATAAGCACTGGGTCTGAGGAGTGTGATATAGCTACCACACATGAGGATCCTTGTTGGAAAGCCAGGAATGCACAGCTTATTTGGAAGGCCAATCTTGGCATAGCTGACAGCTGAAAAGTTGTGTGTCCTGGGGTGGGTAAATTGACTAAGATGGAGCTCTTTTCCTGTGTCTGATTCTAAATGGTCATGTGACCACCAATAAATCTTTTAACAGATTTGTATTCACTGTCATCCTCCTGTAAAAGGAGGTTGGGGATGAGCAGGCCAGTCCTGGTCCAGAAAGTTTCCCATTCAAGGGAGCTCATCTAAGCATTTTTTTTTTTTTTGGTGCTTTCTGGGTCTTTGAGTTAGTTACACAGCTTCTTTAAACTTTTCTTTACTTTTCTATAAGATAAGGAGATAAAACTCTTTGCACTTACAAGATTTTTGTCAGGGTTAAATGTTTAAAGTACCTGAACCAGAAGTAGGCACATTAAGTAAGCACTCAACAGCTTTTAGCAGAATAAGAGACCTCTCCATACCTGGTAGGATGGCCAAAATCTAAAATCCAAAACAATAGCACTCCCAGATGCTGGAGAAGAGGTGTTCCAACAAGAACACTTAGTCATTGCCAGTGGGAATGCAAAATAGTGCCATCACTTTGGAAGACAATTTGTCAGTTTCTTACAAAATAAAACATACTCCTATTCTATAATCCAGAAATGTGTCCCCTGGTATTCAAGCAAAGGAGTTGAAAACTTATGTCTACAGCTACACCAAAAACTGTGCCTCTATGCACCAGTTTTATTCATAATTGCCAAAACTTACACGCAACCAACACATCTTCTATAGGTAAATAGATTTTTTAAAACTGTGGTATAACCACATAATGGAACATTATTCAGTGCTAAAAAGAAATGAGCTAGCAAGCCATGAAAGAGAAATGAAGGAACCTTAATTGTATATTGCTAAGTGAAATCAGCACACATGAAAAGGCTATACACTAGATAGTCCGTGTGATTCTGACTCTGTGGCATTCTGCAAGAGGCAAGCTATAGACACTGAAAAAAGCTCAGTGATTACCAGGGGCTAAGGCAGAGGAGACATGAAGAGATGGGGCTTGGGGATTTTTAGGGCAATGAAACTGTTCTACATGACACTGTAATGGTGAATGCATGTCATTGTGTATATGTCCTACAGAATGCTCACCAACAACAAGAAACTAAAAGTAAATGATGAACTCCATGCACTCATGGTGTGTCAAGGCATACTCATCTGTTGTAACAAGTGATTCATTTTGGCAGGAGGTGTTGAATAGAAACTGAAAGGGGGCAAGAGTTACAGAGGAAGCAGCTGTACTCCCTGCTCAATGTTGCTGTGAACCTGAAATTGCTCTAAAAAAAAAAAGAAAAACTATTAAATATTTTCACTGTAGTTATTGTTATCTAAAATCCTTTCTAGCTCTAGATTTTGATGTTACATGTAGCCAATATAGATTTCTCAAAGAAAGTCAATGTTTACCAAGCATCTGTGTTATCCTGACATCCAGTGGCGAATTTGCAAAGATGTCATAATTCTTGCTATTCATTTAGCATTTCCATAACACTCTTCCCTGATTTTAGTTTTCCCTTAGTTGTTAACAATTTTTTAGCCCTTCCCACCCTCAACCCCCACAATTACATTGTGCACAGCTGATTACTATTATTATCCTTAATTTCCAAAGGAGGAAACAGGCACAATGGGTCCTCATGCAGGAGCTGTTATTTGGGCATAAATAACACCTCAGGTGAAACAGGTGAGGCACAATTTGCATCTTGGCATTAAATTAGAAATAGAACCCAGGAATATTTTATTCCTGAAATAACAACCACCAAGTAGAAAAACCAGAGCGATTAACTAACGTTCCTTGGATTCTGTAATAACTTGGTGATAATTTTGGAGTTTGAAGCACCTGCTTATAATTGGACAGCTCTGGACTCTGGGCCCACAGTTAGCCCTGAACCTCTTTTGTGGGAGTGAAGTGAGTGTGGAGGCAGTGCAGAAGGCTAAGTCTCAGGGAGCAGAGACCCGGTTTCTGATTCAGCTCTGCACAGTCACATGACCTTGGCAAGTCCTTGAACCTCTCTAAGCATCAATTCATCAGGTTTCTGTTTTTGTCGTATTCAATAATGGACTAGTAATAAGAGTCTCTGTGATTTGCCCACCTTCTACAGCTAGGAAGAAGAAAAGATAAGCATGGCATAAAACTCCTAAAATGATAACTACAGCAGCACTTCTTTCTTTAGATGGACTATTATACAAGTTTATCAGTGGATAAAGCTTTAGCTTTTGAGTTAGGGTCAAGGCAAAGTACGGCTAGGGGTTGACTCTTTGTTAGTTAGACATCCACAGCACATCTAGAGATGTGTGCACGTCATGATGATCACAGACTACAGAACACAGAAATGAAAACTTGAGTCCAGTCAAAGCACTGGATGATTGCTCAGTGAATAGTATTCTACTTAAAACATGTGTCTACTGGGCCCTCCCTTGTGGTGCAGCAGGTTAAAACACAGCACTAAGAAGTTAAAGCCACTTCCGCAGGATTTCGATCCCTGCCTGCCCCAGAGGTCTGCGCGTCAGACCTCTCCTGACCTGCCCGCTGCTCCCCTCAGCAGTGTACCTGGCAGATCTGCCTGTTCTGCTCCCCGCTCTGTTTCTGGTGAATTCTCTCACCACCCCTGCACCTTTGGCCTGTACCCCAGTTCTGTATGAATAAATAAATCTTAAAAAAAATCACTTAAAAAAATGTGTCTACTAAACTAGGTAATATAGGTTTGTTGGGCTCCTTTGCTAGCTTAGGCCCTGAAGTCGAATAAGCTGTACATCCTTGACTTGGCAGACTCCTCCTTGATAAACATTCATCGTCAGTACTGGGACATATTGAAGTCCTGCCTCTAACGTGCATTGGAAGGGCATGTCGTTTTTGTGCTATTCTGCTCCCAATTCCATGGCTCCAACCTGTCAAAACATTAACCAAAAGCAAATGAGAGATACTGGCAATGCACTTGGCCAGTGTTCTTCGAACATTTCAAGGTCATGAAAGAAGGGAAGGCTGAGGGAATGTCACAAAGTGGAATGACTAAGGAGACATTGCAACTAAATGCAATTGAGATCCTGGATCAGATGCTGAAGCAGAAAACAGTAGTGAACTCCAAAAGAAATGTATAGTTTAAGTTTTTGTTTTTTTTTTTTAAAGCTGCCCTATGGTTCATGACTATATTAACAGTGGAGGAAAGGAGTGAGGCGACCGTGGCAGTTCTCTGTCTATCTGTGCAACTGCCTTGTAAGTTTAAGTTTAGTTCACAGTAAAAGTAGTTAAAAAAAAAAAAAAACCCAGTGCGGGATTTTGCAGTCCCCATACACAATAACCCAGAGACACCAAAGCCAGGACCGGTTATAGCGCTGAGACAATGGTAGATACGCCTTTAAACTTGATGCAAATGGTCAAAATTTACATGGTTGTTATTTCTACGAAAAGTATATCCATACTGGATTTATACCAGTCTATGAATAACTGAGAATTATTTTTGATAAACTTGTGTCAGCAACTGCGTATAGGGATAAGCAACCTCTTCTCCCTAATCCACGCCTCCTCCTCCTCCAACCTCTCGCTGCCTGAAAAAGGGGAGTGCCTTCATGAAATCCTTGCATGTGCCAATTTTTATGTCAACCACGGCAAAGGCAACAACTCTTTTCTTTTTACATTGTTCTCGTGAAGTATGCCGTTAGGGGCTCAGAATAATAAAGACCGCTGTCATAATTAAGCTCCGGGATGTATTTCAAAGACTCACAGACATTAGAGATGAGAAAGACCCAGCAGGTCATCCAAACTCGTCTCCTTGCCAGTGCAGAATAGCTGTGTGCAATTTGGCAGAGCTGTTATCAGGTTATAAAAATTCTAAACTATTCAAGAAATTACCACATTGTATAAATTATGATAAAAAGTTTACCTTATTCCTGGGCAATTCTTGAGGGTAAGGGGGAAAAAAGTAAGTCACTGAATAGCTTTCTAAAAACAATTACTGTCGGATTTAGAATATATTTTCCAAGGTGAAAATGTGGTTATTTTCCATTCAATGTGACAGCCTGGGCTTATTGTTATGCAAGAGTTGCCTCTCTGCATCTGATCATTTAAAATTTAGCACTGACCCCAGCTGTCCCTCAAATGATATTATAAATGTGGATTATAGTAGATCCAACTTCTTTGGCTTAGATTTTAAGCACTGGACTTGAGCACAGTTGTGTGTGACTCTGCCTTTGACTCAGAGATACTACCCATCACAGCTACATTTCCTGAGAAACATAAATACTAAAATGAAACCCTCGGAAGGTTCTCAAAGGTTGGTGCTCAAGCCTCATGTTGAGTGAGTCCTCCAATCAGAACAGTGCAGTAACTGTGAAATACATACTGGTATATAATCTAGTAGAAAAGTGCAACAATAACTACACCAAAAAAAAAAAAAAATGACATACCTTTAGTGGATAGAACTTGAAGGAAGATATGTTACTTCTCACAAAATCCTGAGGATATGCACAAAATGATTTCAACTCATTAGCACTGGTATAATGACCTTGACCACCTCTATCTACTGTATCTACTGTATACTTAAAATATGTGCTGATGTCCTATGAATTCACATACCAGTAGGGCTTAATAACAGCAATCTTACACTTCTGAACTGAGTCTCAAGCCCGGGGTAGGCATGGTCATTTGTATGAAATTATTGTCAAAAGTTGTTTGTTCATTAAGAGTGAATGAACATTATGACATTGAAAATAATAGGTAAAAGTTCAGACACTTGAAATTAGCTACAGTATTAAGATAACTAAGAATTATAACAATAAATAGAGGGGCAAATTTGAAATCAAGAATTCTATGAGAGACATAAACTCTTCGATGGAATGGGTGAAGAGAAATTTCTGTTGATAGTTTTCCTGATGTTGTTAATGGTATGCAAACAGTGTGAACTTACTTCCTGCTATTCTTTAACTATCACCCTTACAGGTAACATGGACATTAACATATTGAGGGGTGGGAGAAAACTGTCCCTACATTTTTCTTTTCTATTTTGGTTTGAATCTTTGGGTTGTCAAGAATGGGAGCATTCTCAGTCTAGTAAATGTGGGGGAGGGAAGTATTCAAACAAAATATATACATAGGACAAGATGCAAAATTCTCACAAAAAGCCAAGAACAAGACATATGAATGCCTAGGCTGACTGGATCAAGGAGTTGGAGGCCAGGCATCGCCAACAGTCATGGCAGCAAATGCTTCAAGACTCAAGACAGCCATATGGTATTTTTTTTTAAAGATTCATTTATTTATACATACAGAACTGGGGTGTGGGCCAGAGGTGTGGTGGAGAGAGGATTTACCAGAGACAGAGTGGGAAGTAAAACAGGCAGATTGATGAAGTACACTGCTGAGGGAGCAGTGAGCAAGACAGGAGAGGTCTGCTGCACCATGTGGGTCACCTCCCTGGCAGGGGATCAAACTCCTGCTGAAGCTTTGGCTAGCTTCATAGTGCTGTGCTCCAACCTGTTGCAGCACTAGGGAGGGCCCAGCCATCTAGTATTAACAAAGACAACTGCATTCTCCAGATGGATGGTTTCTGCTGGCAAAATTCTTCACATGCTTTCGATTGGTCTAAAACCTGCCTCAACCTTCTAACTGTTTATGGCCCAGTACTGTCCCCACTGTTCCCATGATGACTGCTGATGCATCCTTCAGGCTTCTGCTTCTATCTCTTCATCATCATTGATAAATCCCCAGTACGAATTATTACTGGGAGAGTAGCAACTGGGGAGGACAAGAGAGGAGACAGAGAGAAAAACTTGACACCCTGAGCTACAGGTCATAAGTAAGAGGAGTTGGGTAGGGTGTGGATTGACAGTCTTTGTGCCAGGTGTCCCACCTTGACACATAAACTAGGACCTGCTCGCAAGAAAGTATAGCAAAGGCCAGCTCTTTGACATAATTAGGGCCTCTTCTTATGCAGTGTGCCTAAGACTCCATCCAAGAATGTTCAGTACAAAGGAAGTAACTACCTGATGAGAAGCAAGAGTTACCTCATAACCTCTGTCTATACTTAAATTTCTCCCACTGAGAACTGAAAGAATGACTTCCTTCTTAGCATATCAAATGAGAAAAAAAGAATCAAGAATAACTTCTGCTCTGTCTTTTAAGTTCTGACTTGTATTCTTGTAAATGTTCATAGATAGGCCACAGGAAATGTTCTCATGTGCTCCATTGTCTTCTAAGTCATCAAAAATTTTATCTTGCTCTGGGCCAAACCTTTCCAGCAACTTGAGCTATCCATTTCTCTGCATCATTCATTCAGCCAACACTTGCTGAGTGCTTGCAGTGGACACCTGGTCAGAGAGGGGTCATCAGCAACACTCGCTTTGCCTGGGCAGAGTCATTCTGGAGACTTACTGACCAGGACCAATAGGTCATCTCTTATGTCCAAACCATGGCCAGTTTTCTTTATGGCTTTTTTTTTTTTTTTTGCAAAGATAACATGTGACAATCTGGGAAATGACATGGCTACCTCATTTTTCAAACTCTCTAGAAGAGTCTTTCAATTTCATATAGAAACAAAAAATAAAGTCTTTTGCTAAGATGACTATATATGTTAACCATGAGTAAAAGCAATGCCCTCACTCCCAATTTTCCATCTACTACCAGTGATCCAGTTTGTTCCACAAGGGATAACTCCATTACATATGATCCCAGAGATGTTTACTCTTTCATCATTCACAAGGCAGGAAGCTGATTTCCCTGCTCTGGTTAACAGCTATCAAGTGTCATACCGATAAGAAAATCAAATTGCAAATCATTTCTATTTCTCTAATCCTAAAAGTACAAGTCATTGTTATCTCAGATATATATTAGTCAACTCTTTTTGGAAGTTAGTTCTTTGCCTTTTTTCAGTATTCTGGAGAACATAAATATTGTATGATAACATAGATGAAGCTTAAATCTGCTCCTCTAAGGCTCAACATTCAGCTACACTTCCAAATCTTGTCAGAGGAGTCTTAGGTAAGGGGAAAACAGTTTCTTTTCAAGAAACAATCTTCCAAGATCAATGATGCACATAGTACTTCAGTTTGAAAAGAGAAGAGAGGAAAGCAAAGAAAAAAGAAACTGCTTTGAGATAGTGTAGAAGCTCAGACGGGAGAGCCTTGAAACTGAGGGAGGTTTTAAATCATTCACAAATACTATATCTATCCTTGACAGGTCATTTTATTCCATTTAGCACTCTTTATTCTCCACGGTTTGGAGCTCTTAAGCAAACGTAAAGGGAAGAAAAAGGTAACGTATCTGATAACACAGTGTATCAGACTGACAACCCAACGGAATTTCCCCTGTGGTGCAAACAAATACAGTTCCAAAAATAAATAATGCAAAACAGGGAAGCAAAAGAGGATCACAGAGATTATGTCTTCACATTTAATTCCAGAAAAGACACGAAGTTGATTTTTGTTTAGGTCAGTAGTATACCAGTTGGAACATGGGTGTCTGGCAGTGCCTAGCAGTAATATGATCTGTACTTTAAATAGCTGCCAGATAGCCACATGGTGGCTGGCTGTAGACCACGCGCTCCCCTACCTGAGAGAGTTCTGTTTCAGAGTGGCCACATAATGAGGGGAAAGTAAAGCTGATGTTAAAAGAGCTGCTTTTCATTATCTTTCTGTATTTCCCGTCTTATCACTATTTAAATGTATTCCCTACTTCGCGAGGACACTAATTCAATTTGAAATGTTGGGACAAGCGTAGTTGGACCAAGCCCATCGAAGTAATTTCTGAGATAAGTTCTCCTCTTCGGTGGTCTGTTTTCTCTGAAGAGGACAAAATGTTACTATTTCCAATGCTTTCCCCAAGTGGTGCTGGCTCTCATCACGAGCTGGGCATTGTTACACCAGCAGAGGGGGTGAAAAGGAAGATGTTCCAAAGATGGATGTAAGAATGAGGGGGAAAGAAATGGTACTGGGAAAAATTACATTTATTGACCATAGAAAATTAAGATATGATATACTGGATCAGAAATTGTAGAAACATAGGTTTTCAAAACTGGAATAAAGATAAGGATAATAAAATGACACAAAGACCCCATTTATTAAGCACATACGCTATGAGAGGCTCTTTTCTAGGCAACTTGCATAAAAATTGTATTATCCTTACTTCATGGATAAGAAACTGAGATATATAAAAGTTAACTGTTTAAGGTGCTAGTAGTAGAACTCATATTCCAGTCAGAATGCCCTTTTCTCTCTCTCCTCTCCCTCGGTCTTCTTTCTCCCCCCACCTTTTGGTTAAGAGAGATCTCTTAGCCAAGGCCCTCCACCCCTGCTACCGCCACTGGCATTGAGTGGGAAATGATGTGAAAAGTCGACAGTAGACTGGACACAGCACTAGGAGCTCTGCCCAATCATACTGTTCGGAAAATAATTAAGGAGGCACAGTAACTTCTCTGAGGGGATGCAGATAAGTTGTAGAATTGGAATTTCATCATTTCCACCCCACCCCACCCCCCACCCCCGCAGAATGGATGTCCTCTCTTGAACACTGCAAGCAGTAGCAGACTCCATGACTCGTGTGGCCTCTTTCCACAACATCAATTTCTCTGTTACAAAATAATGTTCAAAATGCACAAATTTGTGATCAATTTCCCAGGTCTTAAGAATGTTTTCCTTTTGCCTTAAACCCATCATTTTTATTCTTTTTGTTGGCATCATTGGTTTACATCATTGTTTGTATCTTAGAAGTACCGGGTCTCCCCCTTAGGCACTGATACCACATGACACTGCCACCAAAAACGCCCACAGTGCACTGAAGTTACTGTGCTTCTTCCTCCCCATCCTTCCCATCCTTCTTCTCCCCCTCCTATACCCTCAGTTCTTTAATCAGTTATCAAGTGTCCATCTTTTAGCTTTACCTGACCCTTTTAGGTTTCTATATATTCCACTATAAGAGACACCATCTGGTGTTTGTCTTTCTCTTTCTGACTTATTTCACTGAGCATAATCCCCTCCATCCATGTTGCCACAAATTGCAAGAGACCCAGACCTATGACTGTTCTCCTGCAATGACAGATTCCCTTTAGAAATTATACAATAAGCTTCCTCCACTTTGTCACTTCTCAGGAACTCCTCAAACCAATCACATGTGGCTTCCATACCCACTACTAATGCTAAAACTTCTACTGCCATTGCCACTAACAACCTCTAAGTTCTTGGAGCCAAGATCACCTTTCTTTGCCTGTCTTAATAATCTTCTCAACAGTGTTATCAATAGTAAAGTTTAATACTTGGTCCCTTCTCAAAACATCCTCCCCTCCAGACTTTTTTGAGATCACATTTTGCGTTAAATCTATGTCTCTTTCCAGCTCACCTCTCCTGCTCAGTCTCCTATGCATCCCTGGAACGTTGGTTTCTCCAGAGCAGAGTAGCTCTGTCTAACCATCCTCCCTGTGCTATCGTTCTTTTCATGGCTTCAAATATGAGCACTCTCAAATGTGAGTCTCAAACTCAGATCGCTCCACTGAGCTCCCGCTGGCCATATCTAATATCACGTCAGTATTTTAGCATGGGCAAATGATAAAGCATGAAGCGATACATCACTAAAATAAGCCATGGCTTCCTTTCTTCCCCAAGCTTCTTCCGTTCTCTCTCACTAACTCCTGTCTTCTCCAGATACCATTTGCTTATGCTGAAATTTGAGAATGACTCTTGATTTCAGTATCAACCTTTTAGCAAGTTCTTTTAATTTTACTGTTTACAATATATAATGCCTCAAAGCTCTTGAGTCTTTCTTACTTCTCCAGTTTCATCATCACAAGTCTCTCCCATGAATGCCCACCAGGCAATCCCACCTTGTTGTTCCCAGAAAATGTCAAGTTCTTTTCCACACTTAAGTCCTTTTACCCACTAGTCACCATTACTGAGAATGTCTATTAATATTTTTCACCCAGATGATCCCTTAACATTATTTCTGTATCAGAATTCTCTCCTTCAATTCAGAATTATCCCTTTTAGAAAGAACGTCCCTGACTATCCAATAACCCTGGTTTTAGTTGTCAATGCTTTGTGTATTTTTCTTTATAGGACTGACCATAGTTTACAAATTCACAGCCTATCTGTGTCTGTAGACATAGAAACATATATCTATTCTGCATAAGAGAATACATTAAGAAAGAAGTCTTGGCTATATCATATGATTCCAGAGGTGAATAATTTTACAAAATTCCACTATGCAACTACCCCTTCAATTTTTTTAAAGATTTATTTATTTATTCATACAGAACTGGGGTACAGGCCAGAGATGCGGAGGGTGAGAGGATTCACCAGAGACAGAGTGGGGTGCAGAACAGGCAGATCGACGAAGTACACTACTGAGGGGAGCAGCGGGCGGGTCAGGAGAGGTCTGCCACGCCATGTGGTCTCCTCCGGGGGCAGGTGGGAATTGAACTCATGAGGAAGTGGCTTAAGCTTCTTTGTGCAGTGCTTTAACCCACTGCGCCACAAGGGAGGGCCACCCTTCAATTTTTGACCATCATAGCTACACAGTAGGGAAGGAAATGACCTGGTAAAAGTCAGAGTGGCCCTCCTGGCGGATTTCCATTATCATTTGAAACTATTATCCCTAACTATCCTCACCCATGGATGGGTCCAGTCTGTTCTTAATGGTCCGAAGGCAGAACTCCTAGCTCTTGCATGTTAGCTGGTTTGGAAATGTTGAACTCCATCTGGATGTTTTTCTTACTTTCCTATGCTAACCATGTTAAATGTTCCTTTGTCTAGTTTCCTTTTATTATGATAGGTATGATGTGAACTCTCTGCCCACCTTCTTATGTTTTTAACATGTCAGATATACCATCTTCCTTTTCCTATGTTTTCGTTGAGATATCTTTACTAATACTTGATAGTTACTGAAGTTAGATCTATGTAACTCCTCACAGTCAAAAAAATTAGTTTTGCTTTCATCTCTTTATTGTGAATTCCCATAACTGGTGGTGTCCCACCAAAATTAAATTGGGGACAATCCTCTTACTCATTAACCCATTTTTTTTCCATGTAACCAGGCACTATTGGTTTTTCTAACACTGCTACAGGGCTACCCATCTGCTAACATATGTCCAGGGTTTTTGTTTGTTTGTTTGTTTGTTTTGCTGGCATCTATACCTGTCTTACCCTCTGACATTTTAATTTTCTTTTTAACCCTAATCTGGTCATTTCCATGAAACTATATCAAATTATTCATTGAACTGACTAGGCTTTCATCAATGAGGGGAAACACAGCTATCTTATGATCCCTGAGAGAAACTATGTTAAACTTGCATATCACAAATATACTGGTTCCATCATTCACTTTTTCTCCTTCTAACCATCCTTAAAATTGTAACACACACGTGCCAATAGGCAGAGAGATGACAGAAGTTAACAAATACCTTTAGAAGTGGATTCTAGCTCCAGAGTCAATACATATATTTTTCACAGAATAAACATAAAAATGACTAGTAAGTTCAGACCTAATAATATATTTTTTTTCCAATTTCTACATTCAATCCTCCAGTGGCACACCATCATTCAGATTTTCTGTATGGCTTTCCCAGCCAGTTCCAGTGCTCGTACCACCTGCTGTGTGATGGAAATAAACCCACTAATGCAGGACTGACATGGAGTGAACACAATCCCACCACAGCCATGGCCGAGGCCAGGGCCATCACCCTTATTTCACTCTCTAAAAGTGTTACCCAAAAATATCTTGTTGAATTGTAATTTATATGTATACTTATGCAAAATCAACACTCAGAAAAGATTGTCGTGCTTCATTTGAAAGCTTCTAAAAATCAAGCAAATATGGAATATAGAAATGAAAGGAAACATACCATACGTGGTCAGATATAAGGCTATTGCAAGAATATGCTAGATATCGCTGCTATTTTCCAATATATATCACTAAGTGACATAGCAAGCACAACTTACCTTTATCCTTTCTGTGCACTGCCTCTAAGTAGACCAGGAAATGCATTTGAATTAAGGAGGTTGATGCGTCATGACTATGAGCTATTTCCAAATGTGGTATATGTAAAAGTAACAAACACACACTCAGATAGACAGCCTCCAACCATATGACAAATGTATGACACCCACAAAAGTGTGTTAGAAAGTGAGGCTAACCATCTGAAATTTATAAATATTCAAACCTTTACTAAAGCTACTTGCATATGAACTTTAAATGACATATAATACACCAGAAAAAGGCTCCATTCCAAAGTTCTACAAAAAAGGAATTGTATTTACAGATGACATGAACTAATCAAATACATCTAGTATCATCGGGAAAACTTCATGGCATGCCACGACTTAATATCACAGTCACAACAGAACCCAGAATTATGTTTTCTAATAATCAAGCCAAAAGCAAATAAATCAATGAATCAATATAAAAATAAAACAGAAAAAGACAAAGTATCACAAATCATCAGAGTAGTTCAAAAGCCAATTCGATCCCTAAAGTGTTGTTGTTGTTATTTTATTACGGCAAGGTCTAGCTGTCACTATTTACTAAAATGCCTTCATGATTCTGCAGATACCTCAGATCTTTGCTGATCCTCCAGAGCTCCCTCCCATTGAAACTAGGTTTAACGGAAAAAAACAAGATGTGCGGGAAGACTCTGGCAATCTCTCCACCATGGGGACAGATGGGATGGAAAGCCACCCCTCAACCCATAACATCTTCTAGGTGGTCACTTTAATTCGTGTCTGAGTCGTGCCTTCGGTATTCACGACAGCTGCAGAGCAAAACGCTGCTCCTGGAACAAAGTTAGCATAGTATGCCATTTCTGTTTCTTCATTAACACCAACTTCCTCAGCAGGGAAAGCTTCCAAAATGGAAGAAAAAAAAAAAAAACCCAAGGTTTCTCAGACGGATTTAATTTCAATCAAAATTAGTGCCAAAGAAACATCTTTGACGTGCAGAATGTCTAGGCTAGTAAATAATAAAGAATTCTGCCCCTTGTCCCAGCAAAAAGTCTTCCCTGGAGAGATTAAAAGAAATAGCAGACTGCTAAATGTGACTGTATCTGTTGTAAAGATAAAGAAGGCGAAAGGCAATCATCAAGGGAATCAAATGATCAGAAGAACTACAACCCATAACATCCTGTCAAGTCTTTAATAAGTCAAGACTATCATCCTCATATGAAAATATTTTGAAAATTTACAGCTAGTGCCTATTAAAGCACCTTTCATTAATAAATCTTCACATGCTCGACATATTAGAAATATAATTTTTAAATGGAAATTTTAAAATATTAAATAGAACTGTGTACTAAGCTAAGAGGCTACTTTTTTAACATAGTTTCAACCACATTTCATAGATATAATTAACCATTTTAAGTTCATAAAAATTCAATCTGCATTATATATAATTTGGCACACGGGTTTGCTACTTTTAAATATCATGTAAGGCTTATGTAAGCATGCATAATTAAGTAAATAAAATCAAATAACCAAACTACTATTGTTAAGAAAGCAGAATAAGTACATGTTCTCCGTTTTGTTGTGACCCATTGTAACTCATCTGTTTGCATGATTCCTGCTTCAAGAACAAATGCTATTTTTAAATAATGAATAATTTGCTCGCAGGAGTCAGTAAATGTGTATTTGTCTATATATGTGTGTGAAGAAATGGAGTGATTTCTCTGACAGTGTTTTTTTTTTTTTTCAAATCTTAATTGTTCTCCAAAGATTTTTTAAAGCAGCAGAAGTGAATGTTAAGGAGGCTTTAAATCAAACCTTGATTTGGCCCAGGTGTTAGTATTATGCTATTATCAGGCCACTGATGCTGCATGAGCGCTAACAAGTTCAATGGAACAGGGGCCCATGATCACTGAGAACTAAGTTCTTGATAGCCCTTTGATAAAATGGAAACATGTTGGTGTATAGCTCAATTCTAGGACCTTCGTGTTAGAAGAAATCACAATCAAAGGGGTTAACTTAAATAGTAACTGAAGAATTAAATCAGTTAAGTATATGATTGGGATCATTGAAATAAAATGAAAAATAGATGTGTTGTTTACAATCTCTCAAGAAAATACTGAGACCACTGTTTCATTAATGGTGTAGCTGAATATGTCGTCCAATAATTATAAAGAGTAATCCAGCTAACAAAGAAAAAAATATCCCTGCTGGGGCCAGAAAAAATGACCAGCCATACAGAATAGAAGGGGTGAAGTCCAAGCAGTCTTTCATTTTCATGGTTCTGTAGCTCTCCAGGTCAGCCACTGCTTGGACCCAGATGACATACAACATTACCACCAGGGAAAACAGGAGGCCTGAGGGAAGCGAAATAAAAGATCGTTAGCCTTTCTGAAGATGTTTCCCCAAGAACACAATATTAGACTACTTATTTGCCTTACAATCTGGTCCTACAAATGCAATTTTAGCTAACTTACCTACCTAACCAGATCCTTTAGTCTGTGCTGTATAGCCACATTGTTTATCTTTAATTTTCTAAGAATTGAGATGACAGCTAGAGTGGGATAAGAAAAATAGCAGCAGCTCAAAGTATTTATTAAAGTAAACTCACTGTATGTCAGGCACTGTATTAGATGCTTTGAATGTAAAGGCAATGATCCCTGCCTAGTGGATTGTATATTCTAATATTTATCAGTATTTATTATGATCTTGATTAGTGATGAGCACTATGAAAGTTTCTTCAATAGGTACAATAAACTGATAAAATGGGTACTGTAACCCCCCAGTTTTAAGTATGTGCAGACATAGCTCATGGTTTTCTTTTTTTTTTTTTAAGGATTTTATTTATTTATGCATACAGAACTGGGGTACAGGTTAGAGGTGCAGGGGGTGAGAGGATTCACCAGAGATAAAGTGGGGAGCAGAACAGACAGGTCAACAAAGTACACTGTTGAGGGAAGCAGCAGGCGAGACAGGAGAGATCTGCTGTACCATGGGGGTCAACTCCGGGGTTGGGGATCAAACTCACACTGAAGCAGCTGCAGTGGCGAGCTTGCAATGCTGCACTCTAACCCACAGCACCACCAGGGAGCACCCTCACAGCTCATGGTTTTCTGTGCTGCTTTTTAACTGAGATCTTTCTAATTGTTGTTATACTATTAAAACACAGTTAACTAATGCTGCAATTAACTACAGCAATAGAAATAAAAGCCAAGGTAAGTGCCAGGCAAGAACTAATATAAATGAATATATGTGAACAATATAAATGAATGTATGTGAATCTTGCAAATGAAATACATATGCTGAAGATTGATTTCAACAAATAGAACCATTGCCTCAAGGGTCTGATAATAAAATATTCTATCACATATAAAACCACAGGTTTGTGATAAAGAGTTTATTGAACAGAAAGAGGGAAAGAAGGAAGAAAGGAGGGAGGGAAGAGGAAAAGGAGTGGTAAAGAAGCAATATGGAGGGAGGGGAAGAGGGAGGAAGGGGGAAGGAAGATGCCTAGCCACTAACGACAAGGTAACCTTCAATTTTTCACTTTCAGTGTTTACTGTAATTCATTATTAAAAACATTGTTAGAATTATAGAGGAAAAAATAGATAAAGTATTATAGGGCTAGACCCTTGCCCTTAAGCGGCAGTATGATAGAGGAGCTTCATAAATGCCAAAGCTTGAGAATATCTCTGATACTTTTCCATGTGATGGTTACTGTCACAAACAGCAGGGAATGATGCCCAGGTACTGAGCTTCAAACTCAGGAGAGTCTGCTAAGTGATTGTGAGGGAGTGACAGGTCTCACATATAAATCACACAGCCTGAAAGATTAAATTTGTCCTGAAGCACAACAAACTTGACATTACTCACTATTTGTCCCAAAGTTCAACCCAAACATGTCAAGGATCTATTATGCACTGTGACTTAATGAAATGAACCGTTAAGCCAGGTATAAAATCTCCATACCCTAACTGTTGGTCTGTCCGAAAGTGAACATAACCCTAGCTACAGGACTTAGGTATCTTGATAGTAGGTTTTAAGAACCCAGACATTGCTTTTTGGTCTTTTGGCTAAGATGAGTGTAAGAACATAGACAGGAGTCTGCTTCTTGAGTTAATTGTGCTTCTATAATATTTAAGACCTCTCTCTCTCTTTGGGGTCATTCACTTTTAAGGATACTTAAGAGGTAAACACAAAAGATAAGGACTCAAAACATGTCGAGGTGTGTTAGTATCAGAGCTTAAACTTTCTCATAGTCATGATACAAGCTACAGAACAGTGAAGAATCAATATAGATGCTTCACTAATAAGAAACATCCTCCACTCCAGGGTCTGTAATGTAAATACAAATACTGGGGCATAGAATGGAGCAATTTAACCACTGAACAATAGCTCCATCAGAGAGAAATAGTTAAGTCATAGCCAGCAAACAAACTCCTTACAGAGCAGATTTTGACAACAATATGGCAAAGCCATGTGTTGTCTAGCAACTCTGCATTTGAAAACATTTTTTTCAGCAAATATAGAGACAGTACTCTCTGTTAGTGTGAAGGTTTGACTTTGTTATTTGCATACTGTCATTTGTCTTTTGCAAACCTTTGTTAGTATTTGTTGATATGGCTTTTATCTTCTTTGCATCATAGGAATCTCTTGTGTTTTCAGATATATTTATTAAAAAAAAAAAGAAAAAAAAGAAAGCTGCCTTTGTGAAACACCAGTAGCCTTACACATCATTTTTCCTAACTTGCAAGGCCCATTACTGAATTCAATATTGAAAAAAAATGTATTGCAGGTAATCATGTAGATGATTCTTAATAAAAGAGAATTAACCCACATTTAAATATTGCTGTTAAATGGAGAGCAATTATATCCTGAAAGTAATGAATAATAGGCATTTCAATCATTACAATCTTTAACTTGCTAAGTAATTGAAAATAGAGTCCATTTAACTCATATCAGATCAGTTTGTGATTATATCTTACCCATAGGGCAAAACAGAATTTCCCTATCCATTAAATTGTCAGTGTGTGTGCACACACACACACAAACAGATGCACACAGAGAGGCTGACAAAAAGAAGAAAATAGCTAATAAACTTGGGGAAAATATACAGAGGGGCAGTGAATTAGCTGACACGATAGTGAGAATTTATGATGGAGACCTGCAAGGCAGGATTCAGGAGACTGATAAACACGGGCAGATTGCTCAAATAAACTAACATATTGAGGCAAATTCGAGTCAGGTTCTTCACTTTTACCAACTTATAAAGGATATAGCTAGAATAAGCTCTATGGTGTTTTTTGAAGCTGATGTATCAGTATGAATTTATGATTTTAGTTGAGGATAGGTAGATCGACAGACAGACAGACAGATTAGATAGATTTTAGAATATATCAATGTGTTTATATCTATATATATTTCCTTACAATGTACCCTGAGAAGGTCAGTTTCAATGAGCATTCCAAGTATCTGGAGAGATCATGGTTTCTAACTAATGGGAAGAGGGTTTATCAAAGAAATAGTGGAATCCAGGCTAGGACAGAAAGTATAAGGAGAGTCTGGGATATCTTGTTATAACAGAAAGTAAAGGTACAGTCAAAGAATGATGAGGGGTTTCAGAAACCAGCTTAAGGGGCTTTCCTAGTCAACTCAGAGACAACTTGATTATCAGACAAATAATCACAGTGGGAAATCATATCTCTTTGTATAAATAAGAATCCATGAACCCATAGTGATATAGATAAATGAGTCAATAAATAAGTGGGAAAAAAAGGAAGATACTCAACTAACAATGTAGAAGGAATCAATGAATTAGAAATCACTATTTGTCAACTATTTAAATAATAATTCATGTAGGAATCAAAAACAGATGCTAATGCTAGTAGATAAAATAAAATTTGATATTTATATAGGCTCAAATCTCTTTCACAAAACACTTATTAATTGTAAAGGATAAAACGATAGCTTTATATTAAAGAAATACAGCAAATACTGTTATTCATGTCATCTTTTAATATCACCTGTGACTAGACAAACTGATGTCACTCAGAACTCATGAAACATAATGAGAAGTATACAGCATCACTGCCACTATACTGTAGCCCAAAACACAGAGCCCGAATTCAATCATGAGGAAACATCAGACAAACCAATTAAGGAATGTTCTAGAAAATCACAGGCCTGGATGCATCAAAAGAGCCAAGGTCACAAAGGTCAAAAAAGAATTTGTTCAGGTGTGATGGAGACTGAAGTGACACAACTAAATGCAAAGCACAATCCAGGACTCAATTCCTTTGTTATAAAAGACATTGTTGGAAAAGTTAGCAAGACTTGGAGTTTTAGGGTAAAGGGACTTGTATCCTCTAATATATCTGAATATATTTCAAAACAAAAACAAATGACTTAAAAAAAAAGTGTTGGGATAGTGTATTTGTTAGAAATGGTACAAGGTACATTTATTAGAAAGATATATCTTCTTTGGGTTTTATCCTTTATAATTAATAAATGTTTTGTGAAAGAGATTTGAGCCTATATAAACATCAAATTTTATTTTATCTACTAGCATATCTATAGCTATAAACAGCAATATTATTTTGCCCATCTACCAAATGGCCTCTCTGCTCTGGGGCAATACTAATATAGAAAAATCTTAATCATTATTCCATTTTAAATCATAATTGTTTTCAATTAAATTTTGTAAGACCCCTTTTTGAAGCACAACAAAAAAATCATAAAATAGTTCAGTGGAGACATAATCAAAATATGGTCCCAAAGCCCATGAAGAGTTGTGATTGTAATAAAATGCAGACAAATAATTGAGTCACACCAAGAATATGTTGGATCTCTTCTTACTGGCTGGAGAAAGTTATTGAAGCTTATTGAAAAGTTCTTTATAAGAATTCTTTTATAAAGCTGAAAACATATCCTCTAAATTTCATGAATGCAACTTGGTAAGCATTTTTTCAAAAACAAAGCCCCGTCATATGTAGTCACAAGTGTTCATTGGGAGCACAATTGCCAGTGAAAAACAATATAGAAACAATAATATTTTGTAAACAAAAAAAAAATTTTCCCCAGCCCCTAGTCACAGGCTATGAAGTAAACCTACATGCCTTCAGCATTCCACAGAAACAGAATGGGAAAAGGAGGCATAACGGACTGATCTTTCAGATTGTGTTAGAAAAACCAGATTTAAAAACATATTACTGAGGAAAAACTAGTCACAGAAATGAAAATTCTCTTCTTCAAAAACATAGGCTAAACCTCTATATTTTTGCCTAAAAGTACATCTACTTAGTTAGATATTTTTAAGTCTTTTGTAGTCACCGAAAACAATAAATTTGGTCTTTGACTTTTTAGATGTAAATGAACTAACTTTGAAATGGACTTTAGCAATTTGAATCATGAGCAGTTAGTGGGGGAAGACTCATAAATTCAAGGCGATTCCTTCGCCTCTTTTGGCGATGCTGGCTATTCATTTCAATGGGCATAAGAAAGGCCATCGCCAAAGGAGAAAAAAAAATGCATTATGAAGGAAATTAAGGTGAAAAGTAAACTAGAATCAGAAAATGCATCTCTCTCTGAGGATTCACACACTCTGGAGACAGGGAATATTCAGCCAGGGCATCTATTGGCGAGCAAAAAAGTAAGTTACATGAGGAGGAGGGAGTCAGCTCACACATTGTGTCTGGTTTCAAAAGATGAAAATGTGGTCTGCAGTGCTTGTTTAAGGTTAAATGTTTCTCCTGCAGCATAACTCAAATGGAAAACTTGAGCGCAGGAATAACACATTAGGCTGAAGACATTTCAAAACATTCTACAACAAGGAAAATATTCCACGTTGATGGTAGAAGACTAGGTTGCTTGTCCTGATGGAGCTGTCTGGAAGGCACAGAATTTGTCTTGCTCAGTAGAGAAGAAAAAATCTAGAGTGTGGGCAAATGTGGCAAGGACAGTAACATTAATGGAATGATAATCCCAGTGCTCTCTCATTCTGGGGTGACGCGGGAACAGTAGGATTATTTCATTTGGGCCCCACAGTCACAAAAGATTTTGGATAAACTTCACAATTTATGTTATATACAGGGTCATTACATTTATGCACATACGTTAAAGGCACAGAGCATTAAGTATTCAAGTAACACTGAACATAAACACTTAGAAGTGCAACAGTATTTGCAAACCAACCTTAATATGTATTAACTTTTAATCTATTAGAAATCTTTAAAGTGCTGTGTGGAGGCACTTATTCACTTCTCAGAAGCCCTAGGTAGGATGCTAACAGAGTAAGCATGGGCATTCATACAAGTTGATTCTATTGTCAAAGGTCCATTCCAGTGTCTAAAATATACACTTATTTTTTAATAGTATGTGACAGGAAAGAGAAAGTTTGCCAATACTAACATTTTCTAAAGAGTAATAAATTGCCATTACCTTGCAATATATTTTCAGCATTGTCTTGGATCTATTAATTCATTAATCATAAAATTAGTTTTCCTGTTAAAGTAAACTCAAAGACCTTAAATATAATTTAAACTACATTTTCTGTAATGATTTTCTTTATACTGATATATTATTATTTTTCTTATAATTAAATTATGTTATTTTTATATATAGTTCAGAAATTAAGAAATTACTAATAAACATCCTTATCTCCACTCTTCTGCTGAAACTCATTTTCCATTGATTTTTCTCCAATTATCTAAGATACTCTGAAAACCTAATACATCGAGCTTATTTCCAAATATTCAGCACTGCCCAGACTTCATCTTACCACTTTGCTAATAAACGAATTGCCTCTTCCCTTTCATTTTCTGGGCTCATATTTTTATTTACTTAGCCAAGCCTATATAATGTCTATTAATTTTCTCAAACATTTATTACTTTCTTAGATTGGCATAATAACTTTAGGCAAACATACTGTATATTCAGTACTCTACACTCTCTTGACAATCAATTATTAGTAGATTATTATTATGGGGTTGTAATCAACTCTACAAGTAATTACGGATTTAATCTGAAGAGCAGAGCTTTATTTATGCCGAGGAAGTTTATCCTCACAATAACTAACTTTGAGGAAGTGAGAAGTGGTTGAAGAGCACATGCCTAGATTCTGACCGTCCTGATTCAAATCCCACCCCAAGGTTTACTGGCTGGCTAGCTTGACACTTGAGTAGCTGAGTAACCTTGAGCAAGTTTTTACTTCTCTAGTGTTCATTAGTAAATAGACATTATGCCAGTGCCCACCTCACGAAGCATTCACAAGGAATTAATAGAGGCAATGGCTGCATCTTGGTGCCTGGAACACGGCCAGCGCGTAATAAACATCGCTAGTTTTGTTATTATTATTAAGCTTTGGCATAGCTCCTGCTAATGACTAACACGTATTAGTCTCTACATTATTCTAAAGCATCAGAGTTTCTCATGTGGCTGGACTTTGTCATGACCATCCAAGAAACAAGAGAATAAGCCCACCACAGTACCTTCCTATTCAGAAATAAGGGAAAGCTTGCTTGATTATCTGCAATGTCCTACTGGAATTTTCCACCAGGTGGCACCAGTCCCCTCACAGTCTCATTACTTAACATTTTGGGGAAAAACGAGGAGAATCCAGATTTGTACTCCTGCATATTAAGATACTTTCTGCCAAAGTGTTCAGTCACGCAAACCACCTGCCTTCTCCATCGGTTCTTCAGTTATAGGAAGTAAAAATTCCCTCTCGGATAATCAGTATATGCTGATCAGGTCATTCAGGTGAAATTGTATCTAAAGAGCTTTCTCTCTACATAAGAAAGTATGTCATTTTAAAAGTCTCAGAAAATGCATAGCAAATTGTAGTAAAGACACCAGTTGTGGGGGGCCCCCCTGGTGGCACAATGGCTTAAAGCACAGCACTGTGAAGCTTATCAGCAGCCACTGTAGCCAGAGTGCCATCCCTGGCCAGGGAGGTGACCCACGTGGCACAGCAGACCTCTCTCCACCAGCCATGCTGCTCCCCTCAGCTGTGTGTTTCGGTGGATCTGCCTCTCATGCTCCTCACTCTGTCTCTGGTGAATCCTCTCACCCCTGGCACCTCTGTCTTGTACCCCAGTTCTTGTATGCATAAATAAATAAAGAAGAAAAAGTAAAAAGAAACCAGTTGTGCCTTATCCACTCACTACTAGTTATTTCTGTACAAGTGACTATTTGGGGGAAGGGTGTGGAATGAAAGAGAACCTTTGCAAAGAAATTAAATCCCGTACAGTACAGAGTAAGTAGTAGATGTTAATTATACCCATACTTTGGAAAAAGAGAATGAAGCAGATGGAAACACATTCTGCCTTCCCACCGTGACAAACCTAATCCCAAACCAGAGAGTCTATTTATAGGCCAGAAAGAATCTTGTCACCTTACACATCTGAAAACTCCCTTTCAGGGTGGAGATTAATCATACCCCGTAATAATATGTCATGTGAATAAAAGTGTTCACTTGCCAGGCCTGTCACTCTCATTCTCAGAAGAGCAGTACAAATACATATATTTTCAAGAGGGTGGGGAACACTGATTCAAGGTTGAAGTTCATGGTTTTCCAGAAAATTTCCAGCGGAGCTTTACTGAGAGAACTGTGTGCTCCCTAGATCCGTCTGGACAGGCATTAGATCATAATACAGAGTCACTCTACAGGACACACAACAGCCCAGCCCACTTAGCTCATACCAGAGAAGCGGCTGCTTCTCCTCTCTCCTTCCAGAGAGCCACAGAACTGGGTATGACAAGTCTTTTTGAAACTTTCCTCTGGTATTTATTTCTGACCGGTGTCTTAACACCTACCATGTCCTATCAAATTAAGACCAGACGCTCCCAGCCTGCCTTCCCTATTTCAGATGAAAAGTAATGTGGGAAGAAATCATCTTTCAAAGAACTATCTGAGAAAGAAAAGTAATAAGGCTTTAAAATATTTTAGTAAACCAAAGTTCATCACAGCTCTTTCTCACATATTATATAAACCAAGGTTCACTTATTCTAGCACTTGACATTTATGGGAAATGTCAGATGGAGGAAATTAAAATCCCACATCAATATGTGAAGGAAGGTCTTCCCACATTATAATAGTGTCAGTATCAAAAACGATATTTTTTCCAGACAGATTCCCAAACATGACAACCAGAGGCAAGAGGCAAGTTTGCAAAGCAAGGACTCTGGACAAAGCAGCAACTTGCAGCCCTTAGTTCTATCTCCTACTTGAAAAGCAGATCTGAGTACCTACATCTTTTATTTGAACAAAAGGAAAATCCATCTGCCAGTTCTGTTTACCTAGTGTACCTAAGTCTTTTGTTTGAACAAAAGAGAAATCCATCTGCTAGTTCTGTTTCCTAAAATCTGAAACAGGGACTCTACAAGAAGTACATCTTGTGAAAATATCAGTAACACATTGTTTTTACAAGTCATTTTTTTTTTCTCCTTTTCCCTTCCCACCACCAAGAAACCAGAGCTCTGAAAAAATAGTTAGTCCTGGACCCTGGTGAAATATTCTGATCCCTTTTAGAAAGTGATGATTTTGCTTTTTCCCTGAAAGTCTATTTCTTGTACACTAAGAAAGACACAAAAGCTGAGAAAATCCACTCTGGCCAAGCAGGGGCTGATTATCCAGGCCTGTAGCCACACAGAGGATTTTTACTGGTTGGGGTAAGCAGCTGTTTATAGTCCAGACCTCTCACTGTATAGACGAGAGACAGCAGGTGTGAGCGGAGATGTGTGCTTGTTAGTGTCGAATGCCTGCCTCCAGACCATCAGCAATTCTTTCTTAATCCCTTCCTGTGCTTGGTCTTCTGTTTCTTCCATATACTCTTCTGCTCTGACTACTCTATGTTCTGCTTCAACTGGAGGAGGATGTGAAGAAAAGGCATGACTCCAAATGCCTCCTGTGAGTCCTGTGATTAGCCCTGGCTGAAGAATAAGTGTTTGAAATCCATCCCATGGCTTCTGTGAGTTATTTTTTCTATGATTAAGGCCCCACTATCTCTAATACTCTGCATCCATTTTATATACAGACACACATGTTAACATCCATATATATATGTGTGTATATATATATATATATATATATATGTCTGTATAGACATATACAAATGTATCTCCTACCTCATGTCAAAATAAATGTGGTTTATTGATGAGCTATTTAAATTCCATTGATCTTTTGAAGGACGGCAAGTGAAAAACAACCACAAATCTAATTTACTCTGAATCAGTTTGACTTGCTAGATACAATAGTATGTTCCCTTCACATCCTACTTTTCAGAGGCTTTGCACTATTACGCTGCTGGAAAGCACCATCTTCCAGACCAGAGGGGATCAGGGTGAGCCACAGAAGGATACGTGTCAGGGTGTGCGTGCCACATGGTGGGGGATTTGAACAATTTACCCCAACTCACTCTACTCTTTTCCTGGTGACACAGAACAGCTTGTGAAACAAGTGTCTGGAGAAGGAGGCCATCCAGAGGCCACAAGTGGCCAGGACTCAGCCCAGTTTGGCCTTCATTGTGTTCCAAAGGTAGTTATACTGCAAAGGTATCCTTCCCTCTACTGGCAAATCTGTGGTGGGAGTAAGGGCCCCTTCCCTCTATTCTTCTGGCTTAAATAGGTCTGTGCAGTCTTACCAACCTGAAGATCTAATAAGCGACTTAGCCAAGATCCAGGTTTTTCGGGCACTTTCACCACCATAAGATTCTGTCTAGTTCTACATTAAGGAGAAAAAAGTAATCCCCATCTGTCATCCAGGAAAAGTTAATTTTGATTATGGGAGAAAGATTCTCCTACAATGATATGCTGACAAAGTACCAATTTCTAGTGTTGTGGCTTCTCGCTTCCTGCCAGAACACCTTTAGCATGTCACAGTTCTTTCTCACACACTTAGAAGTCTTCCTGTGCATAGTAATTCTCATCCCCATATGGATGTTGCTATGCCCAGACATTGGGGATATTCAGCCGAACAATAATTGTCTCCATATTACTGAAATGTTGTGTAAAGTCATGCCTGCCCATCCTAACTCTTCCTGCATCTTTTCTGTCACCTGCAGTATTATGGGCTAGGGAAAGACAAGTGTCAGCCCCTTTGCATCTAAGAGGTCTCTAAAAGTCCACAGTAGAACGATTTTCAGTAGTTGTTTAGGCATGGTAGAGGGGTGATGAAATTCACTGAAGCAACGCTCGGTTTCATAATGTCCTGACAATGATCATATCCTTGGTCCTGAACTGAACTTCCTCAGGAAGCACATGGCCTGGCCGGCCTGCCGAGGTAGACAGTGTAGGGACCAGCCCGACAAGACTTGTGTGAGTCAGTTGACCGAGGCCAAGGGATACCACGGGCCAGCCCTGACTCATAGGAACAGCTGTGACTCCAGCACACCTTGTCCATGCCTGGAATGCCCCAGAACAGTCTCTTGTTGATGCCATAGACATTCTAATCCCAGCAATGCCATTTGGGGTTTGGTTCTTTCCTTACTAAAGCATCTTCCCGAATAAAAGGAGAGTGTCCAACTTTGTTTGTGGCATTGATAAAGCAACCACAGCAACTGGGGACCCAAACCACACTTGTTGCTAACCACTGGGTGTAACACAGAGTGGTACAGGACAGCGGGAAGACTTAGGAGGGGAATGGTGAGGCAAGCCCAAGAGAGACTTTGGAAAACTAACGTGCGTGGAATGAGAACACTTCATTTTGAAAATATAAAGTCTAACCAAAGAAAGCATTGGAAATTCAATTCAATTTAATACATGATTCTATATTAAATGTGGCACAGAATTTTGGCGGGCTGACAAACCTAGTGTTTACTCCACTTTCCCTCATCTTTGCATAGCATAGCATGTAAATTTCCATCTTCAACTTTAAAAGGATAAGTTGCCTGTGAATATTATCTAGCAATGTAAATAATAGATAATCGCAAGATTTGAGAAATCCTCGTGTCAGTAAGTAATCCACTTTAATACTAATCCATTGGTCCTATAATGGGCACTCTAACCTTTTGACTATTAGTCTGTAAACTTTAGCTACTGCTGAGAATATCCTTTGTCCTGCCTGATAAACTGACAAATGACAAACAACATTTTGTCTCATCTAACGGAGCCTCTCTCTGTCTTGGGGAAATGTTCACATGGAGACAATAAAGCACGGTGCTGTGAAGGAAATAAAAAGTCAGATTTAGGAGAAGTATTCTCCTAATTGTCTAGTTCAGTAACTTTTAAATGGACATATCTGAACTCTCAAGGGACTTTTGCATGAATCCCGAGAAAGGAGGACCAGAGGCAACAAAAAATTTACTAAAAAATAAAGTCCACTAGTCACGGGTGTATGAATACATGAATATATATCATACAAGTATATTATAAATTGAAATAAATTACCAAGAATTTTTTCAAAAGCACTAAATATACAACACAATACACACACACACACACACACACATACACACACCTGTGATAAAACCAAATCCAAGGTAAGAGCATTTCTCATTTCTGCATTAAAACATTCAAATTTCTAGGCCCTTCTCGGTGGTGCAGAGGGTTAAAGCACAGCACTAAGAAGCTAAAGACACATCAGCATAAGTTCGATCACCAGCCCAGAGGTGACCACATGGCACAGCAGACCTCTCCTGACCCACCCGCTGCTCCCCTCCACAGTGTACTACATCAATCTGCCTGTTCTGCTCCCCACTCTGTCTCTGGTGAATCCTCTCACTGCCCCTGCACCTCTGGCTTGTACCCCAGTTCTGTATATATATAAATAAATAAACTTTAAAAAAATGCAAGCTTCCCATATTGTATTAGCAGTAAACTATTGCTCTTATAGAGCTGCTTTATTGACAAAGACTTGATAGGTTAGAAAAAGCAAGAAATGAAAAGAAACAAATATTAACATATTTCAATAAAGAGCTGTTCTTCCTGGGAAGACCATGGAAAAATATTCGTCTTAACTAGAGCTCTGAATGAAACCAAGGTGAATCCAATTTGGAGGAGAAAAAATATTGGCTAAAGAAAATCCTCAGTTGCAAGACATATAAGAAGCTTGGTTTAATGGAAACAAGACTGAAAGAAGAGAGAATATAAATTATGAGAGTTAAGTGAAAGGAGACAGTATGTGGAAGGCTGTCCAGTGGGTTATTCTGCTTACATTTACTATCCAGACAGACGGTCAGCAGCTTGAGAGCTAACTGAAGACTGGGGTAAGAG
Source organism: Condylura cristata (assembly GCF_000260355.1). Classification (NCBI taxonomy): domain Eukaryota; kingdom Metazoa; phylum Chordata; class Mammalia; order Eulipotyphla; family Talpidae; genus Condylura; species Condylura cristata. Next base: position 6,473,357 of record NW_004567121.1, on the reverse strand, counting down.
GGGAGAGCTGAGCATGGGGTTTTCTGTGGTATGGTAAAAATGTTCTGAGTAGAGTAGTGATACTTGCTCAGTCTGTAAAAGCACACTACCTTATATACATTAAAGGGGTAAATTTTGTGTTATGTGAATTATATCTCAGTTTCTTAAGTTATTTTAAAAATGATGAAGTCAAATGGTTAAATGCATCTGACCCTTGAAAAAGACTGTGCACCAACCTGATCAATTATTTTGCTGTTGGCGTGATGATCATTTTAGCAGAAATCAGAAAGACAAACTGTAAAACTCATTAAAATAAGCAGGTTTGGGGCCCTCCCTCGTGGCGCAGTGGGTTAAAGCACAACACTAAGAAGCTGAAAGCCACTTCCATATGAGTTCGATCCCTGCCTGCCCTGGAGGTGACCACATGGCGCCGCAGACCTCTCCTGACCCGCCCGCTGCTCCCCTCTGCAGTGTACTTCATTGATCTGCCTGTTCTGCTCTGCATTCTGTCTCTGGTGAATCCTCTCACCCTCCCCATCTATGTCCTGTACCCCAGTTCTGTATGAAAAAATAAAAATAAAATATAAAAAAATAAAAGAAAATAAGCAGGTTTTACAAAGAAGAAATGTGTTTAGATAATGCAAATGAACCACAACTAAGAAAAGTGAATGACAATGGAGAAAAATATGTTTTTATTATAATAAGTAAACTAAATGGGCTTGTAATATCACCATGGGGCCCTTTTCTGAAATGGGCGCAGAATGTTCACCTACATCCTGGTGTTACAGAGAGACATGTTATGACCCTGACTTCACAGACAGCAAACTTAATAGGGTAAAAGATATTAAAAAGCTCTTGTAGCCCACTTTTCCTATCTAGTGTCCTCATTCATTTAATGCAGATACAATGAGCAAAGACTGACATGCTAATTAAGTGTCAGCACCTAGAAAATGGAAAATCCCTGAGCAAGTGTCTAACACCTAGTTAGCACTAGGCGTTATTGCATTATTCTTACTAGAATCCTGCACCTGAACTGGAAGTGAAAAATATGAAAATATGGCGAAACCCCTGTACATACCTGCAGCAATATAGGAGCCTCCTCCGACTTTATAGAGAAGATGGCTGGCAAAGGGGGCGGCACAGATGATCAAAAAACTTGCAGTCACCACAGCTACTACTCCCAGAAGCATTAGGACAGCCCAGAAACCACGGTATACTGGACACCCCAGGAGAGAAAGAGGAGAGATTGTAAGCATGCAGACAGTCACAGACAGTAAGTGTATTTTCTCTTCTTTGTTAACATTTCAGTCAGAGCATGTCATGATTCCAGGATCAGGTACTGAATTATTTCTAAAGGAGACTTAACCAGATGACGTTGGACTCTATGATGTTGGCCTTCAACCAATAGGCATTCAGCATTTGTAACTTGTATATTACATATAACTTCGTCATATACTTTGGGAGCTCATTTTTCCAACCATATTTTTCCACCTTAGAAAAGGGAACCCACAGAGTTCTAGAAATAGATTTTTTTAGTAAATGCCCAGTTGGGTTACTTTTAGATGTTTCATGTCATTGTACAAAAACAAGCTCTTTCTTACTTACATGCCTGTTACTTACTGCTACGGTAATGACTATACCACGGCTAGTCTTACATGTTGATAATAATGATGGCAACTATTTAGCAAAGTGAACACTGCAGTGCAGTGTACATATGACTCTTTTGGAAAGTACACATAAGGTAATAAAAATAGTGAGTAAAATATAAAAATGTACAAATGGATATTTTAAATCCAATAGGGTATAGGCATGCAACTTCTAATTAATTATTTATCATTAAAATAATCCAAGGTCCCTCCCTTGTGACACAGTGGATTAAAGCACAGTACTAAGAATCTAAAGTCACTTCAGCATGAGTGACTCACATAGATCGGCAGATCTCTCCTGACCCGCCAGCTGCTCCCCTCAGCAGTGTACTTCATCAGTCGGCCTGTTCTTATCCCCACTCTGTCTCTGGTGAATCCTCTCACTGCCCCTCAATTCTAGCCTGTCACCCAGTTCTGCATGCATGAATAAATAAATCTTTAAAAAATAATAATTATTATTATTCAAAATAAGAAGCTATCTCACACTTTTTATAAGGACCAGAAAGTCTTATTTAATGGATATAGTTATTGATAAATGGATAATGCAGTTGATGATATACAGTAATCAGATAATTTTTTTTAAAGATTTCTTTATTTGTGCATACAGAACTGCGGTACAGGCCAGAAGTGAAGGGGCAGTGAGAAGATTCACCAAAGACAGAGTGGGGAGCAGAATAAGCAGATTGAGGAAGTACACTGCTGAGGGGAGCAGCAGGTGGGACAGGAAAGGTCTGCCTTATCATGTGGGTCAGCTCCAGGCCAGGGGATTGATCAGCTCTGAAGCAGCTGCGGCTTGTTTGCAATGCTGCGCTCTAACCCGTTGTCCCCCCAACCCCCCGTGAGGGCTCCAGATAAAGAATTTTAATGAATGATCATTAAAAGTAAAGAATGGAAGTAAGGAAAGTAAAGAATGATTTTTATTTTCAACAAGCCCACCTGTCAAAATATATGTCAACCAACTAGAATCGTCAAAAGAGAAAAAAATGGATGGGAAGATAGAAATTTGACTTAAGGAATCACTGTCGATAAATGAAAAATTAATAATACAATTCCAAAGTCTTGAAGAAAGGGGTTAAAGGTCTTTTGCTACATATGCCAGTACCATTCATTGGGCAGGAGCTTCCAGGTGCTAGGAAAGTGGCCTGTGATTGTACTCATCCCACACTGAGAGCAGAGCAGGCAAGAAGCACTGATCCTTGTGTGTGTGACAAGTCAGAGTGCAGACCGTGCACTAAATATTTGCCATCCTGTCCTACCAGAGGTTACTAGATACTGACATTCTTACACTTTCTATATTCGTTCCCTTTATGTTTTTATTTAAGCCACAACAACATTTGCGGCAAGCCTAGTGGAAAAACCATAAAAAGTGCAGGCAGCAAAACAACACAAAACAGCAATGCCATTCATCTGGCTGGAGAAGAGGAAGGGGCCCTTGCAGGCCAGAGTATGTGGGAAATCCCTGGTTTATTTTTTCTTTTTATTCCCACAGTCCTGCCTCCAGGCCATCTTCAGGCTCTGTACCACTCCCAAGTTCAACATGGGCATTTAAGATTCCAAAATATGAGCCAACCCTTTGGCTTGAAGAATTAGAATAAAAGATCCCCATTGCTCAATGAACAGGGGACTCTCTACCCTGGCAACTTTGTACTGTGGCACAATTGCCTGTAATTGTGCTGAAACCCTGAAAGAGCCCTATCCTTCTGGCCAGAGAAACTGGGCAAAATGCTCATAGAAAGCAAAGAAGTGAGGGAAACCTCATGGATAAGAGAGAGATGGAGAAGAGAATCGATAGTTCTCTCTCTGAGTCTACAAAGCAAGAGTCTGCTCTCTGAGCAATCCCTGAGTATTATGTGCCTATGGCAGACCCAAGTAGCATAGCAAAGACTCTGAAACTTAAATGGCGTTGAAATTACTACTCCAGAAGGAAAAGACAACATGGAGCTGATCGCCTATTCAAATAACAAATAACATATTAGAGAATTTTAAAACAATCCAGTACAACAGTGTAATACTGAAAATGTCCAGAAATATAACCCAGCATTGTTTAATATGGCAACAACAATGAAAATATGACCAGTATGACCAGTTCTCAAAGAAACAGAAATCAGCAGACACCAACATAAAAATAATTCAAATGCATGAATTATCAGAAGGACTTCAAGGTAGTTATTAAACTCCTTTTCTATGAACACTCTCAGGAGAGAAATAGAGTCTATAAAAATAACTAAATAAAAGTTTCAGAATTAAGAAATATAATAATTGCAATTTAAAACTAGTGAATATGTGCAATAGCAGAATGGAATAAAAGAGGAAAGAAGACATAGCAATAGAAATTATCCAATTTCACCATCAGAATGAAAGTAATTTGGAAAAAAAAAAACAGCTATAGAATCTCAGAGATGAAGGGGACAATATCAAGATTTGTGTATGGTGTCCCTAAAATGGTGGCAAAAGATATTAGTACAAAAAGAACATTCATAAAAGTATCTCTGAAACTTCCCAAATTTGGTGACTGCATAATTTACAGGTGTAGGAATTTGAACAAATACCAGAGAGATTTAACTCAAAAAATCAGTTCAAACACAAAACAATAAAATCATAGTCTTGAAAGCAACTATTGGGGGGATGACGTATTACTGATTGGGACAGCACACCCCAGGATTACATGTTTCTCATCAGATATTACTGAGCTCAGAAGATAGTGGAAACCACCTTTTTAAGGTTCCAAAAGAAAAGACCTAGCAACCTAAAATTCTGCTTTCAATGAAAATATCTTGAGGAATGAAAGTGAAAAAAGACGTTACTCAAAGAGGAAAACAATTTGCCACCAGCAGAGCTGATTTACAAATAAATGCTAATGAACTTCTTTAGGTGATAGAAAAATGACATCAAAACTCACTTGAAACTTTAGGAATGAGGGTAAAAAAAGAAGAAATGGCAAATAGCTATGCAAATATAGTAGACTACTTTTCTCATCTTTCTTAAAAATATCTTTGACTATTATTAAAATGCTCATGCAATTGAGTAAAAAAAATTGTTAGTTTCAGAATTAAAGTGAACTATGTAATCTTACACTAGTTATTTAAGTTTTCTGAGCCTCTATAACATTTCTGAAAAGGAGAAACGTTTGGTATATATATCCTTTACAACTATCAGATGAATAATTAATAATGTATGTGATGTGTGTGGCATATAGTAAAAGAACAAAGAATGACATTTATTTTGTTGTTGCATTTATTGCTGTTATTCTTAAAATTGCATCAATAATACACAGCAGGTGGCATTGTGCTCCTTAATAGGAAAGTGAATTACTTCTCTGAGAGAGCCTTGCACACTGTTTTTTATGTACCACTAATATTTGGAAACACTTTAGATTACAGCTTCAAGAGCAGTACAGATGTTGTATTTGGGGAAAAAAGACTGCCAATATAGAACATTTTACAAAGTTTTCATTTTATCTTCTACAGGAAGTTTTCTGTCTACAAGCCTCTAATAAGGCACCGGCCATGTTTTACACCAGGTGTCTCTACCATAAATACCCAAAATGTAGACCATAGGGCCAGGTACCTGGCACAAAGACAACCCAAACAGGGTGATCTCTAAGCCGAGCCTTATGACTCACATTTTGAAAAGATGTATTGGACTAATCTGTGAAATCCCTTGAGAACTAGAAAACTGGAAAAGTGAGGGGATTAGTAGCAGAAGTGCAGCTCAAGAGAAGCATTTGAAGCTGGATTCAGAAGAGGCTTGGTGTTCCAAGGTCAATCGCAAGCAAGAGGCCAAGGCGTATAAATCAAGCCATCTAGAGGGAAGAAAAGCAGGGTGGCCTCCCATAGAGAGAAGCAGAAGGACTGTAGGAAAGGGAAAAAGGGCTTGGTGAGGGGGAGAGAGGAAAAGAGTCAGACAGAAATGGAAAATAAATGATCTGAAGAGCTGCTGTTGTTCCTGACAACTGCTACGTACTGTCCCTCCATTGGCTCAAGCAAAGCAGCTTGGCTTTGATTCTGAGACCCATGTGAAATGCAGGAGTAACAGATTTGTACTAAAGGGAAGAGGAACCTGGCTGCCTAGAGAGTTGTGACCATATAGAAATAGCAAGAAGTGAGATTCCATACTGCCGTCACCACGTGCTTTATTTTTCTGCCTATGTTCGACATTCAAAAGTGCATAACTTCAAGCTTATTTCAAAATTTCTTGGAACTTCCAGTTTCTTAGCTAATTATATTACCTAGTTTACATATGCAACACATTTTGATTCCAAATTTAAAATGTTCAGTTCTCGTAAAGAATCATCTTATGGAAGTGAGTAGAGTTCTTCTACTCTCTGAAGTAAAACGAAGGCAATCAGAATGAAGTGAAAAGTGAGAGTGTTTTAAGGATCCCACAAGTTCGCAGGGGACCTCAGCTTACTAAAGGTGTAACGGACAAACCTCAATTTTCTAATATGGAAAACAATATTCTTCCTATAATTTTATACTATTGGACTGAGAAAATATGAAAATAATAAGTACATTATTATATTATTATTCAGGTATATTTAGTAGTAGTAGAATATACTTTGTCTAAAAAATGTTCTTTTCAGCAATGTAGTTGACACTGAAAAATGATTCATCTCATGGATTAATAATCATTAACATGGGGCGAGTTTTTAAATTTAATATATACTAATTTGAAAATTTTGGTGGTGAAGATATTTTTGTTCAGTTAGCGTTTTACAGTGTTTACAATTTTGAAGATTTTTCAGAAAACTTAGCTTCTTTGTTCTTTATATGAGCCCATAAAAACAACAAAGTTCTGTCTTTGTAAACTTTGAAGTATGACAAATGAAATCCAATGGTACCATTCAATATAACTTAAACAATATTGAATTTCTACTAATACCGATTAGAACATGACATATATTTACATGTAATCTATATCACTATAATTTGGACTAGTTAAAGGAAAGTTTCATTTCATCTGTGAAAAGCCAGAATTTATGGCTGTTTTCAAAGCAATGAAGTTCTGTTGACTCTAAATAAATTGCAGCTGACCTACCAAATGCTCTTTGGTCATGTGCTATTATGAGGAAGCTGACTAGTAATCTGTCTAACAACAGAAATTACAGAAATGGTTCTTCTGGAGTACTCACTTTATTTTCCTAAAGAAGTAAAACTTTCTCCTTTGCATCACCACTAACTTTGTCCAGAAGACCTTGCTTGAAAATAAGTACCCCTGAGTATACTGACTTGTTATCTCACAATATTCTATGTGGGTATATCATTTTACATATTTTACAGTATTCTCACATATGTATAGCACTTTGTAGTTTTCATATGAAGATAAAAAAGAGACATTAAGTCATTAGGGATTATCTACTTTGTTAATTAAATGTATATATCGAATACAAAGCTATGTTCATATATCTCAGTTTTATTCATAAACAGTACATCAAAAAATACTATTGGCATTGTATATTCAAATTTCAGAATCCAACATATATTAAAGCAGTTCATATGTAGGGTATCCCTCAAAAGTCAGCTCCCTAAGTGGCCCATTTGGAATGTGTAGAGAGTCATCTATTAAGAATCTTTTAGAGAGGAAACATAAAAATCACAGGACAATGAAGATCATTAAGATTAGTGAGCAATTAATTACACCCATTAATGCGTATGTATTTGTGTGTATATGTGTATACATGAATACTTGTATTTTTGTGCAGATTACCATAGACCAAAAGTGAACGGCAGAATTGGCAACTATTCTGAAAACCATAAAAAGAGTTAGAAAAATAAAACCCTACAGCATTTATTTTTTCAATAGAAATGTAATAAAAATTTGGGAAAACCTCATTAATTTAGACAATAAGTAAAAACAGTCTGAAGCTTGACTGTGGGTTATTTAAGAGTAAGTTCCATTCCAAGCCATCCACATTTACCCAATAGTTCACACTGGTGTCTCACAAGAGACCTCTCACAGGGACCCTGGCAGCCTTGTCTGGCTGACAACGAAGCCACTTAATTTAGCAAACATATTTCAATGGCTCTCCATGTGTCGGGCACCAAAACCAGAGTAAGTCATAACCTGTGTCCTCACAAATTCGGTGCAACCAAGGGAAAGCCATATGATGAGAGGCCCAAAGGAGACAGGCACAGAACTATCAAGAAGGAGACTGGACGACTGCACATTGACCACTGTCTGGGCTGAAGAGTGGAATGAAAAGCTCTCCTACTGCACCATATGGTTGAGCTGAATCTCGTGTTTGCCTCGGAATTCATTAGTCAGAAGACAGGAGGAAGGTTATTCCAGCCAGAGTAGGAAAGAATTCCATGGATTCTGGGGTAAAAAGCTGTCCCCTGCAGCTACTGCTCAGGGTGATGAGGGGGGCAGAAAATGAGAAATCAAGAAGTAAATGAGGCCTCACATGCTATTGAAAGGATCTGGCTCTTTTACTATGGGGGTCCCGGACAGAAGGCATATCAGGATGTCACTCCTATAACAGTATAAAGAATGATCTGGCAAGAAAAAACATCTAACAATGAAAACTATTGAGTTCGTTATTTATAGCAACCCAGTGGGATCTAAATGGGACAGTGGGAATAGAAATGAGCTAAACCTTGGTAATACTGTTGTTATAAGTGGCGGGAAAGAGTACAGGTTGTCTTTATGGGTTTTCATTTGTATGCCCAAAGGTTTGTTCCGTTAAGACATTAGGAAATCTCCTCTTGATTTCTTAATCTTTTCACTTTTCTCACAAACCCTCTTTCATACAGAGAATGGAGGGAAAAGTCAGCCCAAATGATCACAACTCCAAATTCATAGTGTTTTGATAAACTATTTCATTGTGTATGTAAAAATATAAATATTGTACTTGCAGTTTAAAGATAAACTCAAGATTCATTTCTCAAAACTTGCTATCTTGCCTCAGACACCTCCTAAAGCTAGTTCATAAAGCTAATCCTATGTTTCAACACATCCTCAAGCACACACATTGTGAAGTGCTATAAAATGTTCTAAATGAAGCCAAAACAAAACACACTACCCTCCTCCACCATATCCAGCAGCAAATGAGAGCCCTCAGCAATATGCTGCGATAGCTTTAGGCAAATCGCTTCTGTTACCCAGGCCAACAAGCCTGTCCTGCTTCTCTGTGTACTACCATCTTGGCAGTGACGGGCGGGTCTAAAAATACAGTAATGCCTGCACCAAAGCAGAAAGACAGGCAATACAGTATGTCCGTGTTTGAGCTCCATAATTGTGACTCGCCAAGCCAAGACATGTGCTCTCACAGTTCATTGATTTCAGGACAAAAAGAACACTGAGAAACGGGAGAGGCATTATTTACAACCCTACTGTAAATATTGGCTGTGGAGAAATAACTGAGAGGGAGAGAGCGCCTGGGCCAGGAGAGGCAGCCCCTCACTCTTCCACTCACTAAGTCCAAGGATGAGGTCCTCAAGCAGAAGTTAGGGTCCGTTCTCCTGAGTAGCGAGCCTTTCAGGTTTGAGCCTTTCAGTTGTCATTGCCCTCCATTTTCCCTCCTGAAGATCTTGGTGGGGGAGGGGATAAGAGACCTGAAGCAGAGTAACTGCACAGGTAGAAACTGCAGTGGCTGCAGCGACGGGCATAAAGAGGAATCAGCCCGACAACAGCAATAGTCCACACACTCCGGGTCATCTCAAGGAGCAAACAAGCCTCTCAGAAATGGGGTGAAAGGAATCAGAATATGTCACTCCAGAACAGGACACTGAGGGAGGATGATTATGATTATTCTTTAGTTGTTTATTAAGGTGTCTTTGATCTATAGCATTGTATAGACTTTGGGTCTACAACACATAAATCATCGCCAGTAAATATTACATTATACTTGCCACCTAGGATTTCACTAGGCAAGGGTTATTTAAGGATCAATTAATAAAGATTGTTTTGAGTTGGACGCAAGAGTCTGCATGCAGAAAAAAACTAAGAGGAGTGTTTCTTATCTTTTCTAATCTAAAACTTTCTGAGAAATAAGTGACATAAATCCCCTAAATGACCCTAAGGAAGACAAAAAATCAGCACCAGCATGGATCTGCACATCTCCCTTACTAAGAGAATTTTGATCTTCATTCAGATTCCCCCAAAATATTTCCTAATCTCATCCCCCATGAGGACAGACTCCCACCTGCATCTTCACTTTCATTGTGTGCTGCTTAGTGTTTGGTTTTCAGCATTTCCAATAGTAAATAACTTTCCTTTGTTGTTGTTATCACTTTGTTTCTTGTGTTTTGTTATAATGAAGTAGCGTGGCTAAGGGACAGTGGCTAAGGATGATGACTGCTTTGGCGCTAGGAGAGCTGCAGAGGAGATGGTCATTCCTTTAATTTTTTGTGAAAATGGTCTATAAGCGCAGAGGCCTTATGCCCCTATGGGACATCACTTTTCCAGGAAGACCTCATAGGCATATGTGATGATATACCTCCCACAGCCCTTATACAGACCACTTCACAAGCCCCGTCATAGAATCTAAGGGGGCGAAGAAAACATCTTTTGCTTCCCAAAGCCTCCCATCCAGGACAGGAGATAAGGTGAGCAGCCACATCAACCTCCAGCTACCAGTCATCCTGTGGCCCCCACGGCCTTGGAGACGCCCTTCCACCTGAGCAGCAGGGCCACTTAGCGGACTCCAACATCAGAGCCAGGTCACTCCAGACCATACTGGTGGAGTGAGAGAGAATCTGACGGTGGGCTGACTCGTGCTTTTAAAGCCTCTGAGAGTGGCATGCACAGTTGTGGCGGCCCATAGCCCATGGGGCCTCGTGGAGCCACGCATCTTGTTGGGAGCCGGTCACTAGGCAGCCAGGCAGTCTTTGCAGCTAGTCTCCCATCTGCCACAGCCCTCACAGGGATCCTACCTTGTATTTTATAGATGAGCCTCAGACAGCTTAAGCTCCAAAAATTAAAGTCATGAAAGTTGGACTTGGGCTGTCTGTTTTCAGTCTCAGACACCCTCTACTTGGGCTCTCTCGAGTAACTTGCCATTGCTCCATCTAAGCCTTCTGGGCTGAAATCCTCCCTCTCTGGCTTCTCCTACTTTTTCCTGCAGAAACGCTGAAATGATATGGAAGTTTTCTGAGTTAAAATTCTGTTATCATGACTCTAGGCTTATGCAACTCTGTTTCCTCTTGGCAAAATAAAGAGTCTTCCTATTTTTTCTTCTAGATTCCACCAAGCATCCTTTCCTCCTCAAAGGGACATCATGGAGTTATTTTCTATTTTTTTTCCAAAAGGCAGAAAGTATTGAATTCTTAGATGCATAGATAGACCCTAGGAAGGGAGTACTCCTTCCTAGCTCTGTGACTTTGCGTAAATTACATAGCTTCTTCATGCCTTAGTTTCTTTCCTATGATGTGAGAATCACAAAATCTATCTCACAGGATTCAGCTGACGGAAAGGGCTAAGCACAGGTAAACACTGAGCAGAATACCTGCCCCACATCCTGCTCACTCAGAATTTAAAAAAATATATATTTATTTATGTATGCATACAAGAACTGTGCTGCAGGCTACAGCTGCAGAGAGGGTGAGAGGATTCACCAGAGACAGTGTGGGAAGCAGAACAGGCCGACTGATGAAGTACATTGCTGAGGGGAGCAGCAAGCGGGACAGGAGAGCTTTATTGCAACATGTGGGTCCCTCTAGCCAGGGATCGAACTCACACTGCTAAGTATTCTAAGACCCCTCAATCTTCACTTTCATATCATTTACATACTTTTCTTCTATAAATCTCTAACAGATGGGAAATCATATTTCCTTAGGGAATGTTATGGTCTTTTGTCATATTGCAATTATACATCCAGGAAACTTTCTCTTAGAGAAAGTGACCATAAAGTGTTTTTTGCTACTTTTGCATAGGAAAAGTTTGTTTTAGAATTCCATAGCACTAATATTTGATATTCCCCCCTCTATTTTATCATAAACACACCCATCAACAGAAGGGATTAACAACAAAATTGAGTTCCACTCTTTTATTCACCCATGTTCGAACACTGATTGATCGTCTACCTTGTTTCAGGCACTCTGCTAGATAAGCACTGGTGATTGGACATAACAAATGTATAATGTGTGCCATTGAGCCACCTAGCAGGACAGAACTCCACAGTCAGATGACCATGAGCTGTGCCACATGCAAGGGGAGAACTCTATGGCTCACTAGGCAAGGATTGGGAAGGGCACTTGCCCCAGTTTTGGCATAGTCACAAGGTTTCTTAGAGGAAGTGACACTTAAAGGGAAAAGCAGGACTGCCGGAAATGGCTGCAGAAAGCTGAAGGCACAAACAATGAAAACAGAAAAGCAGGTGGTGCAAAGAGTCTAGTGTGAAGGCACAGAGGGTGAGACTTGAAAGGGGGAAGTGATTGGAGAGAGAACATAACGGATGATCTTGAGGGGCCGGCAGGACACGTTCATTGCCCAGAGGCACATTTCGGTGGATGTCATGTGCAACCATTCTGACACATGCTGTGAAAAGATACTGATTTGCTAAAACTACAACTGGCTTTTTGTTAGCATGAAACTTCAATCAGTCAATAATGAAACCATTAGCAAAATATCTGCAGTCTGGACTTGGGGAAGGGGGATATTTTCATGAGAAATATAAAGAAAAAAGGCAAAACATATACTCTCTCTAAAAGTCATTGATATTTTTCTTCTTCAGGGAGAAAATTCTTGAGGTAAAGTCAACAAAAACACCTGACAATACTTCCTAGAAGCTGACCTGCCTTATGGGGAAAATGAAATAGGTGAGGAGACCTGATCAAGGAATTGCAATTAGAAAGGAAGCCCAAAAAAAGGATCATGGAAGAAAAAAGAGGCAGAGAGATGAGAGTGACCATCTACTGCTAGGATGAGAGGGCTGTGTAGGCAAGTTGCCACCTGTTCCTGCCAGCAAATGCCTTGGAAAGACACTTGGCCAGCTCAGAGTCAGGGCCTGCGTAGTTTGGGATGTGACTCACGCATGCATGGAGTGCTAGAACAACCAGTGCAAGGTGAGTGTCCATGGGGGCAGACAAGGGGCTGGGGCATACATAGCTGGCATCTCTGGCAGGACAAGCATATCTCATTTACTCTGGACAAACATTCACACTCTGCTTATTCACCAACAGACTGAGAGTCACATATTCTCCACTCTCCACAATACATGAGTCTGATGTTCAAAGTTAGCATTGACCAAGTCGCTACAGCCCTGGGTATCTTTCTTTGACTTGCCTCTCTTCTAGGGAATCAATCTGAAGGAATGTGTAGAATTGATACCTACTGGCTGCCTTGAGTTCTGGGGACCTACCAACTGTTTGCTGTGTGTTCTTCAGCAGCCAGTAACTGATCCAGCCTCCCTATTGCTGTTCATTTCTGCACTTTAAATAAAGGTAGTACCAGCAGTCTCAGAAGTCCTTTTTAACTCTTCTGGTAAGAGTCCCAGTAAGTGAACGGTCAATATTACCTTTTGATAATGAACAAGATAGCTCAAACTTCTAAGTCTCCTCTCCAAAAGATAGCCATCTGAAATTGGCCATTTTAAGGAGAAAATCATTGAGAAGATCTAACATGCATTACATACATTCCCTTAGCTGCTCAGTACACTCTAGTGGGGCATTTGGTTTTATTTATTTGCAGAGATAGAATACATCCTTGGAACACTTCCCTCTCTAGCTACTCAACATAGAGCAAGCTGTTATAGCAAATACCCCTTAGATTGCATAACAACAGCTGTTGCTCTGGAAACAAGTTAACACTTTGGTTTCCATAAAATGCTTCACTTTTCTCAACAATGAAATCAATTGCTCCATTGATGTAAATAATACCTTTGACCAGCACAGACTAGAAGCAATGGTTTTCAGTACTAAGAGAATCACTTCATAAAAATAGATCATAGTTTAAAATAATGATTTAAAAGTTACTTTAATATTATGTCTATGTGCCCAAACATGTTTTTAAAAAGTAACAAATATTAAAAGAAAGACTGATATTAACTCAAAATATATCAAAACTAAAAATTCGAATAATAGATCTTACCAATTCTTCCCTAATTAACCAGTTGATTTTGTCTTAAAATATATATTACTTGTGTGTGAAGTAAAGGAACTATCATTTCCCCTACATTGTTATCATGAAGGTCACTTGGGAAATGCAGGTAGCGCACTGCAGAGCTTTACCTTTAGGATGAGAAACTGAAACACACTTGAGTTTTCTTGGCTTTGAAATGACAGTCATAAATCCTCACAGTGCTGTACTTTAGATCCCAGAGGGCAATATATGCAGAATATAGGGTTTGCTCACTGAGTCCAAGTAATAGGAACTCCACATCTGTTACCATCAATCCATTCAGTATATAATGAGAAAGAAAATAAACCATTGTTGTAATAATTGTGATATTTTAAGATAACAAAAATATTTTGTACTTGTCAGTAGATCTGTAAGCTTAATAAGCAGAACTAAGAAATAAGGTTGTAAATGAATAGGTGTGAAGAAATCATGATGGTGTCTCAGCAATATATGGCTTCAGTTACTGGTAAATTCACAAGGGCCAATTCCTCATGGCAGCACTAGAATTTATCAAACAGTGTTTATGTTTATCACCCATATATTACCCTGACAGAAGGAATAAAGAAAAAAAAAAAAGATGACACAAAATGTAAACTGTTAAAAGGAAAATAGTGGTGGTAAGTCTGAGGAGAAAGAAATGCAGATTATAAAACATGAGGTCAGATTGCTGTGGACAGTCTGCCAGATCCAAAGGTCAGATTCCAGTCCATGCCTTCTTGGCAACACTTGGCCAAGCTTATCACTCCTTCCTCCTCAGAGAAAACTGTTCTGTCTGGATTCTAGAACACCACACCACTCTAGCTGCTCACAACAGTGGGACCCCCTTTTCTTCCTAACCTCTTCACAATGGAGCATCCCTGAGCTTAGACCTTACACTGACCTCCTTTCTACATTCACTCCCAAATGATCTCATCTTGTCCATGGCTTTAAATATGGCTCCACTCAGTGAACTCACACGCAGACCCTGCCTTGCCCCTTGACTCTAGACTCTATCACCCAAAAGCCTCTATAACTAGGAACTCTCAACTTAACCTGGCCCCAAACTAATAAAGCTTCGTCTCAAAAATCATCTCTCCCTCAGCTTTCCCTATCTCTAATAATAACAACTTCATCCCACCAGTTGCTAGGGACAAAGCAGGTCATCATTGGCTGTGTACTTTCCCTCACACCCCACGCCCAGTCCATTAGCAAATCCGGCCAGCTGTTTCTACAGAATATAACTAGATAAAGTGAACTTCTGCTTCCAGGAAAATGAAGCAGACTTCCCCCCCCCCATTGTTTCTTTTAATCACAACTAAAACTCTTGGACATCACTTAAGAAATAAACCAAAAAGGATATGGAAAGGCGGAGAGGGGAGAAGAGTAATTACAGAACTTGGAACTCAAGGAATGACAGTGTTAAGTTCTGTGGGTTTTCTTTTTAGCTCACTCATAGTATTAGAAAGATCAATAACCAGAAAACAGAAGCCTGGTCTGTCTAGACGAAGAACCAGGAGTGGAGAAGCCAATCAAGATAAAATACACTTAGACAGTTACTAATTACTACAGCCAAACACCATAGAAGAAAGTCTGAGTGGAGAGTCTAGATTTCACCCTCATCAGATTATAAGGGATATTCCAGCCCCCCTGCTACAGGGTTATCAGAGGAAGAAGAGAAGACTTTCATCATCACTAGGTGGTAAACTTTGGGCCCCACCCATGTTGTCAATGGAGACTGAAAAACATGCAATTCAGAAAGGCCAAGAATCATAGACCAATAACTCTGTCCCCCCAGAAAACTGCTCATCTAATGGACTGAGAGCCACCTAATAAGGCAAAAACACTTTAGAAAATAACCACTCCAGTCAACCACCAAAAAACAGCAAAACCCATGAGTGGACCCTAAACTTTGACCTGAGGAATCTGTAATAAGGCTCCTCTGCTTCTCTCCTCCCTGCAAATGCATGTTGCAGAGACAACTGAACAGTCCTGGGAAATGGGCAGGTTTCCTGAGTGAAGAAGAGCATTGGCAGGGTAAGAGGACAGGACCCTGAGATGTTGCAGAGACAACTGAACAGTCCTGGGAAATGGGCAGGTTTCCTGAGTGAAGAAGAGCATTGGCAGGGTAAGAGGACAGGACCCTGAGATGTAATCCAAGGGAATGGACAGAGAGCAGAGCAGGAGGTAGAACAGGTCTGAAGATCTCAAAACAAAATCAGCAAGACATGGAGGTCTAGCTTTAGAAAGACATGCTTGGAAAGAACTGCCTTTATGGCATTGGAGGGGAGAGTGTTACTGGTGTGACCCAGAACTTCAGCAAGAACAGAGTATTATCCATTTCCCTGTTGTTCCCTTCTTTGCAAACCCAAACCTCTTTCCCTAGATTGTCCCTTCCATTGGACAATCACCCTTTTGGCAATCCACCAGGCTATTCTTAAGTTTGTTTCTTTTTCTTTTTTTTTTTTAATTTATTTATTTATACAGAACCGGGGTACAGGCCAGAGATGCGGAGGATGAGAGGATTCACCTGAGACAGAGTGGAGAGCAGAACAGGCAGATGGACAAAGTACACTGCTGAGAGGAGCAGCGAGCAGGTCAGGAGAGGTCTGCCGCGCCATGTGGATCTCCTCTCCTCCAGGGCAGGTGGGGATCGAACTCATGTGGAAGTGGCCGTAAGTTTCTTAGTGCAGTGCTTTAACCCACTGTGCCACCAGGGAGAGCCCCTTAAGTTTGTTTTTTAAGGCTTCTTTTTCTTTCTACTTTGTAGACTGTTTTCACTTCTTTCTTTCTCCATCTAAGTATAGTTGATATTTTATTGTCTTCTTCCCTATGATGTGTTTCCTGAAAGATTGTTCTGATATCAAAAACCACCTCTGTAATTCCTCACAAGAATCTGTTATGCTAATTAATGTTTTCATCAAAGTCAATTTCACACATCAAGCTATTACCAATTATTCCCACCATCAATTGTACATTTAATATGTCTAAATCCAAATGAAATTCCCATCCTCCACTTCAAAAACTGTCTCCACCTCTTGTTTCTCATATTTCCATCCTCCTTACCAAGTTTTCTCAGTTGAAACTATTCACAATTCAATATTAGGTGGCAAGCAATTTGATTCAATGACAAAGAAAATAACAAACAATAACAAAGAAAACTAGCTCCTATCTTTTAATTTACCATTCACATTCTAAAAACATACTCTATAGGAGATAAATTATGAAAAAGTTTCCCCTATAAGATATCTAAACTAGAGGCGGAAACTTGCATATTTAAAATTTGAGCAGCTCTTAGATAAAAAAAATATGGAAAAATGCATGATAAAGGTGAAATATATAGTTGTCGTTATGATGATTAAGAGCATGTACAATACTCATAAAAGGGATTGGAAAGAAATACACTAAAATTGTTTGGAGGGAAGTAACAATATTACCATTTATTGTAGATTGTTTAAATTGAATGACTCCTTCTTCAAAAGGAAATTTTTCATCATCCTACATTTCTCCAGCTTTTTGTTTGTTTGTTTGACTACTAACATTTACAAATCAACTCTTAGGCTATTTCTATCTATTATTCTCTTCTCATCTTTGCTTTTCTGCCCTTGTTTAAGCCCTGCTGACATTCAGGCAGGATTGTGAAGCTAGCTGCTGGTGAGGATCGTTTAGGTTGATCCTCTCAAAACTTACCCCCGTTCCTACCTCTTCCTCTCCTACTCCGGTGACTAGAAGAATAACACGTCCCAACACAAACAGAAGCCATACAACTCAGTGTGGCTGTGAAGGCTATGGCACTAGCATTCCTCAACCCCAGAACTGGGGGGGACGCTTCCCTTTAAAAGGTAGAATACGAAAGGTGATAACTAGCCATTAACAAAGGATGGTGGGAATAAAGGCTGAAAAATCCCTTCCAACACATTATTATAGCAGATGCACTGGAATGCCTTCTGTGGGTGAAAAGATTTCTTATTTTTTTTTTTTTAGCTATTGTTTATTCTCTTTATCTTAAGGCTACTGCATTGCTAACTAATATCTTACTTAGCTTATTCTTTCCTGCTTCTATCCTTGTATCTTCACTTCAGGAAGAAAAGACCAGGACAAAATGCTAAGTAAATGAATGCTGGTAATAAAAACAAAACACATCTAGATGTTGTAACAGTGTCGAAGACCTGAAAGCTACAACAAGTTATAAAAAAAAAATTAAGAGCAACCTAGATACATTTATACAGTTTTTAAAAATCCCTACACATATCAGTTAGGTACTTAAACATCATAGAATACAATATAGTAGATACAGTGCATAATGTAGAAAACAGACTCTCAAAATTATTAATGTATTCAGTCTCAGGGGATACAATGGTAACCAAACACTTCCATGGGATTTAGAATTGAATTGGGTAAAAGTACATGCCAGGCCCTTTCTGGTGGCTCAATGGGTTAAATCATAGCATGTGAAGCTATCTGAAGTCACTGTAGCATGAGTTCGATCCCTGGCCAGGAAGGTATTTCAGTCCATCTGCCTGTTCTGCTCCCTACTCTGTCTCTGTGAATACTCTCACCCGTCCCTGCACCTCTGCCTTGTACCCCAACTCTTGTATGCATAAAAAAATCAATATTTTCCAAAAAGTGCATGCCAAATATAATCACACAATAGTTGAAATCTATGTAATAAATGTTAAAATTGAAGAATGGGTTTTATAAGGGAGACCTTGGTCTGGTCCACGTAGAGTGAAGAACAGGCCGTCAAAGGAAACTTTCTTAGAAAACCACAGTTTGTAATAACTCAGAGCATAAGCCTGCTTTCTTAGAGAATGAACAGGAGAGGTTGGGACAAGAGACACAACATCTGGGAAGAGGAATAGTGCAAACGAAGGAACAACACTGATTCTGAAGTGGCAAGCTTACGTGTGCGTGTCCTTTCCAACTCATAGATGAAAAATGAAATCACTAACTAGACCAGGTTCTTTCCTATGAAACCATTCTTTAATGTGATCATTTATAACTCAGATTTTAGTCTAAG
>NW_004567121.1:6351978-6454414 GCF_000260355.1 Condylura cristata | reverse complement strand
GATGATACTAAATGCATGAACTGTGACTGAATTTAAACATGAATAAAATACAACATCTAAATTCTGACAGAACTCAAAAGGTAATAGAATTGTTTAATGAACTTTGAACTGTGCAAGTCTAACTCCAAAAAAAATTCTAAGAATGAGACCACCCTCTCTAGATTGGGGAACAAGTTAAGTAACTAGATTGGATCATCATTGAATTTTAAATATATATTAAGGGTTTTACAAATGAAGCCAATGTAAAATTAATTTGGTTTATTATTATTGTTGAAATATAATTAAGAAGACATAGTCAAAAAGACAGTTAAAAATTAGGGTTTTTTGTTGTTGTTCATTGTTCTTTATAAGATTATCAATAAACAAAATCCAAAGAGCTGCACCTTTAATCCACTCTGCACTGTGCAAACAGCCAAATGGCTCTGTGGAGCCTCAGTTTCCTTACTATGACAAGAATGATTTCATCAGCAGATATAATGATTCTAAAATAGTCTTTCCAGAAAAATCATACCTCACTGCATTATTTTCACTGATTTCTACATTGGCTAATGTTACCTATAAAACCTCAAGAGAGTGCTAGCTAATTTTACTAGTCACTGAACAGGTCAAAATACGTCAGATTTTACAAACACTTTCAATTTGACAAGTTAGCAAATGCGTAATACTGGATAATTATGAAGTCAAATAGGGGTTCTGGAGCTTAGTGAAGATTATGTGGCCTCATTAACTAGGAAACACATTTTAGTCAAGTACAGTCCTTTTGATGATATCCCTGCTTTTCTCTTGGATAAGGAAATAAAAAGCAAATTCCTCTCAAATATCAGATATTTTTATATATTATGAAAATAACTGAGACTTGTATATACCACTTCTGTTGTGGGACATGCTTCTTTGTATCACACTCATTTTTACTCAAAGTGTTTGCTAAAGTTGCTTAAAGTCAATAAAGAGTTACAATAGGTATGCCAAAGAGGAGTGTTGATAATTAAAAAAAAAAAAAAAAACTGGAACAAGGTTTTGTCACTAGATCCAAAAAAATGACACAGTAATTATATGCAGTGCTACATAATAATTCTAACTGTAATTGCAGTATAATTTTTCTGACATGCATTTACTATCCACCTCCATCATAATTATTATGCATAGATTATACTACCTTGTTTTTTTTAAGTTCACCATTATCTCCTTGTGGTGCAGATTTTCAAATATGTAGGTTTATTTTAAAATAGATAGTGCCTACATATATTTCTCATCAGAGGACCTCCACATATGAATAATAACCACAATACTAATACATCTGCAGCCCTTTACACAACCAAATGTTCTGAAAAGTCAACATGTACTACTTCTTAATTCATTTTATAAAATGAGAATGACAGGGAAGGGACACGCTTTTTCCATTTTTTTTTTTTTTTGTAATACAAAATGATCCCACTCTTTGCAAGCATTCTCTTCTCTCTCTCGTGAGAAGAGATGTAAATAAGATGTTTATGCAGTTTCAATGGGACCAACCATCCACTACACCCACATTTCAGAGGTGACAGACCACAGCATCCAGGTGGACAAGCACAGCTGCATGTCAGCTCACCTCTTTTCCTAGAAGACCCCACACCAGTTCTCAATGTCAGACTAATGATGTGATATAAGCAAATGTTATTTCCTTTGATAAACTCAAAACGAAACCATAATATATGACAATGTGTATTTACAGAAAGAAGAAAAATGGAGGAATGATATAAAACTTCATTTGTTTATATGATGGTTAATTTTATGTGTCAACTCGGTTAGACTATCGTGCCAGTTTTTGGTCAGAAACTAGTGTAGAGATCGCTGTAAATGTATTGTTTAGATGTGATTAGCATTTACAATCAATTGACTATAGCAAAAGCAGATAATAGGGAATGGGCCTCATAAAATCAGCTGAAGAGCAACAATTGAGTTTCCTAAAGAAGGGACTCTTCCAGAGATGGCAACATGGAAATCCTACCAGTTTTCAGACTTCAGACTCAAGACTGTATCAGCTCCTATCTGAATTCTGCTTCAGGCTCACAGATTTCAGGCCTGCCAGACTCCAAAATCACAACTCAACAGATCAACGCCTTCAAATCTCTCCTTCAATCTCAACCTTTCTCTCTCTCTCCTTCTCCCCCCTCCTTTCTCTCATCCTAATATAAATTTATTTGAAGCATTAAACAGATTAGCTCTTCTCTTTGAAAAACAAAATTTGAGAGCTCTGTTTATACCACTGGGAAATTCTATACTAATCCATAGTTTTAAGGTTAAGATAAAAAATCCTTTATTAAAATCGTATGAAATCAGCTGAAAATAAAAGTTGACATATTCAATTTATGTAGTTCCTATAAAAATACATTTATATATGCCATATTATATGTACTTTCTATCGAACAAATAGCATGAAGACACGAAAGAAGTAGATAGTCTTGATTCCCAGTTAAAGACATCTCTCCTTCTATGGGATATCACACACAGCTAAGGTCAGTCATTTTTGTAGGAACCAGTAACATAACTATACTCTTATATGTAATGATTACCAAAAACTTTTTTAAATGCAGGGTATATTGTAAAATATTTTCAATTTGTAAGGCTAGTTGTAGGTCATTTGAATCCCACGAAATTTTAGGTGATTAAATCCTAATGGATATCTCTGATTTCAAATTACAAAACACTTCTCAAAAATTACCTTTTAAACTAGCAAATATATTTTAAAGCCTTTATTTTTGGACCAAAGTCATATTCTATTAGAATTATAAACGGTGGGGTCTCCCTCATGGCACAATGGGTTAAAACACAGCACTGCAAAGCTGGCAGCAGGTGCTTCAACATGAGTTCAATCCCCAACCAGTGAGGTGACCCACATGGTACAGAAGACCTCTCCTGTCTCACCCCCTATACCCCTCATCAGTGTACTTCTTCAATTTGCTTGTTCTGTGTCACTCTGTCTTTGGTGAATCCTCTTAACACTCCTGTACCTCTGGACTGTAGCCCAGTTCTGTATGCATAAATAAATCTTGGGAAAAAAATTATAAATGGCATGTTGAAAATGATATACTATCATTTTATATACAATGGATTGATATCATTATTTTATACAAATAAAATGTTGAAATTATTTTTCAATTGCCCCGTAAATTTAGTACTGGGAATCTTTCAGAAAGACAAGTCCCCGTCAGAAGCATGCTAAAGACAGAGTACTTACTAACTGCAGAGTCGTAAGATGTAGAATTGTGTTCGCCTCTCAGGAAGGGATATGGAGACAGGTAAGCATGGGTGCAGTTCTTCGATGACGGTTGGTTGGCTGGAAAGAAGAATAATGTGATTATATGATACTGAAAAGCTGCATGAAGACTCATTCCTAAAAGAAGAGAAAAATAGGCTCTGGGAGTATACAAGAAATACACTTCAGGTTCAATCAAATTAAGAGAATTATTGACTAGTGAGCTACAACCTCCTAAAAATGTCATATGAAGAAGGAGAGGAGACCTAGAAAGCATATTTACTCAAAACCTCCAAAGAAAGTACATTTCAAAGAAAAAAATGCCCTAATGTCCTCTCAAAATTAAATATACCACAATTAATCTGTAATCACAATCACATTTTCCAGTTCCTAACATAATTCCTGGCACATAGCAGGTACACAAAAATTATTTTTAAAAATTAATAAGCATAAATTTAACATTGATTCATTCCAGTTAATGAATTTTGTCTCTATACTGTATTTTTAGAAGAAAGACACAAATGCTAGAACATATAAGTGAAATCAAATGCATTTATAGCATTTAAAGAAACAACACTATGCTGTTTGAAAATGTGAAGTTTTTTTGCTCTCTACCTTTTAAAGAGGAGTGGAATAATCTTCCTCTCTCTATGTCCTTGTCAAAATTTTCCTCTTATGACCTTACTTATTCTACTGCCAAAGTTTAGTAATTTCACAACAAATTGCAAGCTTATTCTCCTCCCCAAATGAATATAAAAACATTAAATATTCCTCTCAAAATACCATTTCATCATTAATTTATTATTTTTACATATGTCACCTTGCCATCAATTGGCTTAGGTCTTTAGTAAGCTCATATTTTTATTGCATATTCCATATTCTTAACTATTGCATAAATACATTACTTTGATTTATCATAGAATATTTGATAAGGTAAGAAATTATTTCAACACACAATAAGCTGTAGGTAATTGTGATTTGAACACAATAAGATAAAGGCTAGTTATTTTCAATGAATTGATTTTCAAAGATTAATACAATCTAGGAAATACTGTTAAAATAATGCCTCATATTTAAAAAAAAAAGCTATTCTACTTCAAAAAGGAACTTTAAAGTTTCCATGAGAAAATGCAAACATCAAAAGCAAGACATTTCATGAGATTGCCCACAACCTTGGTTAAAGCATGAATAGAGGAAGCTTTCATCTACCCTGTTGGTAATTAAGTCTCATTATAAAAAAGATTTTTCTTGACTTTGAAGTCATGAACATAAAATAACACATCTCTATTTTAAGATTTTAAATTTGAGATTTCAAGGGTTTATAGCAAAAAATATATTTATAACAGCAATAATAGACACTTGAAGAAAATACTATAGATAGCATTTGTCTTATTAAGTGTAGAGTACTTTAAATATATACAAAGAAATAGTAGGAGAGAGTTCAGATTTACCATAAATATGCAGACTCTTATTTTATGTTAGAAAATAAAAATTATTACTCCTCTAGCTATTTATTTCTCCCTATTAAAAAGGAATCACATAAACTTTGAAGATATCCTATTGAAATTCTACAGTTAAAAATACAATTCTATTCTGTAAGCAACATGAACTACATTAGAAGGTTTTCATTGGGGGAAATAGAGCTAAAGTTTACTTACTGTACCAGAATTTCCAGATATTGGGATCATTTTCTTCCACAATTCCATTAAACCAACACCTCCAGAAGAATCCTTCATGATGGAAAGTGATGTTCTCTATCTGCACAAAACACAAATGAAGTGATTTGTTGTCTACAAAAGGAACACAATCTAAATTATTCCACCCAGGAAAAATGTTCAAACAATGTATTTTATTCCAAGTAATGATGATCGGTAGATTTCTACATCTCTTCTATGAAGAAACAGACACTCCACTACTATTCTTTGATTTCAAGAAGATATGTAAGTCTATCCTGCTCACTTCCAAGTACAACAGTATTTTGAAGAAGAAACGCACATTCTGTTCACCTGAACACCTCCCCACTTCAGTTGCAAGAAGCCAATAATCTGATCCAAAAGCCACCAAAAAGAGTAAAACTCCCAAAGCACCAAAGAGAGCCCCAAAAAAGATGGCAATATTTAGTCTCATTTTCAATTCACTTGTCTCCCTTTAAGTAAAATAAAGAATTAAAAGGCAGACACCTAGCTTCTCAATTAAAAAAAAAAAAAAAAGGATAAAGATTTTTGAGTAGACAGAATCTTGTTGAGAAGCCTGTTCTTGCTCATGTTTTGGTTGCTTCTCACCCACACCAGCTGGAACATTTGTTTTCCCTTTGCTCTCCCCTGGCTGGACTCCAGCCCAGCAGCTGAGAATGGACAGCTATTTTAAGAAACTTATTGAGAAGCTTGCTTTCTCTCTCCCGTGGGAATCAAAAAATAGCTGACCTTCCCCTGGCTGTAGAAGGGAGTATTAGGAATCAGTTAAAGTCATCAGTATTGCTGTTTAGTAATCCATCGAAGTGAAAAGATGAAATAGTATGACATCATTGATTTATCGGTCTTAAGTGTCTGAACAAGCCCCAAATAGTTGAGAGTGTCCATTACAACCCGAAAGACACATAAGACACTCTATGGAGGTATGTAAGTCATAAAAATAAAGAGCCACAGAGACTTCTCTTGAAGACAGCTGAAGCTGTAATTAGTCTTAATTTCTTTTGGACATTTGGGGGACAGGAAATTATCTATGGGTCAAATAGTTGAACAACTCTAAGTTCACATTTATCTAAGTGTCCATAGCCTAGACATTCAGATGTGTGCTCAAAATATTGTGAATAAATGATTTAAAGCATAAAAATGTACTTTATACACTATTGATATACAAAATAGCACCTTTTTTTAAAGTAGTCTGATCCTCTCTTTTCTCTCTAAGTGCCCTCAAGTGAGCCGCCCTTCCTAACCTTTGACTGACTTCACACGTCTTCATTTCAGGGATGGACAACAGATGACCTAGTCAAGCAGAGCTGTGGTGATTGTTTAAGGGATACAGAGTGATGGGAGCCATGTTGAAGAAAGCCTCTATCAGAGTGATGGGAGCCATGTTGAAGAAAGCCTCTACCAGAGTGATGGGAGCCATGTTGAAGAAAGCCTCTACCACTGCTTTTACAAGAACATGGGGAAAGTGTTGCTTTTAAGCTAATAGGGAAGTAAACTTGGAGCTAATGATGGCCATCATCCCTTCTCTGGGGACAATCAACTGAGCAGTAAGCAGCACTCAGGGGAGAAAGACCAAGAAGTGAAAAGACACACTGTCAGCCTATGGCCTTCAAATTCAGTTTTTTATCTTGCATCTAAAAAACTTCTTAGTAATACAGAATCCCAGTGGTTCAAAAACTTCTTGGTCTCAGAAACTCTGTATGTTCACAGTATGTTCATGACCAAAGGGACTATTGTTATTATGATGGTATCTAAATATTTATTTACTTGTTTTGCATAGAAGAACTGGAGTCTAGGCCTTAGGTGCGGGAGGTGAGAGGATTCACCAAAGACGGAGTGGGAAACAGGACAGGCAGATTGCTGAAATGCACTGTGCTGAGGGGAGCAGCAGGCGGAGACAGGAGAGGTCTGAAGCAGGTTGTGAAGGTCAGATATCCCTGACTGGGGATCAAATTTAAGGTGTAAAACACTTTAAAAACAAAGGTCATTACTAAACAATCTGACGTTAAGAGGGATAGGGAAGAGAAAGAGACAAACGGATACAAACGATAATGGTGAGGAAAACATAAATAAATGAAAATAAAATGTTTCTCTTTCCCAAAAATACTTGAGAAGCAGGTTCCCTCCCCCCCATATACTTTAAAACAACATATACTCTACATGGATGCAAAAACAGATGAGAACACAGCTACCTTTTATTATATGAGAAATTGTAAGAGAATTGGGAAAAAAGGCAAAATAAATCCACACTTCTCAGAATATATATTGTTGGGGAAAAATATTCCTTTTAACAAAATATATTAACATAATGGATTTGTTGTTCATGTTATTAAGTGACTTTAAATAATTTGTCAAATTTGAAGTGTTTTACATTATCAAATTATCTACTATGTGTGTGTATGTATATACACATGTATATTTTTTAAAACATTTTCCTTTTTTTTAATATTTTATGTATGTATACAGATCTGGGGTACAGACCAGAGGTGCAGGGGCGGTGAGATGATTAACCAGAGACAGAGAGGGGAGCAGAACAGGCAGATAGAGGAAGTACACTGTGGAGGGGAGCAGCAGGCAGGCTAGGATAGGTCTGCCGCGCCATGTGGGTCACCTCTGGGTAGGGGATGGAACTCTCACTGAAGCTGCAGCAGCCAGCTTGCAGTGCTGCATCCTAACCTGTTGCGCCACCGGGGAAGGCCTCTACTATGTATATATTAGCATTTGTTTAAATCACTCAGACCTTGCTGCACACAATTCTCTGAAAGTTTGTTCCAAATGTCTGCATTTCATTTTTATGGTTATCTAATAATCATGTGCCTCTGCCACCTTTTCTTGATACAGTCGTCTGTCAGTAGAACTGAAGTTTGCTTCCGTGTCCTCGTTGGTATAAATGCAGCTGTGAACTTTGTGGAGAGTATTGGGGTTTTGCTGATTGTTTCATTTCTGTAGCTCTATCAAGAGTGGAATTGCTAGTTGGGTGATATACTTTTATTTTCACTTTTTTAAGGTAAATTCAGATTGCTTTTTGTAATGATTGCAACAGTTCATGTTCTCATCATTTTTCTCAGTATCCTCAACTTGTTGTTGGGGATATTTTTAATGTGTGCCCTAATCACAGGTGTGAGATGGGAATCTCGTAGATTTGATATGCACCTGTCTTATCAAAAGTGATAATAAATATTTTTTTCACAGATCTTTTGGCTTCAGGATATTCTCACTGGAGAACTGGCCATATCTGCAGCCCATTTATTAATTGGGTTATTTATTTTATGTTGTTGAAGTGTATGAGTTTTTAAAATACATCCTGTATATTAATCTTTTATTAGTTATATACTGTGTAAATATTTTATTCTCTTTCATGTTATTCAGTTTATTAATATTTTCTGTTTTTTTAATTCTTGTTGGCCTAGCTAGAGGTTTATCAGCTTTGTATGTTCTCAAAGAACAAGTTGATTTCTATTTCTTTCATTTATGCCCTAATTTTTATGATTTCTTTCCTTCTACTAACGTTGGTTCTTGTTTGTTCCTCTATTTCAAGTTACTTTAGTGTGATCATTGTTTATTTGAATTTTTCTTGCTTTTTAATATGGGCATGTATTGCAATTATTTTTCTGCTGTGTCCTGTACATTCTGGTACCTTGTATCATCATTTTTATTCCTCTCAAAGTAGATTTTAATTTCTGCTTTGATTCTCTCTTTTATCCAATTACTATTAAGCAACATGCTTTTAGTCCTCATATATTTATCAGTGTTCCTGTTTTTTGTTTTTTCTCTTATAGTTGATTCTTGGTTTTATGACACTACAGTGTCAAGTGAGTTCAGCATTTGGGTTCCTTCTATCCCGTCCTTAGCCAGATATCTTTCTTGATAAAACAAAATAAAATGAAACTCCCTATTCTGGTTAGCATTACAAATCTGGCTCAGGATTACTTCAAAAGGCTGACTTCTTACCAAATGCCCCTAATCCTCACTATACCCATAGAGAGCATTCTCCTTCCTGGATCACTGGATCACTGTAAGGTCCCCAAATTTTTACCTATTCTATTTATATCTGATTAGATGACTCATCTGCTGAACTCTTCATTAATTCATTAATTAGCCCAAGTCTCTATTACATACTATATGTGCTCCTAGTGTGGCAAAGCTCTTTCAAATGGGACTCTATTATTCATTTTTTCCTTACAACATTGTTCATTTTATACAATATTTGATTTCTCCTCTCCTCAGATTTCCCTTTGGGGTGGGGGTGGGACATGGGGTATCCCCAGGTCATCACTCAACTTGGGAGTTGAGCCAAGTCTCAAAGGGCAGCGCTGCCCAGACTTCTCTACAAGGAAGGGAGAGGGTGACAGACCCCCTCTGAAACAGCAAAAGTAGAGTCCAGGAACTCAAAGTTCTTTTGAGAACAGGTAAAGAGTAAATGGAAGAGGACAGAGACATGTTGTGGAACCAGGTATTCGAAGGTACCATATATCCAGCTAAAACTGCTGGCTTTATTTTAATTTGCTTTTTCATTCTAAAAGTCCCTTGAACCCTTTGCTCACCCCTGCCTATCCACCCCCCACACACATTCTGATTATTTCTACTGTTATAATTTTATTTGGAGAGACTTTTGATTTTCTGGAAACAACTTCCATTTTAGAGGAATTGTGGCACTTAGAGAAATTGTAGCAAAGTGTTTTTAATTTTTTAATAAAAAATTGTTTGAAAGTCAAGCTTTTAAAATCTAGAGACAAGAAAATCATTGGCTTTCCAAAACAGTGTATTTAATTTTCTCCTTGATTTTTACAAATTAAATAAAAACCAAAGGCTGAATGTCTGTGAGCAATGGAAAGTTTTGTCTGCTTTGTGTTCCAATGTCTTTATTTAGTTAACTGTGCTTTATTAATAATAAATTCACTGAAACTTAGCAGTAACTTCAAGTCATATTTAATTTGCAAGTGCTAATGAGCAAAACATTCTTTTATTCCAAGGCCATAATTTCCAATACTGATGTTGTAATACATTCTTAATCATCTCAAAATATAATGAAATTATGTAGGTATTCTCAAAACAAAATTAATTATGGTTCACTTTTTTTTTAATTAAGAATGGCAATGCTTAGCACTCAACAACGCTGAACAAATTTGTAAATAAATATAGAAATCAAACTCTGGCTTCTATAAATTGGTAATTTATGTTCCATAACACTGGAATGCTTTTTCGGGGACTTTGGGGGTAAATTCTCTTTTGTCATGGACTGATAGGTCCAGAATTCTTATCTGTCATTCCAACAACCAAACACGGAAAGCCAAAAACGTTTAGCAAATGAGACCTAACTGGCACGATGTTGTATATAAACTATAGTGTTAATTCTCATGTATTTTGTTATATAAGTATGGAAATATTTGATCTTTTATAGTTCCAGTGAGAGTGTTAGGTAATGTACAGAATATGCATATTACTCTTCCAAAATCCCCAAAATTCTGGGTTCCAAAAATATTTTATCCTGAAGGAAACAAATAAGCGGCCATATTCCGTTCTATACACCAAACCATATACTGAGTGATGACCCTACAATCCACTGCTGTCCTGTGATCTTTGATACAGATGTTTGCCACTGCACCATCACCATTTCTCTGTGCCTCTAATGATCTTTTTTATCTTTTCTGTATAGTTCTTCGTTTTTATGTACCTTTCTCTCCCCTGCATCCCCCACCCACCAATGTGACACCCGGACCACATCCTATAATCTTAAGATTATTTCACAGGCTTTCTGATCTCATATGTAGTACTGGAACAACAAATTTAATTTATGGGGGTTATAATGGTTCTGTTCTTGCTTACTGTGTCATCCCTAACACCTAACATAATGCAGATAACATGCTCAGTAAGAATTCAGCTGATCAAATAGCAATCCTATTGACTGAAAATGAATTGGGTTGAACACTGCCATCTGGTGGCCACAGGTAAAATATACATTCCATTGTACACTGGTAAGATGTTAGGATTTATATAACACAGACTGGGCTGCAAGGTCTTACTATTTTCTTAGTATTTCATGCTGAACAGCCTTAACTAAAATGATTCCATCAAATTACCAAGGCGCTGATGAAATAGCCCATATTGAACAGCACAGGAACAAGGCCCATAAGCTCACTCACCTCATTAATTCAGGCCATTTGCGCTTCATTAAATTGAGACTCCTTATACAAGTAACTCACACAAAGGAAGCTATATTACAAAAATATTCTTTGCCTTAAAGAAGCACTATTCTTAGCTCTGTGCTCAACTCCATAAAGAATTCTATTAGTACATTAAGGAGCACTAACTCTTTCAAGGGACTAAAAACTTAGAGTTTATTTGTTAAAAACTTTCCTTCAAATGGGGGGGGGGGGAGGGAAATGCATGGGACTATGGTGGTGGCACTGGGGTGATTTGGTGATGGGAAACCCGCGGGGATTACAATCGAGATGAAAAAAAAAATGTGCAAAATGATGTAAAAATAAACTTTGTAATAAAAAAAATGCACACAAAAAAAAACTTTCCTTCAATTTAAATCAATGCCAAAAAAAGAAAAATCATTTCAGAAAGAAAACTGGGGCCCAAAGGAGAATATTTTTCTCTATAGAACTAGAAATCAAAATGCTGCACACTTCATAGGCATCTATTACACTATGATATCCATTTAAAATATTGTAGTATTGATATCATTTACTCATCCTGCTTCCTGAAATTCTTTCTGAGGGTATAGATTATACTCCATATGCTGCAACTGTGTGAATGAAAAAGGTTATACTCCAATATGCTGCTATTGGTTGTGAAAGTGCTTTACATGAAAGTTGTGTGTAGTGACCTGAGTCTTGATTTAGAGAAATATTTATTTATCCTTGGCACTGGGATATGTTGCCTTCTCCTTACATACTTTGTCACTGAGTCTTTTTTTGTCCATAAAGATGAAGGTAGGCTGTTACTTCCCACTCCAGATAATTTTCCCAATGTGGAGGTGGGAGAGAGAGAGGCGGGGGAGGGGAGCTGGGAGCTGCAAAGACACATCTGTGTGAACTTAAGGTACCAAGTCTCCAAGAGGAGACAATTGTTGGTGCTGCACAGTCAGAAGTGCCCTGAAGAAATGCTACTGTCTTCAGGATTATTGAAGATGCCACCAGTTCTGCAGGGATGGCTCAAAGCTTTTTCTTCATGTATTGCTCAGCCAAGTCCTTTAGGTTCTGTTTAATTTAATTGCTATGTGGTGTGATAGCAATGCTTAGAAATGAGGCTCT
This sequence comes from Condylura cristata, assembly GCF_000260355.1. Classification (NCBI taxonomy): domain Eukaryota; kingdom Metazoa; phylum Chordata; class Mammalia; order Eulipotyphla; family Talpidae; genus Condylura; species Condylura cristata. The sequence continues at coordinate 6,442,226 of NW_004567121.1, read as the reverse complement.
ATCTAGATACACAAATAACAACTGAAAAAAAAAATTGACAATATCTACAAAATAATGACAGCCAGCACTCATTCTGCCAAACACTATGCTAAACATTTCAGGCCCATTATTCATTTAACCGTCACAATTACCCACAGCAATAAGTGCTATGTTTTCCCCCACGCATCTTCAATGAGGAGATTGAGGCAACTCTGAATCTTTCTATGGCAGTATTTCAGACTAGCTGTTCCACCTAATTCATATAATATAAGAATGCCCTGGGTGTGCTTGGAAATAGGGGCTCCAAGAAGCTACAGGGGTAATTGAGGTTAAATGAAAATATAAGAGTAGGAGTCTAAAGTGTCACCCTGAGACATAGAACTAAGACCAGGAGTTAGATTCTCTACGCAGATTCCATTTCAATATCAGCTGTCAAAGAATTATAATGTAAGTAATGTGACTTTTATTTTCACACGGGAGGTGCAGCATTGGAATGACCATTCTGACCATCTTTTCTATAAACAACTAGATCAATTTCAAATTAATGGTTTCTCTTAAACGCATGGGAGAACTGTGATCTTGCTTAAATGACGCAACAATCTGCGGATAAACAAGCTCCTATAAGGAGAAAAAGGGCCTAAGCATTTGCTACTTTATAGTTGATAATGCTGAGTATTATACTAGTATTATGCTAGTAGCTAAGAATTTCTAGTGACTTGTCTCCATGACCACGTTTTCTTTTATCACTTGTCAGTACACTGTTTTATTTACAGCGGTTTTATTCTTTAAATATTGTGTGGTTACGGTTTGCTATTTATCATATTTATTTATTGTACTTCAGGAAACTCGAACCTCTACTCGGGCTGAGACCATGTCTTGTTCACACTGCACAGCCCCAGAGAAGTGTCAAGTAAAGCAGCTGCAGATTCCTCATAACTCTGTAGAGCTGGTCTATATTATCTCCTTCTGTTTCTCAAGTAGGCAAATCGAAGCTTGATGGGGCCCATCTAAATTATTCTGGGTCCAAACAACTCATGCCCCAAATCTGGGTATCTTCCTGCAAGAACTGGTTCCTGCGCAGGTCATCCCCTCCTCACTCCTCACACAATTCCTTCCCGCCTTCCAATGGCAGGGACAGTGCGATCTTTAACCCAAGGAAACGCCAGGCATCACCATTACCATCAGCTTCCAGGCGACAAACTGTCCAACCCTGCCGGGAGTTGCTTACAACCCGCGAGCCGCGTCTGCAGGGTCCCGCCGCCTGGGGGCGGCCTCGCGGCGCTCCCTTCTGCGCAGGCGCACCGTGCCCGCTTCCGCTCGGGGCGGGGCCGGCGGCTGCTGCGGGCGTAGATGCACGGCTGCAGGCGTCCGCATGGCGCTCTGGGCGGGTCATGGCAGGGGCCTGCGGTCGCCCCCGGGGCAAGCAGACCCGGAGCCCCAGAAATCTCAGGGGGAGCCGAGGACGGGAAGCGAGGCGGGGGCTCCTCGTCCGGTCCAAATCCGCCGCTTCTTGTCCTGCCTTTACCTGGTGGGCTTCTTGGTGAGTGCTGGGCTGGGGGCGAAGTACTTAGTCCCAGACCTGGAACTCAGTTACGGGTGCTTTCTGTGCTTGAAGTACCCAGGGCAGATGTAACGCTCACCCAGGCGGCGTGAGAGCAAGCAGTGTGCCGGTGGTGGCACCCCACCTCTCAGACCTGCCCCGGCCCATAATCCGCTTCACTATACACCTGGCCAGGTTACCTTTTGACCTTCGAGCTTTCACCGGGCACACTTCATGGCGCCCCGCCCCTTCCTGCAGTGTAACACACCGCAGCAGTTGCCTTAGGTGTGATTAGTGGGCCGAGTTGTGCTCCAGGGTGACCCCAAGGTGTTAGATGCTGTCGCAGACACCTGCTGGCCAGAGTCTGTGCTCCTGGGCAAGATTGGGAAAGTCCAGCTACTGCAGTGGATGCAGTAAGAACACATAGGCCTCTACGTGGCAAGATCGGGGAAATCACTCTTGCTAACCCCACTAGGAAAGAATTAAGCACATTTTCATTAAGGTTACCAGTAGCCTGGAACGTTTCAAAGTCGAGTCACAGTGAATCATACACTTCTGCCTTTTGACAAATTATATATTGCACAAAGCAGATTTGATTTTCGCTGGAATGTGTGCGTGTGCTGGTTTAATAAGGACGATTATTTCGTTCCATGTAGAATGGAAAGCTTAGAGAACTGAGTGTATGGTAGGGCAAGTCATTCATCCATCCATGAATTCACTTATTTGTGGAATTCCTGAAAGTCTCCTATGTAGTAGGTACTGTGGAGCTCCCTGTAATACACAGTTCTTGCCAGAGAATTTATAATCTTTTTGGAAAGGTTGTATTGGTAGTTCATGGGTCATTAACTGCAGGAGCTCTAGATCTGCTTCTTCACCCTCTTTAGATGTGTTTCAGTTGCCCTAGTGAACCAATTTAGGTTAGCACATTGGGTCAGGACCTAGTAGGATTTCCTCTTTGAGATCAAATGAAACTGGTGAGGTTATCTACCCCATGTCCCTAGAATACTACCCCATGTCACTAAGGGACTGGGTCCTGGTAAAGAAGAAATTATGTTTTCTGCCTGGATGCAGGTTAAAACCATAAATTCTCCCAAATCCTAGAGTTAGACAGTGAGACATTAACAAGGAGGGCAGCAGGGAAGCAACTGTCCTTTTCCCCTCCTTAAGCAAGGTGTTCAACAGTGTGTAAAGTTTTTTTTGTTTGTTTGTTTCATACAGAACTGGGGTACAGGCTAGAGATGCGGAGGGTGAGAGGATTCACCAGAGACAGAGTGGGGAGCAGAACAGGCAGATCCACGAAGTACACTGCTGAGGGGAGCAGCGGGCGGGTCAGGAGAGGTCTGCCCCGCTATGTGGTCACCTCCAGGGCAGGCGGGGATGGAACTCATGCGAAAGTGGCTTGTTCTTTACAGTGCTGTGCTTTAACCCGGCTGCGCCACCAGGGAGGGCCAGTGTGTAAAGTTTTAATGAGCTAACAGCTGTTAAGGCAGTGGTGAATCCTGTTCACCAGAGCACAGTAAACACACAACTGTGTGTGGACACCCAGAGGGGGCAGTGTTACAGAGAGGGCCTCTTCCTCTCTCATTGCCGACATCACCCCTCTGCTCAGAGTCTTAATTCACTCTGGCACTCTTACTTCCCTTTGCTTTTTTAGTTCACTCTCAGGATGTAGATCCCTTTCCAGCCAGTCACCCCCCTTCTGGTTGGAGAGAGACCCGAATCTGTTGCGGCCATAGCTCAGATAGTACTACTTCCTGGTTGTGCCAGATTAAAAGCATTTTCATACTTACCTGGAAAATCCAGAGTAGGGTTCATAGAGTTTGGAAACCAACATGACCTAGAATTCAAAACAGGTTGAGCCTAAAATAAAACAAAGAAATTCACAGATCATTCATTATAGTCAGCCTTTCAATACAGATTTGAATATTCAGAGCTTTTTGTATGTTTTCTATGTGCTGCACACGTAGTCTTACCTAGTGTGCCTGATGTAAAATTTTAATTATTTAGGAGATTAGGTCTCTGTTATCTTCAGGAGGAAATAAAAGATTTTTCATAAGTTAAAAAGAGGAGGAATTTTTTTAATGGAAAATGTAAACAAGCTTTAGTTATCCTTGAAGGATCTGTTAACAGATAAAAATCTAGGAAATATTATAATTTAGTTATAATTTTTAATGTATTTAAAGCTGTTAAGACCCTAAGACTTTTTTGAAAGTGGTTTCTAGTTGGAAGAAGAAGGGAACAAGATTAGAGAATTAATTTGCCAAAATGTTCTGTTTTAACTCTTACTTGTGCTTCCAGGTTTTAATTTGTTTAGAAATGAAGACTAAAATGACTGAGATGACCCTTAGGCCCTTTTTGGCTCACATGCTAAGGCATGCTAGGATCGAGGGTTTTAGTACTTTCTTCTGGTGAGATTTGAATTCCATTTCTTCAGCTTCAGTCAATTGATATATTTTTTTAATAATTCACTTACCATGAGATATTTGCATTCCTTCCCTGAAAAGGGTCCTAAACTTTGAAGAGTATGCATCAGTTTTCTTTGGGAAATGTAGCTGTTCCTTGGAAGGCTGACATGACTCCCTCTGCTTGATTGCAAGTTGCCATATTCTAAATGCATTCAGAGAGGGTGACTTTGAAAGAACCGTGACTCCAGAAGAAAGCAGTTGCCTTTTCCAGTAAAGGAGACCATTTTAGAGCAGCACTCCCTCAGGTCTCAGCCTTCCAACTCAAATATTTGGCCTCTGCCTTTGTTTAGAATAACCATTTGAATAAAAAGTGACAAGTGGCACTGGGAATTTTTTTTTTTTTTTTAAAGAACAGGTTGATTAGAAAAGGGACAGGAAAGTAAAGGACACTTCTTGCATAGGCACAAGTGAGCAGGGAAGAGCTTTTGGCACTGGGAAATTTTTGAAAAACAAAATTTATTGGAAAATTTCTTTTCCTGAAAGATCCTGAAAATTTAGTAGGTAGCTAATATATTCTGAGTCTTTTAAATGTTATCAAATATCAGTTAGGCTGAGTGAAAGCAGGTAGTTAAACCCAAAAGAAATGGGTTCAGACCCACATGATATTTAATGTTAAAACTGAAGTTATGTTTCTTGATATAACTTTGAGCTATTTAAGATTATGTGATATTAAAAACAGGGCCATTACTCAGACATTGTTCTTCCTTCAGTACACCAGTTTTCTTTCTCCTTAATTTGCTGACACTTTTATTCGAAGTATTATCTCCTAGGCTGTAAATCACAGAGGATTTACTTTTAGGGGAGGAAATTCATATTATTAAACCAGTGCCTCTTTGCCAAGAAGTGTGCATTACCCACCCCTTCTTCCTTCATTCTCCATGTAGATGTTTTTGTTTTATATTGTTGTTGTTTTGTTTTGTGTAAAGAACTTCTACAGCACATCCTTTGAATATTAAGAATCAACTGCAAAAAAAAAAAAAAAAAAAAAAAAAACTAAACTCTGGTCAGGGCGGGACCCCGGACTCACAGGCGCCCCCAACGGTTTTATCTGCTGGGACCTCTTGGCCACATCCTCACATCCAGGCTTTGGCGCCTGGATGACCTTGATTTTATGGCTGTGTCAGTTGCTACACTACCCCTTGTGTGAGTGTGTGACTCAATCTTGTGGTGCCGCTCCCGCGTTCCTTCCTCCATCAGGGGCAGTCAGGCACTCGCACGCAGCAGCTGTGCACGATGCGTTTGGGCTCCTTGGTGATGGTCACCTGATGTGTCCAGCATACCAGACAATACAATTATGAGTTCCGGTTTGCCCAAAATGCCCGATGTCGGTGTTATTTTTTTAAAAACTCTATGTTAAAAGCACCTAGGCTTCATTTTCTACACTCAGTTAATCAGTGTTTTGCCTTTTAGGATTTGTTTGGTGTAAGCATGGTTGTCCCTTTATTGAGCCTTCATGTCAAGTCTCTTGGAGCAAGTCCAACAGTTGCTGGAATAGTAGGTGAGTGGTTAACCCTGTGCGTTTTTAATGCACTGAATTTTAAATACCCTGAATTAAACAATTATAGCTAAAATTACCCGAAAGTAAATTGAAAGTGGGGTAAAATGAATTTTCAGAATATTTAAAAATAAGACCCCAAAGCAAATATAGTTTTTTTAGAGCATTAGTCCAGCACCCCACTCTACAGTGCTGTCTCAGGCACTGCGTGAGGCTCTCCAAGGAGCTGTGTGTGTGAAAGAGTAGATGTAGCTAGCTTCCTCCTGACAGAACTCTGCAACCTAGTGCAAGAGACCTGAGAAACACAACCTACAGAACTCATACCTTACAGGAAATGGATGTGTGGTGAAGCCAGACAAACCAGTTGCCAGTTTGTCACACCCTCCCAATTCATCTTAGTGGCACTGTAGGATGACTGTATCTGTGCAGCAGAAAATCTCCATTGGAAGGTCATTGACTTACTCAAGAGGTAGGAATAACAGGGCTTAAGACAATAAAAAGTTGTTAAGACTCAGCCCTTTATCATTCATAAAAACAAATATTCCGGGACCATTTTGTACATAATATCTGGTAAGTCCAGGCCATGCTGTGATTTGTGTTTCCTTTGAAAAGTGTATTTGGAATTATCCCAGACCCCCAGGGGCATGAAGGTTCTTATGAAGAGCAGAGGGGACATATGTGATGTTACAAAGGTGTAAGCTCTCCATAAAACTTTACAAGTTCTTTATAAAACTAAGTAATTTTCTAAAACGGAAATGTTGAAATATGAGATAATATCAACATTTTAAGACTTCATAGACTTTCCACAAGATTCAGATGTCTACTCCCCTGAGTTCTCAGTGTGGTCTCCTCAGTTGAAGCGACACTCTCTCCACATATTGGTGGAAGGCCTTGTTCTCACGCTCCCTAATTTTTTTTTTTTTTTTGCCTTTTCTGCTTTCAATTTTGTAGCCTTTTATTAAAAGTTGTATTATAGTCTCCTAACTGAAAAAAAAAAAAGTGGGATAATCGTCATAAAAATAATTTTTTTTTCTCTAGTGTTTTTCTATTTCATGTAGTGGTTAACACCTTAATCCATTCATATGATGGGTCTTGCTTATTTTATGGATGTTACTGATTTTTTTTTTTTTTTTTTTTTGCAGGCTCCTCCTATGGCATTTTGCAACTCTTTTCTAGCACGATGGTGGTAAGTTCTCCTTTATCTGGCAGCATGCCTTGAAAGCATAGTTACACAGCTCTGGGGCCATCTATGGCTACAGTAAAATTACGGGCTTGATGGTTACAAGAAATACAGATGATTAGGAAATGCAGTGTAGGTAGGTCAAGAAGGAGCCTTCAATCGTGACTCTTTATTTTGACACCGTTCTCAAATTGTACTGTACAGTACAGCCACTAGCTGTAAATTGTAAAATATAAAATTTGGTCAGATTCCATAATGAATTATTAAGCTGGTAATGATATTAATTATTTAAACTAATTCTTGATTCATCTTAAAATCTTTTACATATCAAATTGGGTTAATAATAATAGTTTCATTCTCATTTTAGCCTTTACAATGATTCAGCAAAATAGTTTAAAATCTCCCTTTTATGGGCCCTCCCTGGTGGCACAGCGGGTTAAAGCACAGCACTGAGAGTCTAAAGCCACTTCCACATGAGCTCGATCCCCGCCTGTTCTGGAAGTGACATGGCATGGTAGACCTCTCCTGGCCCGTCCGCTGCTCCCCTCAGCAGTGTACTTCGTCAATCTGCCTGTTCTGCTCCCCCTCTGTCTCTGGTGAAGCCTCTCGCTGCCCGTGAGCCTCTGGTCTGTACCCCAGTTCTGTATGCACAAATAAATACATCTTTAAAAAAAAAATCTCCCTTTTATGTAAAAGGAGAAAATTAAAACATAGAGCTTAAATATTTTGAGAAAGTCACACTTAAGCTCAGTATCTACTCTGAGCCCATATTACTTCTGATATAGAGATTGTCTGGCATTGCTTTAGTGACCTAAAAGCAGTAAATAAATACTGAATATCAGGGTGTATAGGAGGCTGATGTACTCACTCTGTGAGGCTGTTACTTGTGAGAAGAAAAATTGGGGCTCTGCTTTAGTAAACATCTTTTTTCTGTTTCATTACCAAATGCTTAATATGTGTGTATGGATGCTAGATCAGTTAAAATCACAGTGTATTTTAATGACATGCCTTTCCCCGACTGGACTCTGAACTCCCTGAGGATAAACACACATTTTTTGTGTGATTGTCACAGCACTTACCATAGCACCTGGCACCCAGTAGAACTTAATGGATGTGAATTTTCATTGCCAGTGGTGTCCCAAATGCGCTTTTCCAGTCTGATCCTTTGCTTTGTTACATTTGTGTTTACAATGCACATTTATACATTTCATGTATCTAGCTGCTGTAATTCAGTGAGAACCTTCTTTAGGCCTCCTTCAGGTAGAGGAGTACCTAGTTAAAACGTCTTTTGTTAGCCAGTACTTTTATAAATATGTGTATAAATAATAGTGCATTTTTGTAAAAACATTTTCACTTTAAAAATAAATACTTATGAAGATGTGCTAATCAGATCTGGCTATTTTTTTTTTTTTTGATATGTGTATTTTAATAAAATCACCAGTATTTCTTAAGTAATTATTATGGTCAGACCCTGTGTTAAGCATTTGACTTAATCCTCATAATAACTGTCAACTACCAGTCTGGTGATTGTGTATCTTTAGTGATTCATTCTATACAAAGTACACAGCGAGTGTGTAAAGGAAGGAAAGCACTCTGAGGCAGGTGCATCATATTCCCATTTTTATAGCTAGAGAAACTGAGACAGAGAGAGCTTAACTGATATCTCTGTAGCCATGGTGTATGGACACTTTACAGTTAAAAGCTGAAAGCAGACAGCTCAAGCAGGGCTCAGGCTCTAACTGTAGATTATCTCACTGCCCTAGGTACACAGGCAGCCAGGACCTTTTTACCAGGTCCAAAGAATGTGGTGAATTTCTAAAATCCATTCAAACGAAATTGGGGGAAAGGACTGATCACTGATGACAATTTTAAAAGTATGACAGTATTTTAGAGTATTTATCCACAAGTATTTTTAAAAGGAATTTTATGAGTTTATATCCTGATGTAAAGACATCTTTGAGTAGTTTAGATAATGATGATTTAAAAAAGAAAAAGAAAGAGAAAGAACTTATCAATTAAAAAATGGGGTTAGGGCATGAACAAGTATAGTTAGTTTGGGTAAGGGAGAGAGACAGGCTCAGGTTACATGGCATTTAGAAGGGTAGAGAAATGTCACTGAACATCACTGAGGAATATGGGAGAAGCAGGATGCAGTATTGAGCACTTTTGACCAGGCCCAGGATCCAGGGAATCACATCTCACCAGAGACCCCATTCCTGATCCTTTGCATAGAATGCTCTATTGCTCTTGTAGAATTTAGCAACCTTTATCTTAATCAGCTTTTTTGTTTGTTTGTTTGTTTTCCAAAGCATCACCTATAACATCAGTATAATGGGTCATGTGGAGCTATTGTAGTTTAATTGAACTTATCAGGTAGACTCATGTCCATCTGCACAAAGCAGTCCTCTCGAGGGCCCTCCCTGGTAGCGCAGCTGGTTAGAGTGCAGCACTGCGAAGTAAGTCACAACAACTCCTGTATGAGTTTGATCCCTGCCCTGGAGCTTATCCACCTGGCGTGGCAGATCTCTCCTGACACGCCCACTGCTCCCCTCAGCAATGTACTTTGTTGACCTGCCTGTTCTGCTCCCCACTCTGTCTCTGGTAAATCCTCTCACCGCCCCTGCTCTTCTGGCCTGTACCCCAGTTAGGTATGCAGAAATAAATTAATCTTTAAAAAAACAAAACAAGACAGCACTTTCCAGAGCATCAGTGGGGAAAATGAAGTAGCCTGCCCATGTGCCTCAGGGGTTACTAGAGGCCCAGCTTAGTGCCCTCACCTTGCTCTGCCATCGTGGGAATGGTAAGCACAAAGAAGGGAAAGATAAGGAGGAAAAATAGCCATTTGCCACTAGCATTCCCTATCTCCAAGGAACTACCTCAGAGGCCTTTCCACTGACTTCTGGTTGCTTCATGTAGGCAAGAACTTTTTTTTTTAAGATATATTTATTTGTGTGTACAAAACTGGGGTACAGGCCAGAGGCTCAGGGGCAGCGAGAGGCTTCACCAGAGACACAGTGGGGAGCAGAACAGGCAGATCCACGAAGTACACTGCTGAGGGGAGCAGCAGGCGGGTCAGGAGAGGTCTGCCACACCATGTGGTCACCTCTGGGGCAGGCGGGAATCGAATTCATGCGGAAGTTGCTTTAGCTTCTTAGTGCTGTGCTTTAACCCGCTGCGCCACCAGGGAGGGCCAGGAAAGAACTTTTAGGCTGCAAGAAAGACTTGGTTTTAATTAAGCATGTTGATTTGGAGTATGGAAAATGTTACGACTGCTTAACGATGCTGTAGGGTATAATTGAGAGTATATCTTAAAAATTCTCAGAGGGAAAATTTTTTTCTTAGAGTATGTATGAGAAAATGGATTTCATTTTGCAATACAGGTAAGTTAAAGCATTATACTGTACACTTTAAACTTAGTGTTCTGTGGCAGTTATATGTTGATAAAACTGAAAGAAAGAATGACAGTAGGAAAAGGTACATCTCAGTAGGAAAGTAGTCTAGTTATTTCAAAGAAATTCAAATGAGAACAATCAAATCATTTTCATCTATCAGGTTGATGAAAATTAATGATAAAGTCTACATTCGTTCATGACATTAGGGAATAAATAGGTACTACTAAGAACAAAAAAATGATAAAAGTTTTAATGACATGGAATGATGCTCTGGTTATACTGTTAAATGAAAAAACAAGTGGCAAGATAGTGTACTCTGTCAACATCTGTTACACAAATGTAATATAACATGTTTATATTTGTTATTCAAAGCAGTTAATATGGCTGCTGAGTTGAGTCGTAGAAATAATTAAAATGAAGGTCATAGGTACGATCTTAAACTTTCTGTGGATAAAGACAGCTAAGTGTATGTTATCACTCCACTTGGGGAACGATCAAAGCAAATAATTTATTTTGATAAATGTTATAGCAGAATTGAGCATCTAAAGATCATAAACTGGATTCCCTAAAGTCTTTCCCTGGGCCCCAATTCGAGGTCCTGTGGTGCTGGCAACTGCTGGGAACCAGAGGGCCCCTGTATGTCTTGCTTTCTCAGGGCTGCTGGAGTGATGTGGTGGGAAGACAGCCCTCCTTGCTGGCGTGCATTCTCCTCAGCGCCCTGGGCTACCTTATTCTTGGAGCATCCACCAATGTGTTCCTGTTCACCCTGGCTCGAGTCCCTGTGGGTGAGTAACCTGTGTGCATGTGTTTTCATTCAAAACAAGGCAGCTGTGTGTCCACGAGCGCGTGAAGCCGCCCTGATCGCCCTGTGGTAGAGCACACTAGTCCTCCCATCGACCTGTCAGCATTCAGTCAGAAAGAATTTGTTCAGTTCCCTTGGCAGCTCTCAGGTTACTCTTCCCTCCTGGTCAAAGCCCTTAGTTTTGTGATGGGGCTTCTTGGCTTCCGTTGAGAACTGCCCTGTCACTTTCCTGGTAGCACTAGGTGGGGGGAGGCTTGGAATAAAAATGTAGTGACTCGGATTAGTTTTCCTTTCTAATGGACTAGAGTGTTTCTAACAGTTTAAGTCACAGACATTTGTCCATTCATTGAAATATTTTGTTCTATTTGAAATGTCACCTGTGAATGCTGGGTGATGCGCAGTGTGTAAGTAGCTGCTGCGGAAGCTCTTTATTGTCTTTCTTAGCAATGGGAGCCCTGGAGAGTGAGCGATTCTTTCTCCCAGTGCCCCCTGGAGCACTGTCAGATCCTGCCACACTTGTGGGCAAGTGTGCAGCCTGGCCTCTGCACATGCCTACGGTGAAACTGCTTGGCTTTTTTTTGTTTGTTTTTTAAGATTTTTATTTACTTATACATACAGAACTGGGGTACAGGCCAGCGGTGCAGGGGCGGTGAGAGTTTTCGGCAGAAACAAAGTGGGGAGCAGAATCGGCAGATTGCTGGAAGTACACTGTTGAGAGGAACAGTGGGCAGGTTAGGAGAGGTCTGCTGCGCCATGTGGGTCTAACTCGGGCCAGGGATCTAACTCGCACTGAACCGGCTGCAGTTGGCTTGCAGTGCTACATCTTAACTCGTTGTGCCACCAGGGAGGGCACAAAGCTGCTTGTTTTTACCTAATACCAAAGAAATAGAGCACAGACTAAGGTACTGTAACACTTCGTTAACCAGCTTACTTAGGATTTCTGCACCATTTCTGTGATATGTATATTTACTTGGAAAGTCTTTGGATGCACACTCCAAAGTTCATGCCATATTTTTGACTTCAGAAAATGCTTTATGAAAGTCTTTGCTTTAAATGTGACCAGCACCCTCACAAGCCCAACTAGCACTTATAAAAATCCACTGACAACTGTTGCATGTATGTTCTTGGTTTGGATAGCAGTGTCTCTTGCTATAATATAAAACACTCCTCCATGCGGTGAGAAGACTACTCAGAACGCTGAAGAAACAGATGAGGAGATGAGTAGAATTTATATTCTTTTACAAAATGGGTAGAGATTTATGGGGTGGATTAAAATATTTTTATTTACTATGAAGTGAGTTTGAATAGTGTTAGTTCTGCTATGTGTGCACCATCCTCTGCCATCAAGGAAAGTTGTACATAGAAGTGCTCTCTTGCCCATAGAACCTCTGCAGTGTTTGATGGTCCATGAGCATAAGGAAGCCCTGGGGGATTTGCTGGGATTATGCTACCCAAGAGCAGTTGTAAGTTTAGTTCCTTGTATCGAAAAAGTGAGCCTGAGGTTGAAATACCAGAGTTGGACACGTGGTATGCTCCTCTTCCCTTGGTCCACTGACCCACCTCTGACAGGCAAGAGAAGGCTTGTCTGGGTTGCTCACAGACATTCTCACTATAGTCCTCTTCCCTGGGTATGGACGGTGAACTGGCATCCATATTACTCAAACTTTACAGAATTCCAAAAAGGCCTAGGGCCTAATCTTTTCTCACATTTAAAGAAGTTGGACTAGAGAGAGCCATTCTGATATCAACAAGGATTTATGTTTGTTTCTCAAAGAGCTGGTTGCTGGTTGTCAGGCAGAGGCCCACTCTGGGTTTGACACAAGGCCGGAACCAGAACCTGGGACTGATTAGTGTGTTTAGAGTGATGATGCGCGGGCAGTGCTTCCTCGCAGGACACCAGGGAAGCCCTGTGTCACATCACGCTGAGGAGCAACTCAGCAGGCCCACAGCAGCATTTATTGAGTTCCTGCTATGTGCATATTGATCGAAATCATGGGACACCTATTTTGTCCATTAGCATATTTATGAATGCATTTACTCATGTGGGTGTCAGGGCGTATAAGTCAAATATGTAAGCAAAGTAAGAGGAATATAAAGCTGTTAAGTACTCATCATCTCTCATTAATTAAGATGATAGCTCTCAATTTGTTTAGTCAATACATTCACAAGCCTCTTACTAGTAGAAAATCTGTAGGAATTGATGAGGTGGACATGTCATCTCACACACACAAACTTTTTGAGGTCTTTTGTTTTTTTCCCTCTTTTCCTTGCATTATTCTGAGCATCAGGTAAAGGACAGTGCCAGTCTTAGAGTAGGGATACAGTCAGCGTTTATCCCCTGAGTGAATGACTACAGAGGGTAGCTCTTACGAGCCGCTATGAATTACAGCAGGCTAACAGGCCTGGAGACACTGGAACATCAGGAGGGTGGTGGACAAACAGGGCTCAAAAGCTTGGTTGCCAGAGGGGAGGTGATCGCCTTGGTGTGCAGACAGACTGGGATGGAACCTGCAGGCTGGAGATGTTCAGAGAAAGTGGAGATCAGAAGCATTCAGATAAAGTGCAGGATTCCAAGCAAGACACTTGACCTGGAAAACATGACAGAACATGTTTCTTGTTCCCTTGCAGGTATTTTTAAACATACTCTCTCCATTTCAAGGGCTCTGCTTTCTGATCTGGTTGCAGAGAAGGAACGGCCACTGGTAATTGGACATTTTAATACAGCATCCAGTGTGGGCTTCATCTTAGGCCCCATGGTTGGGGGGTATCTCACTGAACTAGATGGTGGATTCTACCTAACAGCCTTCATCTGCTTTTCTGTCTTCATTCTCAATGCCGGTAAGTTGACATTTAACTGTGAGAAGATTGACTAGTGCATTCATACTGACCAGTCTACCCACACTTCCCTCCTCTCAATATATATATATATATATATTTCGAGAATAGGCAGACTCATTTATAAGTGAATTTGAACCCAATCCTCCCCTGCTGCAGACCTTGTGTGGCTTCCCACATTCTAACACACATGTATCTCTCACAGCCCCATGTCGGGGACTGCCCCGACCTCTATGTGACTCCCTCTACATGACTTCAGTGACCTCTCCCAGTTGACTTCTTGAGTTCTAGCTTTATTCCACAGGAGACCGTTGTAACTTGTTGTTTCTTCCCATTCGTGTTTACTTACTCTGTCTTCTGATTCAAGTTGTGAATATTTGCTTCCTTAAAGAGGCCTTCCTTGGTTATGGAAGACCTCTTTAAATATACAATAATCCAATTTTACTCATAGCTCATTTGAATCTATCTCTTCCCACTCAAACACCCAACCGCATATATAATCAGGAAGTAAACTCCACAGGGTAAAAATTTACTCACTGCTGTCACTCTGCCTAGAACAAGTCAGGCAAATATTTGATGAATAAAAGAATACGTACAGGACTGTCCTGTACGTCACTTGGTTGTAGGGCCAGTGGCTTAAGGCAAAATGAATTATCCCCTTTGCCAGAGACTGCTGATTGGCCAGTGTTCAAGTAAACAAGAAGGGCAATGCTGTTCCCATTTTCCTTAAATTAATAATACTCTGCTTTATTGCAAATTTTTGAACTGCCTATTCAAGGCTCCAGATTGAGTGGCAAATTCCATATTGGATTAGAATATCAGACTTGCACAGCAAAGTTCCTGAATGAAGTCTCAATCCTCAAAAATACTTTGGATTTTATGCCAAATGTTTAACCTATACAACCTCAGCCAGATCTGATGAATTCGTGAAGTGCAGGTAAAATGACGTGAAGCAAATGACCAGTTGGTGTGACCACATTTCTTCACTTGTAAAGACAGGTCTGTGAAGGTTCTCTCTCTCAAAGTCAAAAGTCAGCCTGTGAACAAAGGACATGAGTGTGGGGCTCTCTTTTGGGTTCTTTCGTGTCAGTGCTACTCATTACTTTGCCCTAGCCTAAAGCTATGATGGGAACTACAGGTGTTCCCAACTACAGTGACTTAAAATATTAGGGATTTGACTTTCTCGCCAAGGGGGTGGGTGATGCCGAGAACCGTGGAAGAGGAATAGGAACGTGGGACGGACCGGAGCAGCCCGCGTCTCCCAGGGCTTTGCCTTCCGGCACAGAGAGCTCGGTGATTGTTGCCAGTTTTACCGTAACTTTATACTCAGCAAGTACCATGATCTTTCTTAAAACCCTCTTTCAGCAACTTAAATCCTTGCCTTGTCCTCTGAATTGCCTGAGAAAGGACTTTATCTCTTTTTTTCTGCTTTCTGTTTTCATGGCTAAAGTCTCAAAGTCTGGAGCCTGACAGACATGGGTTGAAACCCCCTCATTACTCTTGGTAGGCTCAGCATTGGTGTAGGCCACCTCACAGACTGTGTGTGCAGCTACAGGTGGTTTCACGGCAGTTTGCCCCACTGCCTGGCAGAGAAGCACTCAGTAGATGCTAGTTGCTGCCACCATCATCAATTTTATTATCACTTTAATTCTTCCTTTTAGTCCATTAGAGACAATTGTTTCACATGTTTATCAAGTTTCTATGAAATGTCCAAGGACCCTATTCAGATAAGAACAAATCAAAATTTCTGTCTCCTCATATGGTTAGACATCTGGACCAAATAATGGTCCGCTTAGACCGTATTTAGAAAAAACACACAAATGCAGTTGCTGAACGCAAGCTGAGAAACAGCACTGATTAGTGTTTGGCTCAAATTCAACTGAGGTGTTGAAGGCCTAAAAATCCTTCAGGGATAGGTTTGAGAGGATGTCCTAGAATGGAATGAATTTAGTTTTAAGAAAATCTTTGGGCACAGATTGGTAAGAGGCCAATCTTGGATGACATGGGAGAAATAAAACAATATAGGCAGAGCAGTCAGGCGAGGGCAGAGGGAGGATTATTCCAAATAGAGAGAACAGCTGCTGCATCGGCTTGTATGTCACGGTCCACGAGAATGCCACAGAGTTTGAGGTGTGATTTGCTAACCACCGGTGGCTCCGACTGGGAAAAGATCCGTGCATGTACTTCCTGACAAGTCCTTGGTGTCGTTTTTCCTGCTCCTCCCTCCGCCAACCGGCTGTCCCTATGCTCCCCACAGCAGAACACTGCTGTATTCTAATTGCCTGTTTATTGTCTGAATCACCTTTAAGAGTTAAGTCTGTTGAGGACAGGACTTTAGATTCCATGTCTTATTGAGATAGTCTTAGTGTTTAGCACAGGACTTAGCATTCTAAAGTGCTCTCTAAATAATCAGCGTGTGGGTACATGAGGATAGATGGGTAAATGGGTGAATAGATGGATGGAGGGCAGATGGTAGACAGGCAGAGAATCAGAAAGTTAGCAAAGGGAAGAATTTAAACATAAGAATTTAGATGCAAAAGGATTTAGGAAACCATCATAGGCTCTTGAGCTATAGGAAAATTAGTCAATGTTTTGTAGGTATAGATTTTGTTAAAGTGAATCCGCTATCAAAGTTAAGTAGAAGTAGCTGTGGAAATAGCTAGAAATTGGATTAAAAAATACGGATTAGTAAACTTACTAATACAGGAGTACAGAATAGTAATCTAATACAAATAATTGTTTCTGCCCTGCAGAGCACTGTGTAAATGGGTGATTTCAGCCTATTCAAACAGGATTCTGTGCCTTTTTTTAACAGGTCTGGTATGGCTGTTTCCATGGACTGCAGTAAAACTAGACAGCACAAAGAATGGCCTGCAGGTAGGGAAACACAGTGGGTTTTGGGGACGGAGAGACCACCAAGTGCTGGGAGCGGACACCACGCGTGAGACCGCGGCGAGTGAGCACAACGCTCGGCTGCCCTGGGTGGAAGTGGTGTCCACGCTGCAGAGCATGAAGAGCCTGATCTTTTCTGAGATGTGGGACATACTTCTAGTGCGCTTGCTGATGGCCGTGGCCGTCATGCTTTACCACAGTAATTTTGTCCTGGCCCTAGAGGAACGCTTTGGGGTGAGGCCCAAGACCACAGGCTACCTCATCAGCTACAGCAGCGCCGTGGGCGCCCTCGCTGGCCCGGCCCTCGGGCCTGTCATACAGCTGTACAGGCACCAATCCCACACCCTCCTGCTGCACTCCAGCACGCTCACCTTCCTGCTGCTGCTGCTCTACTCCACGGCGCCCACCTTCAGCGCTGTCGTCTTCTGCTCTACCCTCCTTTCCTTCTCCACCGCCATTGGCAGGACATGCATGACGGACCTGCAGCTGACTGTAGGGGGCACCCAGGCCAGCGGCACCCTCATTGGTGTGGGACAGTCAGTGACAGCGATGGGCCGGATCATTGCCCCCCTCCTCTCGGGAGTAGCCCAGGAGGTCAGCCCATGTGGCCCTCCCGGTCTGGGGGCAGCGTTAGCGCTAGTGGCTGTTTGCGTAATGTCACTAAACAAATCTCGATACAGTGGTGATAGAAATGTCAGATTTAAAAGTGAATAGAAAGGATTTGGACTACGTGAGTGAACAAAATGCCAAGTGAATGAATGAGGGACAGAGGCCATGACAGAACGGGGGCTTTGCCAGGGTCATGGTGAAGGAAAGCGACTTACTTCTGAGAGACTGTTTTGGTGGCATCTAGTCAGACCCGGATGGAGCAAAGTTAGGGTCGGGGAAGAGCTTTACCAAGGTGGAAGATGTTAAATACTTACTTACCTAAGTCTGTTCTTCGGAGCCAGTGCAGGTAAATTTTTCAGGAGAGTTATTGCTCCCCACTGCCAGGCGAGGGAATAATGGTGGGACAAACAGAACGTAATACATGCAAACAGGGAAGAGACCACAGGATTTCACTAATAAATAAGAAAAAGGGCCAGATTTCATGTTAAACTCCATTAGCTAAAAGGGAGATTTTCTACTATCAGAATCTTAGAGGCGGAGAAGCTGCTTCATTAAAACAAGCCTGTCACTTTTAAAGTACTAGCGAAGTTAGGAATACTTGTTCTAGCTGGGGAACTGGTTAAAGCTCACAGGCTGATTTCATGAGCCTGGGTCAGGCCCAGAAACTTCCAGTGTTTAATAAGCACAACATGCAATTTCTTATTAGTAGGAAAAGAATTATTTTGAGATATAATGCTCTTGATTAAAATAAAAGCCAGAGACTTGGTTGTTTTTATGAATAGCTAGCTGTTAGAATGGTATATTAGTGTGTTACTCCTATGATGTATGATTACAGGAGAAAGCACTTTGTGGGGTCTGTTCCCTGCATCCATTGCCTCTGAAGCCACATACCCTGCAGAGAGCTGAGCTTGTGTATCTGACAGATCTACCTGAGATCAGGTTTGAAGATCTGCTACTGGGAGGCCAGCACTCTACCAGCCTAGTGGCGACAGAAGCCAAAGCACAGAAATACTTGAAGAGGAGCAGTTTATGTAGAGTAGGTGTCCTGCCATGTTGGAGGAACATAACTCTTCAGCATCTTGTGTTGAAAGTAATTTCCTTTATTTCTTTTTACTATCACACCTGCAGGCAGAGCACTGTAGTGATCTACAGGGAAGCATTATGCTTAAGCAGTATGCCTTTTGTGAGGCCTAGAACAAGCTGCCATTCCAGGGACCAGCTGAGAGGCCCAGAGTGAGCTGAGTACTAAGGCAGGCATTTACTGACTGTGGGAAAGATATTAACTTCAATAAACATTGTTTCTGAACTTCCTCTCACCCTCACATAGCCAGGCAAAGTTCTCTAAATTAGTCCATTAGGATGGTATTCCTGTTTTCTACCCAATTCAAAAATAATTCCAAATGATATCTTGATGCATTGTTTTGTTTTAACTCTAATATTTATTATGTATTAAGTGGAAAACATAGTTCTGTAGTTCTAGAAGTTGTGGGAGGTAAGCTCAAATATGGATACTAAAGACTAAGTTGGAAGGCCAAAGATTGTCCTTTTTCCTGCCCAACTATAAAGAAAATAAGAAGTCTCCATTGTGTTGTAATTGTGAACTTTTTAAGGTGCCAAGTGCTACTAATGAGAATGAACTATGATACAAAATTAATGAGTGTGCCAAACTGTGGATATTGGATTCAATAGACAAGAAATGTAATGAATTAGAATTTAAAAAAAATTTCTCCAAAGACTAGCTTTTCTTTATTCTCAGAAAATAGGCCTGTTTCTTAGAAGCTTTCAAAGATAGCCATGTTTGAACTTTTAAAAAATCAGAGCCTTATTTTCAGAGTTAAAATAAGTCTCTTAAGTTTAACGAGTTCATAATTAATCTGACACGTTGAAATCTGAAAACCAAAGATTGATTTTGTAGAGAAACATCTTAGTATTCTCCATTAGTGATTTCAGCTTTCCATGTTTGTGATTCTGTTGAGCTGACTCTTCCTTACAGCTGCTCATAACCAGTCTGATGTTGCTGCTCACTTGACTGAGGACACTGGTGTTAGCATCCCCCCACCCTGCAGACACGCCAGCACCCCCAGCACCACCGCCCCCGCCCCTGCCCAGACCATTTCACAGCTACCCTGCTGCTTTGCACATCCAGTAAAGTTTGAAAACCACTGGTCTATTTGTGCAATTTATGGAATATGATCTCAGGGAAATTAAATGTCATTAATAAATGACAATTAATAAAAGTCATTTGTTTTTCTTAATACTCTTGTGTGATTTCTGTAATAATCCTTTCCATAATATTAGGTTGAATGACATGAAATTGCTATTTTTATAAATTAATGTTAGTTACAGTTGCAGATAGTTCAACTTCATATTACATGGAACCTTTCAAAGGTACTGAACTTGCCTGAGAAATTGATAAAAGAAAATGGTGCCTATCAACAGTATGCCAGTCAAAGCTGGCAGTGAGTGAAAAAGCCTGAAGATTTGGGGTTTCTAGAAGTCTTGGCCTTCCTGCAGAAGTTAGGTGCAGCATTGCCCTCGTGTTCAAAGAAACGAGCAAACTTCAGGAAGAGAGATTGGCTAGGAGAGAAATCTGTGCCAGGAACCAAAACCCTTGTAGCGAAGAGCAGGGGCTGGCCTGATCTGGCTACACAACCAGTTAAAGCACAACACCATGAGGCTGTCTGCAACCACTACAGCACAGGTTCAGTCCCCGGCCACAGAGCTGACCCACGTGGCACAGTAGACCTGTCTCACCCATTGCTCCCCCAAGCAATGTATTTCACTCGATCTGCCTATCCCCTGCCCTGGTAGTGTCTGAACCCCTAGCCCAGCAGTACCCCCACTTGGCCAAACCTTGGGAGGTAACTGGACAAGGAATGACTGAATCAGGGATGTCCTGTCCCCAACAGACTTCTCCCAAACCCAAGCTGCCATAGAGACCCTTCCCCATGTACCTGGGGATCAGTGCGTCTCCACAATATATGTCATTGAGTCCTAGCATTTCCTGGCTTGGCTTCAGCATTGCCCACTAAGCATGCCAGATGCCACAAATGCAAAGAGGTAACACGCAAAGAGTTCAGACCTTCTGTAAGGGCAGACAACTCAGAAACAAGGCCGCACCTTCCTGGAGGTCAGATGAGTAGGCTGGAGGCATCTAGGATAAGAGGCAGGGATTCAAATGGGAAAGTGGAACATTAGATTAGCAAAATGAGGGAACCAAGGAAAATAATCGTTAGTATAAATTTGATAGGCTAAATGACTTCTGGGTCGAGTTGTTCCCTGTAGTCTCCAGACTCTCAGAGCCCAAGGCAGCGGTTCAGTGGGTTTCAAAGGAAGACACTGCATGGGTAAAAGCCACAATACACTAGGGTGATGGGGGCCCGTGAGCCCACAACCTCTCCCAGCAGCCACTGGTTCCTCCAGCAGGACTCGCCTTTCCCTGCCCCACTTGCAACTGCATGAGTTCCCAGGTCACACATGTCCATGTGCAAGGACCATGGAGAGGACCAGGGCCAGCCATTGCCTCCCAAGACTTTGGCCTTGGGTGAACTCAGGCTCCTGTGTTCCCCTCTCCCCCCTCCGCGTGGTCCTACACTCTCAAGATGGGTGGTGTTTAGGAGAATGCGGCACCGACTGTTTGAAGCCCCACTTTACCTATTTCAAAACGGATCAGAAAGCATAAGGAACTTGCCGAAGCTTTCTGGTATTAAATCCAGTGCTGTGAATAACATTTAGTCTTATCAGTCTAAGAGGAATTAGAAACAAAGAGGATGTCATTTCTTCCTGCAGGGTGGGAATCTTGCCCTGCATTTGACAATCTCAACCTCAAAGTTCTCCTCATTTTCCCAGTTCTGAGAAGAGTGCCCTTCTGTCCACCCAAGTCAGAAACTGGGTCTCCCTGGGCTGTACTACCCACCCAATAGAAGGATCTAGTTCTCATTGAGCTCAATGAGAGTGTGTGTGTGTGGGGGGGGGTGGGGAGTGGGGAGGAGGCCCCTGGACAGCCCACGGGCTCATGCTTGTTTCATAACTGCCTGTTCAAACCCAGGGGCCAAGCTTCCTGTGGTGAGAGGCCTGGGCCCCATCTCTCCCCTCCTTGATGATACTGCCCAGTGGTTTGGAACCGTTACCTGACCAACTAGACTGCTGTCCTGTGCTCTCTGACTATGAGCTAGTCCGTGCCCAAACCTTGTTCGGGCATTGCTGCTGCCCCCAGGGCGGGGATGAGGAAGCCCAGTGTCCCAGCCCCTTCCTTTGGCTGCCAGTCAAAGTCTGCCTAGTTTGGCCCACCATTACTCCTGCCTTGACCCATGTTCAGCGATGGTCAACAGCTTCTGCTTTCCCAGCCTGGCCAGTTGGGCACACCCCCAAGAAGAGGTGACAGCACTTCCAGATAAGGCAGGAATATAAAGGGGGAGCCCCAGGTAGGCTCCCTACACCTCCCTGTCTGCAGCACCATGGCCTTCCTCTGGCTCATCTCCTGCTTTGCCCTCCTGGGCACAGCTTTTGGTGAGTACAAGGGCTCACTTGGGCTGGGAAGCCAGCTCCCTTTTCTCAAGTCCCCAGGCCAGCAGGGGTGGCAGGAGGCCATAGCTCAGAGTTCAGCCTTGCCTGGTAAAATGAGCCCCGAAAATCTCTCTCCCTATTGAGCCTCATGGCCAGTCTCTAAAATGGAGAGGCTTACAGGATTGGACCAGAACAGTTAACGGACTCTAAGAAGGATGAGCAAACTTTCCTGGGGTTGTCCCGAGGCCTCCTGAGCACAGAAAAGAAGTGTTCAAAGGAACAGAAGCTTCTCAGACAATCAGTGGTTCTTGATTAGGCTCAGATGGCAAGTGCTGGCAGGTGTTTTAAATCACCTTCACCAGCTCTCTCTGTGTGAGGAATAGAGCAGCTCTGTCTTTGCTGCTCTTGGGATTGTAGCCTGAAAGCAACTCTGGCTGGGTAGTGACTATACGATCCCCATTTGCTCAAGGGTATCTGCGACTCAGGATGGTTAAGGGAGGCAATGGCTGCTGGGTTCAAGCCACAGAGTCCAGTCTCCCGCCCATACTTTATGCTGGCATTGCCTTGCCTTTGACATATTGGCCTGTCTGTGCTGAAGCATTTGGCAGATAGTATTCCTGGATTCCAGCAAACCTCAGGGTTCAGGAGACCCAGAGTCAGCCTGACCTATACCTCTTCCCCATATTCCACCCCCAGGCTGTGGGGTCCCAGCCATCCAGCCCGTGCTGAGTGGCCTGGCCAGGATTGCCAATGGGGAAGACGCCGTCCCTGGCTCCTAGCCCTAGCAGGTGTCCCTGCAGGTGAGAGGCAGTCTGAGCCCCAATGGGCTCACTCTGGGCTATAGGCTCACCAGGTGGGGGCTGCTGCCCAACTGGGTGAGGCTGGTGTCTGGCCAGGACTGAGCCTCCCGCAACTAATCCTTTAACTCTTTGGTTTCTCACCTTCCTTGTACTGGAAATGTGTAGAAAACACCAGTCCCGCCCTTCTCCCAGGGTGGTTTGGGAAGGAAACACTCAGCAGACAGCAATGTCCCTGGCGTGGTTTCCTGAGTGTCCATGCCTGGGCAGCACCACATGGGCATGCACACGGGCCAAGGCACACATGCACACTTGCACACTCACATGCACATACATGTACCCTGCAGCCCCCTCCGGGACTCTCACCTCACAATAGGCACCCATCCTTTCTCTGGCCTCCAGAACCTCCCACTGGGTGGTAGCCGGAGAGTTTGACCAGGCCTCAAGCGCCGAGAACATCCAGGTGCTGCAGATTGCCCAGGTAAAGTGGCCTCAGGTTGGGCCTCCCGTGGGGTGGCCCTTCTGAGTATCCAGCTAACTCGGCCGGGCCATGAGGCCCATGAACCCACCACGTAGGCTGGACACCACAAGCCTTCCCCATCACCACAACAACCATGATGGAGCAAAGCAGAGGGGGGTGGGGGTATGGGAGGGCCCACGCTGAGGGGGGTCTGCCCTCAGCACGAGGTCTCAAGTCCTGCAGCCCGGGAAAGAGCTCGGGGCTCAACAGCCATTGTCCACAGAGGCAGCAAGGGGAAGCCCGAGTCCTAGTCCTGCCCCTTGCCAGTTCCTCCCAGACCCCAACTGAAGCTGTCCACCCCTCCCCCCAGATCTTCAAGAACCCCAAGTTCAACATGTTCACCATCAACAACGACATTACCCTGCTGAAGCTGGCCACCCCCGCCCGCTTCTCCCAGACCGTGTTTGCCGTGTGCCTGCCCAGCGAGGCTGATGACTTCCCCGCCGGCTCCCTGTGTACCACCACGGGCTGGGGCCTGACCAAGCACCCCAGTGAGTGACCCGCAGCGGGCCAGGTGGGCAGTGAGCGGGGCCGGGCAGGCGCACCCACAGCTGCTCACCACTCGCCTGCCCTTCCAGATGCCAACACCCCCAACAAGCTGCAGCAGGCTGCCCTGCCCCTCCTGTCCAACGCTGAGTGCCAGAAGTACTGGGACAGCAAGATCACTGACCTCATGGTGTGTGCTGGAGCCAGCGGTGTGTCCTCCTGCATGGTACGGCTTTGGGCTCTGCTGGGGCCCCCGCCCTCCCATCATGGGTGAGTCCAGGCCAGGGTCTTGGCAGAGAGAGGAAACGAGTCACAAGCAGGCGCCTTGGCGGCCCTCCCCTCCCCTTTGGCAATCCTGCCGGAGTGGTGTGGCAGGCAGGGTACCGATGGGGGTGTGCTGACCTCAGCAGACGGGTGCCAGAGTGACGGCCCTGGTGTCAGAGCCCCAGATGACAACATTTCACTGATGGCACCATCTGAGCAAATGGACCTCCTGGGATAGAACAGTGTGCAGCAGTACATGGGCTCCAAAAGGACTCCCCTGCCTGGTCCAACATCACCTCCCACCCTGCTTTCTTCTGATCTAGGAAGCTAACATCATGAAACCATTACTGTGGGACCCTACACCGAGTGACCCAGGGGCACAGACCACAGGAGTGGCTGCGTGTCTTTCGGAACGCCCCTAGTATTCTTGTACCCAACATAAGTTGCTGTCCATTTCCAGTCTGGGCAGGGAGACAGCATCCAGGGTCCCTGGGCCAGGCCACATGGGCTGCCAGAGATGAATCCCCACTCCCCTCTCCCACAGGGTGACTCTGGCGGCCCCCTGGTGTGCCAGAAGAATGGCGCCTGGACCCTGGTGGCCATCGTGTCCTGGGGCAGCGGCACCTGCTCCACCTCCAGCCCCGGGGGATATGCCCACGTCACCGAGCTCATGCCATGGGTGCGGGAGATCCTGGCTGCCAACTGAGCAGTCTCCACGGCCACTGCTAAGCCTGCTCCCTGAAGCATCAATAAATAGATTGAAGCTTTAGCCATGGCGTCTGTTTCCCAGTCTCCAAGGCTGCATCCTGTGGGCATCTCGTCTGCTCATCTTGCAGTGGCACATGATTGTGCCAGTCACAGGTAAGGAGGATGATACTGGTAGGAATTCTGAAGGGAAATGTCTTTTTTTCTTGGACAAAATGTTAAGCTGCTTGGCAGCTGTTACTCAATGTTCTCCTTTTTCTCACAAATGTGTGGTAAGAAAAGAGCCTATCTAAAAATTGCACATAAAATATAGCAAGCTATATATTTTGCTCTGGAAGCAAAAATGCTAACTAAAAGTTCAGATTACCACACTGACTGATAAGCCTTTCGGGTCCAGGTTGAGGGATTCAATAGATAGCGTTGAAGCTTCAGCAGTGAAAGATCTCTTTCATAACTCTTCGTGAATATAGTTGTATACACATTGAACAAAATGTACAAAAAATATTACACATAAAAATGCCCATTTTAACATAAGCAGAATTTGGGCAGTGCCAAGAAATACATAAAAAAAAAAATGCTGAGTCACGTGCAGTAAATCCACTCAAAGCCCTGGATAGATTCATGGAAACCGATTTCCAAGTGAAATGATAAGCAAGCCAATTTTATCACTGCATAATTGATATAAACAGGATTTAAGTTCCTACAGTATATTTCTGGTCACAAAATCATCAGCAAATATATAAATAAAGACCCCAAACAGTTCTCTTATTCAATAGTCATTGGTATTCATTCACTCATTTCCCAGTCTTCTTACTCCAGGTCTGGATCTTGGGTGGTGGGAGACTTACCTGGTAGCTCAGAGTGCAAGGTAGGAACCTAGACAGGACGCCCTCTTCGCGGTAACACTCATGCATACATCACCCTGATTCCCATTGGGGCAATTTAGACACATCAATGTGTGCGCCTTTGGAACATGAGAAGAGACCAGATTACCCGGAGAAAACCCTCACAGAAGTGGTGCCGACCCACAAACTCCACCCAGATATTCCTGGTGGGAATCTATTTTGTTTTTCCTTATCAACATTTAAAACAAAATTAAACAATGTTTTCAAAGACCAGCTATAATAATATAATAAAGAACTGCTTGTTCTTTATATATATATATATAATACGTGCCCTTGTCCCATACACACATAGGAAACTATGCCCTCTCCACAAAGCTTAGTCAAAGATGAAGGGAATTTCAATGCAGATATTTTGGGGACACATACTTCAAGCATAATTGTTATCAATGACTAATAGTTTGCTATTAGATAACATAACTATTGCCACTGGTGGACTAGAGCATCACAAAGAAATAAACAGACTGTTCACTTGCAGGCAAGTCAAATCAAATTTGTTACAAAAGATATTGATGACACAGGAATGTTCCTCTAGAACTTAGTTTGGATCAAGTGCTGTTTGAAATGAAGGAGACACTTACAAAGGGCTAGAGACCCTCCCATATTATAGAAATGTAAATTGTTATGCTAGTGAGTTAGGTTTTCAACTCCATATTCTCTCCTACAGGGTACAGAATTTAATAATTTTATAAAAAAAGAAATAAAGAGAAAAAACTAAACAAATTCAAATTTATTTTCATTACTTTAGTCATTTAACAAATCTGAACAAATTTACACTGATAACATATATGTTCCTTTTTAGAAATTTACTCATCGAATTGTTATTTTAATGAATGAAACCTGAATATGGTTTCCTGTTTTAAAAGAAGTGATATATAGTTTGTTTTCTCCTACAGTTCCAGAAAGTTAAACTCTTGATAATCAGATATACATATAGTGTCTTAATAGAGAAAACCAGGAAATTTCCTTTAAAGGTAATTTTCCATTTCTGCCTTTCTTGTCAGATTTCATAACTTCTAACTTTTGAAAATTTATACTCTTGGTATTCTCAAAAATACACATCACATCTCTCTGTGAATCATATTCCTAAAATAAGTTTCTGAATTGAAAATCCGCTTTAGTTCTCTTCTGTAGGTAAAATATAAGTTTCATATAAATATTTACTTTTTAATAGAGGCGTTTGGCACAGGGTCCTCAGTATATAGTTTTTGTATTGGGTCTACATGGCTTTCCACTGATCCGCTTAGAGAGTTTGGGAAAGAAATTTGTGCTCTTCACGTACACAGACTTGTGCGTTTACCGTTTCTCTGTCTCACACTAAACAATCTAGCAATATTCCAAAATTTTAAAACATGAGAAAAGAGGGTAGATTTACTGCTGCAAGTTGCTGGGGCTAGAGGAAGATAGAGAGAACCACCGCTATTTCTCCGTACGGGATCATTTCATTTCCTTTACTCAGTTTTTTCCACCAGTATAGTATGTTCACTCATCTCCTCTAGCGTATCTCCAATGTGAACCCAGAAGACGACATCAGTAACTTGATTTCATATCTAATTCGAGACATTTAGTCTTGTTCCAGTCAAGTTTTAAGGAAAGGTTGCTCAGCAAAAATGACAGGACAATAAAACGTCCATTTCAAGAGACCAAGATTCAAATGTTAATTTTTAATGATTATGTTCTTTTCTTTTTGCTGTACTTTAAAAAAAGTAATCAGATAAGTGGAATTCATTGTACTATTAAGTATTTGAGTTATTACTTTATTGAGGGGAAAGAGGTAACAAATTACAGACTAGTGCAAAAATATAGAACCCCCACATTCTCCAAAGTGCTTCCTGAATAAAATGCAAAACCTGAAATCTCGGTCAACTTGTTAAACATTGGAGTACTGTTTCATCCTTGTTAAACATTGGAGTACTGTTTCATCCTTGTGTCCTTGGAGTATCTGACCTGGACTCAAAATTCTAGAATGTTCTACCGAAAAATTCAAAAGCAGGTGGGCATGATAGAAAATCCCCTCCATCCTTCTCCTAGTATTGCACAATATAAAACCTGCCAACCAGCTGTAAGCAGCATTGTCCCCTCTCCCCAACATCGCAGGAGGCTCACCTAGAAGGAACTTCATCAAAAGCTGCACCAAGCCTGTCACACACCCACAAAGCCTTTCTTTTTGCACCAAAGAGACAAGGAGACATGGAGTACAGGTGTCACCCCAAAATTCAAGGTAGAATGAGAAGCAAATGAAAAACCAGTTGAAGATCTGAATGTTTTCCTTAGTTGAGTCTTTGGTACTTGCATTCACGCTGTGATCTTTACAACTGGGCTATCAGGCTAGAGTAGGGAAGTGCCTTGAGCGAGCTGATGCCCCCCCCATCCATTACCCTTGAGACAGATGGTCAGAATATTTTTAGTGTTATTCACTTAAAAAGTGACAATAGATATATGTATTTCTCCATAAATAAAATTTGAGGCATATATGTATATATTAAAAATTTCACCAATAGGATGTGTTAAAAATTTCAAAGTTCTATCATTCAAGTTCAGTAAAGGCACACTTTTTTTTTTCTTTAGACCTGCAAAGAATACAACTGCTAGCAACAAGTCAATAAGGGCATTTGATAGGACTTTTTTTTCTTTGATTTTCCTTCTTCTTGGGATCAGCATTCCTCCCATTTATTAATGGCAAGACTCTACCACCCAAAAACAGTATTTAGATGCCTAGAACTTTAAATGGATTCCACTGTGTGTCAGGTTTCAGAATAAAAGACCACACCTAGGCTGGTGCAGTGACCAGATCTGCTTTGGCGATTCCCATTAAGGCTTCTCGCTTCCAAATCGGGGTTTCCGGTTGCCAGGCTCGGATGCTCTTCGAACCAGCCTGGGAGGTGGCTTGGGTGGGACACCTTCAGTCACACTGTCTTCCCGCCGCAGGCTAAAATGGCCTTTGGAGAGAAGTGGCTGCCTTAGCACACCTGGAGTCTGGGTGCTCCCCTCTTTGTTATGGGGAGCAGGGAGGGCGCAGGGCTGCCCTTGGCCGGAATCAACATTTACCTCATTCTTCCATTCCATTTTATATGTCTGAGGGGCTTTCTTTGAGAACTGTTCTGGCAAGAAGCGCCTTGCTCGTGGCTGCAAATTGAGGACTGTGGTCCCAGCATCTGTGTCTGAGTCACTGCTATTGCCACCTAGCACAGAGAAGAGGACAAGGTGAGCAAACATTTTAGAAAAAGGGTGCCACTAATGACTTGGTAATACATCCAGGGGTGCTGCAACTGCTGTGTCCTTGGGTTCTGGGGGCCGGTTAGGGGGTCAGAGGGCTCACTAACTTTAACTGAGATCTAAGCTTGTTGCATGATCTGTGTGCACTCATGTCTCCACATAGGTACTGTTACTAACTTTAGAGCGGTTACTGTATGCTGTACTCCACCGGGAGTATTTTTAAATGCATCCATCCATTTAATCCTCTCCATCATCCATTTTACACATGTAGCAACTGAGGTTGTTCATGCCTAAAACTCAAACAGAGCCCACCTGGCAAGGCAGCTGTGCTGACCTCTGTCCCCCAGGATAGATTCTGGACTCAGATCAGTGTCAGCACTATGGAATCAGCAATTATTAGGAAGATTCTTGTCTTGACTTGGAACCTCATATGCAATCTTGCTTATTCTTTTACATTTTCATAAAAGTACACCAATGTACACTTTCCAAAGGGAGGAAGCATGGCCAGATCTAATTGACTGCCAATGTTCAGGTCCCAGGACAACTGGTGGGGTGCTCTCCCACGGGTGAGGCTGCTGGACTGGAGCGCATTTTTGATGCCCCCCAGCGGCTAACATGACCCAATCCTACATAGGCAGCACTGTCTTTTAGTCCATTTTTCTCTCCCCCCATTTTTCATCTCACTGTCCATTGCCACCAGCCATCACCAGTCTTTCCTGCTCTTGGATAATTAAATAAATAATCAAGAAAAGGGGGTGGAAAAGGTTATACTTGTCATGTCTCATATTTAATAAAATGATGTTCTAACAGACTTCTCCTGAAATTCACAGAAAATGGCTTGGGCTTACATAAAGACTGCCATCAAATAAAGACATACTAGACTTTCTATCAGGTTTTAGTAGTTATAACCAGAAGTAAAATACATGGCTCCCGGCCCTCCCTGGTGGCGCAGCGGGTTAAAGCACAGCACTGAGAATCTAAAGCCACTTCTGCATGAGTTCGATTCCTGCCTGCCCCGGAGGTGACCACATGGCGTGGCAGACCTCCTGACCCGCCCGCTGCTCCCCTCAGCAGTGTACTTCGTCGATCTGCCTGTTCTGCTCCCCATTCTGTCTCTGGTGAAGCCTCTCGCTGCCCCTGAGCCTCTGGCCTGTACCCCCCCAGTTCTGTATGCACAAATAAATAAATATTAAAAAAAAAAACATGGCTCCCTTTATGAAAATATTGGAAGACCAGAAAGTCATGGCATTTTTTTTCTTTGACCACCCACTATAATAGATTGCTGTAAAAATTTAAATCCTTTGCAGATTTACAGCCTTCTCTTCACTTGTTCACTAACCACGTGATGATAACATTTGCTTTATTATATTAAATAGAATGATTTAATGATTTCAATTGGTCAGAGAAAATGACCATTTGAATTATTTATTATGTGCATAGAACTCCACTCAAAAACATTGCACTACTCATAAAAGGTCACTGTGTTATTATTTCAGACTAACAACCTATTGAGCTCATTATCCTTGATGAAGATGAGGTGGGATAGTTTTCTATTTTATAGACATTTATAAATTTATTTCATTTTTCTGGCCCAAGTGTATTCATTACCTGCATTAACAGTATTCTTTTTCTTCTGCAGCTTTTCTGGAAGCTTTGTATTTTTTGGTAAGGATAAATATCGGGAGGTGGAAGTAGAAGCCTGTAAAAGAAACAGAAAACCTTATTTAGGTTATGTAGATGTTATTATTATAGATCAGAAATTAAAAAATTCTATGGCAAACTAAAATTAAAATTTTAGTTCTTGGTTCCAAAACTACTTTGCAAGAGATTGTAAGGATGGGGCATGGAGTTCCAAGCAATAATTCTTTTATTTAAAATAACTCATTCTCTTCCAAAGTATACTAGAAATAAGTGGTAAGGCAAATGGAAACAAAATGAAATCACAAAATACTAGCTGTGAAAAGCCACTGGATTTTCTCTCCAATAAGCTACAAGAACCTCTATATATGAGCATGTGATAAAGAAAAAAAGATATAAAATCTATATATGTGGGGGGAAATACATGAAAAAATATAGCTAGTTCAAGTTTAAATTACTTTGGTAAGCTCTGAAAATAATAGGGGAAAAAAGTCTTACTATAGCTAATTTGCTGCCATTTCCAAAGCTACAGTCTTTAACTTTTAATTAGTAGTGTCATTTCACACATTAAAAAAAGATAATCTTGTACACCTATAAATACTTTGATCTAGGATGACCCAATACAGAATGTTATAAGAAGGCTAAATCAATTGTTTTAAAATGGTTTTCCTTGTCCACTGCCAATGCCTTGACCAAGTGAAGCACTGACCCAAATGCACTGTGAATTCTCCCCCCCACCCCCCCGGGCCTAACACCCTGACGTTTCAGCACAGCTGCTTGCCCGGCTTGGAGCTGCAACCCTCCCCTGGAATCTCTTATTTTCATAGCATTGCTAATATCACAGCTACTTTTCTTATCCTGTCTATTTCCAATTGCCTTTCTCCCACTAGAACATGAATACTACACGCGGTGGCATGTTTGTGTTTCTGTTCACCAATGTATTCCAAGTGCCACGACATTGTTGGGAATATAATAGCTGCTGAAGAAGCATCTGAAAAGACTTTGCAATTAGCTCCATCCCAGAGTCCTCCATTAGCAGAGCTTCTGGAACAACTGCTGGTTATTTTCTTGGAGGCTCTACCTCCCAGAGGCATGAACTCAGTTACCCTGCGCTCCCGGTTCAAGCTGTTGTCTTTCCTAATGCTTTCTCGCAAACTGTGCCTTCGGCGGATCAGAATTTCCTTGGCTTGTCTCTCACTTGTGTCAGTAGTCAGGTTGTGTCTGTTGTATGACAAAGTCTGAAATGAAAACACAAGGATATCTTACCAAATATCATTGTCTAGAAATTTTAAACCATTTGAACATGTTTCTTCAGTGCCTCAGCTAGACAATTAAGAACTAACATAACACAACAATTACAAAAAAAAGTCAAGCCTTTCAAATTTTAAAATTGTTTGTCTTCTAATAAAAGTTAGTGAATATGTTTTTTAAATTAAAAGTGTGATCTTGTTAAGTAAGAAAACATTCAGCACACACCATTATCCACCTTGTACATCTTTAGCCATCATTAGTAGCTAGAGATGCGTGAAATATAAGTCATCTTTATTCACCTCCTATTGAGTAGGAATTAATGGTGTTAAAACAAACCACTTTGAGCCACTTGGTGGTGCCATGTCCTTTTGCTTAACTAAAGAACATTTCTTTGCAATTGAGTTGTCAAATTGAAAAAGCAATTGCCACTGCTCTTAATGATCATGTCCCAGCATTCATTCGAAGCGGTAATTTTCTAAACTAGTGCTATATCTGGCATATATTTTTAGTTTTATAAATTATATAGAAATTTGTTTCTGAAGACTAGAATTGGTAATTGTGCTTGTTTTCTGGTAAAATCAATGAAGCTCTCTTGGGAATAGTTCTGCATTTAGAACTGGAGTAGGTTTGGTAGAGATAGGCTAAAGTCTATAGAACGAGGCTCGATCCCTGCTTTGGGGAACTTACTGCCTGAGGGAACTTAGATCTCTGAGTTGGGCATCTAAGAACAACAGAATAATATCAAATAATGAAATTATATGCTGACATTATGTTGAATGGTCCCATTTTAAAGGTAGGGCTGGGAAAATATACAGATTGTTGGATACAGATTAGTTATAGGACACCGTGGGGCATTTCGGGTAGAGCCCAAAAGAGGGCAACATAGGTCAAGGAATGAAACAGAACCTGTCGCTCCCAGGGCTCTTGGGTGGGTTGGTGAGGGAAATGTGGAATAAGGGTAGATAAAGTAGAACTTGGAAATAGAAATCCCAAATTCTCAAAGAACAGTTTAATCTGAAAGACACAATTAAGATTCTGTTTCATATTAAACCATAGAATGCTGCCATTGCATGGTACTTTAGGGGAAGGGTGGAACACCAGCAATGCAGGCTCGGATGGAAAGACCCTCTAGGGAGAGGAGTTAGTGCCAGATGAATAAGAACCCCTTGACATGCCCCTTCATCTGACTGCTCTTCAATTTACCTCTTGTTGGAGAAACAAGTGAGTTCAGCACTTGAAATGTGGACATAGAAATGTCCTGTGCCCTGAGAAATGGACATAGAAAACCGAATACATTCTCTAAGTGTTTATGATTAGGTGGGTAAATCACTCAAATGAGTTGCTAATCATGGGACAATGGCGAAAGAAGTGACTCAGAACAGTGAAACACTTTCTAAATAACAAAGATTATATTTTTAAAAGACTTCTAAGCTATAAAGCTATCTTCTTAAAAAAATTAAGGCAATCAATTATTTCCTTCACAATAGTTAACACATATTTTTTTAACATCCAAGCCCACAGAAGTCCAAGGGACTCCAAAGTTTTACCCATGGTGTCCAGCAGGAGAGTGCTGAGTGTGGGACCTAGAGAGGCTGACACAAAGGTGAGCTGTTGTCCTTTATAACCTCAACAGCAGAAAATCAAAACATGCATTTGTGGCTAACAGCAAACAAATATTTTGCTAAGTAAGTTATCCTCACTCGCTGACGGATTTGATAGAGATTTCTCGATAATATTTCTCGAATTTCATCCATTTCACCAGGGGTGAGCTTCCTTATTTTTTCTTCACGACAGTCACTGTGCAAGTTTAAAGAAAGAATATTTTATTATTCAAGCAATACTAAGATCATCAATTTTCTTTCCAGAAAAAAATGTAACATTTTTAAGAATGTCCCTTTAAACACTTAGAAATTACCTGATATCCTAAAATAATTTTACAATTCTGAACCTGTGAATTCAGTGCCTGACTATTCTTCATAAGTTCAATCATGCACAAGGTTTTAGAATCTGTCCATACAATTATTTTTTATGGAGAAAAACCATAGTAGCTTATAATTGCTATCAGTTCATTATTTCTAGTATACTACAAGTAAAACAACAGAGGTGTTTTTCTTTTTTCCCAGCAGAAACTTAATTAGCTACATTTTGCTTTTAAGGCCTGGTCTTCTAAATACCTCATTAGAAATATTTGCAGAGACAACACTCACCATACACAGGCATGATGCAATCGAGCCTCATTTTTCAGTGACTCTGTGTTTGCAAATTTGCCTATTTGATAAAATTTACTTCTAAAGACAATATCAATAGGTATGGCACTTTTGCCAATATTCATAGATATGTGGGAATTGGGGAAGGGACGAGAACTGCTGGAAGTACAGGTTCCCAAAGAGGGGGAGCTGAGCAGCACCCTGCTTCTTGTTTGACTCTAGTACTCCCACAAGTATCATTTTCACAGGGCACTTAGAATGTTTTCACATTTTTCTTGATAATTTCACTGCTTAAAATATCCTCCAAGAATTGTGTGAAATCTTGTCTAGTTTCAAGTGCAAGAAGTCATCTTTCAATTTCTTTCTCCCCACCCCCACACCCCATGGACATATTTAAAATTTTTCTCCTTTTTGATTTTTAGCCTATATCTAATTTTACTCAGCCCATATCTATATTTGGCTTTCTTTTTATTTCTTTGATTTTTACTTGTTTACTGGTTTTTCTTTCTTTCTGGTTATTTTTACTTGAGGTTCACCATATCTATTTTGAAGATTCTCCTTCTCTCTTAAAATACTGTTTGTAATGCCACAGAATGTCTTTCCTTCTGAGCCATCCTGATCACTACTTCACTTTACTCTGGACCATGTAAACTCCTATAATTTTGATAGGGGACCTCAATTTTTTTTTGTAAAACTATTAGTTTTCAAAGCTGGGTGTGATTTGGAGCTTTCCCTCTCATTATAACTCACCCTTTTGCAACATTTTAATTAGGTGACATTTAGCTGAAATGAGTTTCAAGCTCATCAGTGAAAGAAAAAACTGGTGAAAGCTGTAATTTCAGTCATTTTTGTGCTAGAGATGGAATGCTGACTGCATAATGAATGACCTCACTTGCTAATTGAATACTAACTGTTCTGCTACTGATTTTGCTATAAGATTTTGTGTAGTTCACTTCATCATTACAGTTTTTCATGTTGTCATTTTTAAAACTAAGGAGAGACTAGATCAGTGGATCTCAATCCTAGCCACATATGTAAAATCATCTGAAAAAGTTATAAAGACATCTATCCCTGAGCTTAAGAACAGAGATCTTCATGTTATTGGTCTAGATGGAGCCCAGGCACCAATTTTATTTTATTTAAATGTTCCCATGGTACACTAGATGATCACTGATTTTCTTTCCAGTCCTTAAAGTATGATTCTATGAGTATACTACAAGGAAACAGGTAATTACATGCGTATTTACATTAGCAAATTTAAAATGCCTCAAACTATTCAATTTCAAAATGCCTATTGAAGAGACTTTAATTTACTTTCAATAAACACTAAATTCTCGAAGCAAACACAACAGACTCACAACCATCCTACATATTAGAAAGCTGATTTGTCAGTTCTAACATAACATGAATGACACATGATGTGACATAACAAAATGTGCAGATTTCTAGACTTTCACGAATTAACTAGGCAATATGTTAAGGATGCTCTAGGACAGAGGTCACACTTGTTATTATTGCTGGTTTCAAAATACTGTAAAGACATTTAATATTGTTAACTTTTATTTGCAAAACAGTACTTACTGAGGCCCTCCCTGGTGGCGTAGTGGGTTAAAGCACAGCACTAAGAAGCTAAAGTCACTTCCACATGAGTTTGATTCCCACCTGCCCCAGAGGTGATCACATGGTGTGGCAGACCTCTCCTGGCCCACCTGCTGCTCCCCTCAGCAGTGTACTTCGTCGATCTGCCTGTTCTGCTTCCCTCTCTGTCTCTGGTGAAGCCTCTCGCCGCCCCTGAGCCTCTGACCTGTACCCTAGTTCTGTATGCACAAATAAATAAATCTTAAAAAAAAAAAAAGTACTTACTTTAGAGAGGCAAAAGAAGGGACAGTGCTTATCAGCCCAGTCTCTGCCATCTCAATGGCATGTTTTATTTCAAGCTTTTTATATAAGGACACAATGCTTGACTTGGGTTGATTTTCCCGGATCAAAAGCTTCCGCAGGTATTTATCATCAAACTTCTTAAACCTGGAAGTGAACATCAAAGCTTCAATTAACTAAAGCAGCAGTGACTAAGAGAAAATCTGTTTTTTACCAATAAATTCATTTTGACTACTCCCAGGAAAAGAGATACTTATAGTGTCTAGCTAGTTCAATCATTATATAGTCTTTTATATCTGCCTCCCTGAATATATGTGTATATAAGATATGCATACATGACTCGTTTATTGGTACATATTTGTACATGACCATGACATATACACATCTCATACTCACTAACTATAAAATACATATGTATCTATTTCTCTACTTCCCCTTCCAACAACATGACCCAAGGAGTTGTTAGTATTTCCCTGTCTTCAGTTCCTTCTGATTCTTCCCCCACATAGCTTGTTTGCAGAACTCCTTTAAGTCTTGCCTGGATGACCATTATCTCAAAAGAGTCTTTCCTATCCATCCCATTAGTTGTATGCCATCTCCAGCACTTCTTACTGCACTTTTGTGTATATATTTTTCTTCATAACCCTTATTTTCTAACATGTTGGGTTACTTCCTTGTTTATCTTCTTTTTTGTCTCCTAGCACTAGGAAGATCTATACAGGAAGAAAATTTATTTTTCTGTATCACCAGTGCCGAGAACATTTCCTGGTACATTATTAAGTATGTATGGCAGAATGGATCATTTGGTTCTGATTTCTCAGTGCATCCATACTCTCTGCCATATTACTTGGCAATGTTCTTCTACCATGGCCTTTGTGACCTATTGTGGCTTCCTTCCTGAAACTGGGCTTAGTGTTACTTGCTTTGATCAATGGCATTTTAATAGTCATGATGATGAGGGCAGAAGCTTGCCTCCTGTACTTCCATCAGATCCATTAGAATTGATGGATGAATCCCAGGTCAATGATGATTGCCACATGAAGCAGAGGAAGTCCCCCAGTAACACCAAAGGTGGTCAGTTGGGATCAGCTGACTACCAGCCAACCCACTGAAGCAAGACCAGTCTGGAACAGTTGATCCTTTGCCTCTTAGCTGATATAACTGAATAATAAGTCTTATTTTGAGCAGCTAAGCACTGGGATGACTTATGCAACACTATTTGCTAATAATATTTGTTTAGATGCATGCAATAAATATTTGTTGAGAAAGAAATGTGTGTTACAAGGATCACTATAAACCTGAGATAGTTTATAAGCACACCTGTGCTATGGAAAAAAAAAAAAAAACAATGATAACTCATCGTTGGTGCTAGCCCTTTGTTTCCAATAGCAAAGGGACTACGGGTAATTAAGAAGTCATCCTTTGAGTGTTTCTGTATTGACTCTAAGTTTATTTTTTCATGTTAGGGTCATTGAAGGATGCCTCTCAACATCAACTCAACACCTTTTTAAATCTTTTAAACTTCTTTTATTATTGTTTTAGCTTTTCATTAGAAATAAGCAAAAGGAATAATAAACATTAAGGGGAATGACATTTAATCCACTGAGCACAGGGATCATGCACTTTCATTCTTTGCTTTCTTTCCACACCTTTTATTTCTCTGCCAAGCTACACATAGGTGGTTCCTTTCACAATCAACACACTCCTTTTGCCAAGTTTGAAAGCCTTCTCTACTACATTACCCTTTCATTTCATTGTCAAAGAATCAAATAACTCAAGAAGACTCTGGAAGGATGACTAGAAATTCACAGCATAAGGGTTTCAGAGGCAAGAGAAAGATACCCAACATACTAGAACAACCACTTCACTCTCATGTCATTTTTAGTAAAATCAATATTTACATACATACCAGAGATAGGATTTCAGCAGAAGTGATTTTAAAATTGGCTGTATTAGCACCAAACCTCTCCTCACCAATGTCCTGTTTCTACCTAGACCAGATAGTGTACTTAACAATCTAGAAAATTATTTAAAATTTACCTGGTAAACATTACGTGCAGAAATATACAAATGATTATAAAGCATTAAATGTACACTGTGTACACTGCATAGAGAAATGCCAGACATGTAACAATATTATCTTTTAGGTGGACCAAAATTGGTTCCGCCATCTTTATTATGTATATTCTATTGGCCTGGCAGCCTTAGAATTTTCCCTGGAACAGACAAACATACCCCAGAGATAGCATCTCTTTAAAAGAAAGGGCTAGCTATATTTTCTCTGACATTTCTTCTGCTGAATTCAGACCAAATCCACAAGATTACAGGGTCCATTTTTCTTTCTTCTGACACAACCCTGTGGCCTACTGACCTGATTCTCATACCTACACAGATCCATTTTTTTTTTTTTCCCTTTTCAGGATACAGAGGAAAGGTATAACTCTTTAGCATAAATTTGCTTTTGAAAGAGAACAAAATGTTTTAGAATACTTCTCTCAGTTATCACTTCAGAGAATGACTGACAGGACTCTAGAAAGACAGAGAAAAGTGGGTGAGCTGAAAGGAAGAAAGCAAATAGAAAATAGCTGTACCTGGTTATAAACAAGAGAGAAAGAGAAGGAGAAAAGCCTGTCTCACTGCCTTGGGATAGACAGGAGTCTTACATTGTTAGCACGTCCCAGGGATGTAAATCAGGGAGCACCTTAAGGAAAGCTCGGGCTAAATCTGTCTCCCAGATAGCACACACATTAAGTGGCTATTTTTTAAAAATATTTTTACAATAGAGATTTTGTTTGCTTTATTTTATCACTTTGTGCCCCTGTGTGGTTTACTAATTATTCTCTCATACAAATAAAATATTTTGTCCTTAGTTATAAAATAAGGCTAAGTCCATGTGCTTTTCTACAGAAATAAACAGTAGGGCCAGAATTGTAAAAGTTTTTCTCCACTTTAAATCTCTGTAACTCATTTTATTCCTTAATGATATTATACACATACACATGCATGTTGGTTTGCTATATGACTGTTTTGTTGCCTTAATTAGATTGCAAAATTTTAAAAGCCCATGTCTATGCCTCATGTCCCTTATATAGTCCAGTATCATGTCTGAGCATGTGAGCCAACAGTAAGTGCTCAAAAATTTCCTTATGTTAAATTACATAAGACAGGCAGGAAGTCAACTTCATATACATTAGCAGTAGGGGTGGGGGGGGGAGGGGAGGGCATCTGTTAGCAAGTTAGTAAAGAGGGCAAGCAGGATCTACCAAGCCGGCCTAGAACCTGCCCATCTGTTTCCAGAAAGTAGAGTAAATGCAGTCGCTTTCAAAAGCCTTCCCTGACCAATCATGTGCTGGTAATGGCATACACTGGATCTGCAGGTTTGCAGTTCCATGACACACTCCTACGGTGGCTGACACAGGCCACCAGTGTACAGGGGTCTGCCTATGGGGTCTGGAAGAAGCACTAGCTGGGTGAGGTGGACCCTCACGATTCTGCTGTCAGAGTTAATCTTATTTATGGCTTCATAAGTCTGTTTTTCAGTTTCTATTAAATCATGCACTAGTTCTGCCTGGTTTCTCTATCTTTCCACTTCTACTCAAAGATCCTTGAAGAGAGGCACTAAATTTTATTTATCTTCCACAGAGCCTTTCAAGGTAAAATAGATAGGAAGTATACATTTCTAAAAGTTCATATTTTCTCTAAAATAAATATAAATAAATTTATTTCTGTAAGCCTATTTACTTCTTCAGGTGTTTTGAAGCTCTGCACTTCACAAAGACTTTCAGCTTGTGTGATAAAACAAAGAGCAACAGAATTCTTAGTTTTGAACCAAACAGACTGCATTCCCTCTGCCTTCCTTACAGTGAGAAATGCCCATATTACTAAACGTTGGCAATATCAGGCCAGGCTATTCCATGGACATGGAAGAATTGTATAGAAGCTTCTGGTAACTTTGGTTATGAGGAAGCCGATACACCGTTTTGTGTCTTCATTATGCTAGCATGCAACTCAGAATGTGTGTGTGATGGCTAATACTGGAGCAGCCATTTTTCCGCTGAGAGGTAACTGACAATAGATGTTCTTCATGGAATTAACAAGGCAGAAAAGTCCTTGGATCATAAGGACGCCCTGGAGCAGAACACAGAACTTACATTGCCTCTCTCTGGCTATGTACATTACAGAAGTAAACGTCAATCTTATTAAAGATGCTAATTTCCCAGGTCTCCGTGATAGCTGAACTTTATCTTTAAGGACCTACTTTGGCACTCATAGGAACAATTTATGACTGTAAATAGTTAAACAAGTCAACATGCTCTGCTTCCAGAGCAATCCAAGAGCCCCTTCATGATATAAAGACATCAGGGTTTCTTACTTGTCTCTCCAAAAGTTGTGGCCCCAATGTCCACAGACATCTTCAATCCCAGTCTTCACATGATCAAAAAACTAAAAGAAAAAAAAGTAGGCTACAAGATTAATTTGTACCTGAAATTAGCAATTTTCATTCTATTTATATCATGCCAAATTGTAGAGCCTCTGATAATTTTTACCTTTTCTCACTAAAAAAAATAAAAAACAACAATTTATTTTCAAATTTATGCTACTTGTAAGATCCATATTGAGCAACCCAGATTATTATTACTTTTCTATAAGTCTGTTAGTAATTTTGGAAAATATGAAAAGTAGTAACAACTTTCAAGTTAAAACATGTTCAGTTTGAAGAAAATAACTATCAGGGACTCACTGTACCTCTTATCCTGTGGGAGTTTAACAGAATAAATTGTAGGAGTCACTGAGACACAATGTCCCTTTTATATTTATTTGTTTATTGATTTATTTTTAAGGATTTTGAATTTATTTTTTCTTAGAAGAACTGGGGTATAGGCCAGAGATGTAAGGGGCGAAAGAATTTACCAGAGAACGAGTAGGGAGAACAGGCAGATCCACTGAAAGGCTATGAAGGGAAGCAGTGGGGAGACAGGAGAGGTCTGCTGCACCATGTGAGTCAGCTCCCTGGCAGGGACTGAAGTCTGGTCTTCTGGGTGGTAGAGGGAAGCAGTGGGGAGACAGGAGAGGTCTGCTGCGCCATGTGAGTCAGCTCCCTGGCAGGGACTGAAGTCAGGTCTTCTGGGTGGTAGCACTGAACCTTAACTCCTAGACTAATAGGGAGGCCCCATGTCCCTTTTAAATCTGCAACTCATGCCTTTCTCAGCCTTTCCTCCCTCCCATCGCTGTCATTTCCCTTTTCTTCAGAAAATGTGCAAACTGGTGCCAAACTGTTCATTATAATCCAGCATACTTTTTCTTTTATCACTTAAATTGTTACACTACATTACCGCCTACCCGACAGTGGATTTCTTCACTGACAGCTTGTTGTTTCTTATTGGACCTCTTAACATCAAGAAACTCCACCAGTGGTCGAATGGTTATTCCCTGAACAGGAAAAAAAAAAATCTACTTATACTCTAACATTAAAAATTCAAGAATAGCTCTTACTCTTCTAAGGTTTAATAGTCAACAAAAGATATCCTTCTCCCAAGATGAAACACAGTGTATGTAACATTTTGTTAATTTTTTTCTTCCTCTTCAATAGCTGGCATATTTTTAAAGGCCAATGCCCCAGCAACTATTATCAGAAACAAAGACAATGGACAAGCTACAAGAAATCAAAAAGTTATTCTGAGAAATATAAAAAGAAAGATAGCAATTTTATGATAAAATACTAACCATTTCAGCAGAACCACCTACTAATGGTATTAGCCACAGAATATTTTTCAGTGATTCTTTCATTCATTCACTTAGTAAAGCAATTCTAATTGTTTGTATGACATACATGTTAGGGATTTGGGTATTAGTGGCACAAAGATGAGGAGTTAAGAAACTGTTCTCTAGAACTTTGTTGTCTTACACAGAAAAGTCTCATACTGTCTATACAAAAACAAGTTGGCAAAGGGGAAGGGCGTGATGTACACGGGGTGTGGGATGGCTTTGCAGAGAGGGGATTCTTTCTGGGTGTCCCTAGTGACTACAGGTGCTCTGATGGTGAGTTTGGTGTGAGAACATACATCTGAAGAGGAATGATCCTATTCCCCTAATTGCAGATAGAGATGTAAACCAAAGTAACCTCAGTGAGACAAAAAGTTGTAGACAGAAAATGCTTAAAAACAAAACCAAACGAACAAGAAAAAAAAATATGTTGGAAGCAAATTTCAGCAAAGATCAAATTTGAGCAAAGGACCAGCAGGAGAAAAGGGACATGTTCATTGTGAACTTAGGAATTGGAGGGAACCATAAGTTTTTAGAAAGATAGCAAGAGAAAAAAAGTCCTTAACAAGATATAGAATATTTTCCAGAAATCTATAGTGAACTTCTGACTTAATCATGAAATAGTCAAAGTATTTCAATTTGAACCAGGTATAGTGCAAGGATACTCTCAATATGCTGAGAGTTGTCATACTCAGTAATAGGAGACAGAGATCGGAGCATATATGACGAAAATTAAATGACAAGATTTTTGTTCTTCATGGATGATTTTTGTCCTCCATTTTTTGTCCTCAATATCTAAGCTAATTATTTTCATTGATAATAAAAAATTACTAGATATAAAGTCAGCATCCACAAATCCTAATATTAGTTTTTAAAAAGAAACAATAAACATCTACACAATAGCAATGAAAACCTATCAATATATAAATAAATATATAAAGAAAATAAATATATAGTACTACTATGTACAAGTGTAAGATACATAATATATTTATACTAGCATATCACATAGGTATAATATATGCTATCTAACTATATATTATATGGTCTTATCATAAAATGCACAGAACTTTTACAAAGAAACTAATAAAATCTTCAAAATATCTGCATTTGAAAGGACACGTACAGTTCCCAGATGGGTTACATAATATTGTGATGATAACCATACATGTACAATCTCAATGCATGTGAAATATAATTCCAACAAGATTCCAAAGAATTTTTAACAGAACTTGAGAGTACTTCTAAATTAGTCTGGAAGAATAAATGTAATCAGAAAAATTTTAGGAAATGAATAATGGTGTAAACTTATAGACAACAAAACAATCAGAACATATTTAAGATTATGCAATACCAGCACTAAAATAGGCCAGGGGAGGAGGAGGTGAGAAGATGGTGTCCAGGAAAAGCCCCACATTTTTTGGGTTGGTGTATGACTGTCACTGCTCAACATGAAGAATGCATGAATACAAGGAGTATTGGGGCTTAGAGTGGAGGAATTAATTATGTCCAAATATGTTTCCTGCCATGTATTTGATTTAATCTCACCTTTTTGCAAGTCTTTAAATCTTTAAGAATGTTTTTTGGTAATACAAGCTAAGTGTGATACACACACACACACACTTTTTTTTTTTTTAAGATTTATTTATTTGTACATATAGAGCTGGGGTACAGGCCAGAGGCGGTAGAGGCTTCACCAGAGACAGAGCGGGGAGCAGAACAGGCAGATCCACGAAGTACACTGCTGAGGGGAGCAGCGGGCGGGTCAGGAGAGGTCTGCCACGCCATGTGGTCACCTCCGGGGCAGGAGGGGATCGAACTCATGCAGAAGTGGCTTAAGCTTCTTAGTGCAGTGCTTTAACCCGCTGCGCCACCAGGGAAGGCCACATCTTTCTTTCTTTCTTTTTTTTTTTTTTAAAGAAGGTCATTTGCTTTACTCTACCACCCTAGCTTTGGGCATTTCTCGATTCAACTTTTTTAAGTGTGAACTGATATTTGGGCAAATTTAGCAAAAGACACACTTTGTGCTTTATTTGCAGTTTAGTCTGCCACTTTGAAATAACAGAGGTGGTAATAAGAATTTTCTGATCAACACATATTCTCTGATTCTTAACTATAAGAGAAAATAGGTAGAAATGTGATTCATGGAGAGGGGTGAGATGAGTTCACTGAGTTCTAGAGTCTATGAAGACACTATTTTAATAATAGCTCCAGAAAAGACAAATCGACAAAATCAATGCACTTTTAAAAATCTATTATGTTAAGCATTCAAGGACACTTGTTTCACATGTTCCTTTCCTATCAGTACTCATCCAGTGAATACTACTTGTGTTTGCAAGCATAGGACACAAATAAAGATAGAACACAGCATGTTCCAATCCCCATGTGGATTCCTTTGACTAGACAGATAGTTTAGAAGTAAATGTAATGTCACAAGAAAATCCAGAACCGATCAGCCCAAGTTTCTAAAACCACAATATATTTTAGTTTAAATTAATAAAATAAGTTAATTATATGCAATAGATCATTGAAACCATTTTAAAATATGTATTTGTAAACATTTTAAATATGTATTTAATATGTGTTAATATATATATATATATGTGTGTTTAAACAATTCCTTATAATAGTTACCACTTCTTTTAAATTATTTATACTTTTCATATCATGTTCAATAGGAATTATTTGATAGTTCTGCCGTATTTCTTCTGTCTCTTTTCTCAGTCCATCTATTTTGGAGGTAGAGTATATAGGATTTGTATGTCATATTAGGTTTTCTAAGCTGGATGTTATATTCTAGGAGTCTGGTTAAGGAAGAATG
The DNA here is from genome assembly GCF_000260355.1 of Condylura cristata. Lineage (NCBI taxonomy): Eukaryota > Metazoa > Chordata > Mammalia > Eulipotyphla > Talpidae > Condylura > Condylura cristata. The sequence continues at coordinate 6,398,083 of NW_004567121.1, read as the reverse complement.
GGAGAGAAAGAGTCAGAAAGAGACAGGGACAGAAAAAAAACAGAGGCAGAGAGAGGAGGGAAAAAAATACCTTAGAGAGGGCAACTCATCTGACCACACTGGAAAATTCTCAATTTAGGTCACTTGGGGAGCAACCTAATAAATATTTAAAGAAAAATAGCTTCTTCCACGTGTAGGCTAAAAGCATAAAGAAACCCCTAGTTTTCCATCAAACCACTGAAAAACATACTTGCAAAGTACAGGTTTAATTTTCACCCACTCATTTGTCACTGCCAAAATAAATAACACCTCAGAGCTAGTTTACTGAAAGGGAATCACTGAACTGTTGGTGCAGGTGAAAAGACAGCCAGGTGAGGCTGTCTACCCTGCTCTGTCAGGGCTTCCTGCTCACCCTACACCCTTCCGCTCCCAGTCATGCTGGGGAGAAAAGGTAACTGCTCACAGATCATATAATGAGCATGTCTCCATACTGATGACTCCTAAATTTAATTGTATCTCCAGCTCTGGATTCTCTTATCAAATCCTCGTGTGTGTGTGTGTGTGTGTGTGTAATTACTGATCAAGCATCTCCACTTGAATGTCCAACAGACAAATGCATATGTCCAAAACTGAACACCTAATTGCCTTCCCTACAAATATTTCTCCTTTGCCCACCTATTGAATTAATGTTGCCCTTTAAAGAGGTGCTTAGTCAAAAACACAAGTTTCTAAAAACTTAGAATTATTGTTTACTGGTTTTCTGTTCATCTCTTAACTTACTCACTTAAAAAATCCTGACCAGTGAGCTCATTTTATTGTAAGAGCACAATAATTTTTTCTTAATTCCATAAAACTCTACAGACTAGGATGTATATTAATTAAATATAGAGATTTACCAGCATTGTAGTGTTTATCGATACATATTTATATATATACATTCATCCCCTATGTGTGCATGTATGTGTACATTTAACATATGACTATTTAGTTTAATTAAAACATACTGAAAGGTCCTTGGAATGATGAGAATAAGATTGAACAATAGCATCATTTCAGCTTGAAAGGTTCTATCTAATCATTGGGAAAAACCACTGCCCACAGGTTCCACATGTCCATGCATAGTCTTACAGAGGGAATAAAAATACAAGACTTTGACCACTTTTAACCAGGCTGTTTCTCAGAATTGTGCTCTCAAGGAGGAACCGCTAAAGAATGAGCGATAGACCCTCTTCTGTAATGCAGCACACTGCAGGTCTCCCCAGGGGACTTGGGCTATAGAACACTACACAAACCCAACATGCGACTTTGGCTACCGTTTTCCCCAAGAATAATAAAGTCCTTTGTCTCTGACCCAGAAACCAGGTATCTGGGTTTCGATGCCAGTATCTATGAAAACTTAATAGGCTCACTCACTCAATTGTGAGTAAGGTAAAATCCCAGAAGATTCATAGTTCTAGGCCATAAACCATGTAGAGTCCAACACTAATCTGCAAGTGAGGCAAAAGAGATTGCCATCTTTTGAATTCCAGTCCATTTTACTTCATGATGGACTCCATGAACTTCCAGATGACTGCTGAATTCTAAGGATCTACTATCTGACTACAGGAAGCAATTAAGTAATTATTGTACTGCAATCATTTTGCCTTGCAAAGAAAAGTACATGAAAAATGTTTTTCTTTCTTATATTATTATTTAATACTAGGACTAAAATACAGCAAACTAGGCCTCCCTGGTGGCACAGGGATTAATGTCTCAGCAGTCAAGCTTTCTTCAGCCACTGTAGCCTAAATTCAATTCCTGGCCAGGGAACATGGCATAGCATATCTCTCCTTTCTCACTCACTGCTCCCCTCAGCAGTGTATTTCAATACATATGCCCTTTCTGCTCCCCCTCTGTCTCTGGGGAGGTCTTCAAGCATCACCCCCTCTATCTCCGGCCTTCACCCCAGTTCTTATGTGCATAAATAAAAATAAATCTGTAAAAAAAGTGAAATGAAACATAGCAAATCGCCATGCTAGCACCTAGTAACAGGTATTGTGCTTCCACTAATATCTCCTCTTGCTTGCTGAGGAGGAAAGCAGCATGGCTCTCAGTAAGTGGGGCTCACTGGGACTCACGAGGGCTGAGGGAACAGGGCCAGTGCAGTAACCCAGATATCTGTGCTCTCTACTGTGGGACTCTACCTCACCACCACTCATGGAAAAACATTTTAAAACAAGAGACAGCTTATGTTTTATGGAACAGTCAATCTGATTTTAAGAAAATGAATTTACAGTCAATAAATCAGAATTGTTTACTCATTCAATAGTCCACAAGGAAGACTGTATTGTTTCATGTTAATGAACCTCATAAGGAGGTTACTTTGTCTAATTATCAACTCAATTCAAATGTTAAAATTCGCATTATAAATCTTGGTATCAAATAATAAACCATATGTCACATGAACTTTATTCTGGACGATAGTGCTTACTCTGCAGATTCAGGATGAAAAAGCTCATCATACAAAAATTAACGTAAGGGGAAAGGCATTTTAAAGTTTAATGATACATCCATCCACATGAAAGGTGTCACTTGAAGAGGAACACATCACTCTTATTCAGAAAGCAAAATGGTTTCCACAGGTTTTAATTAATTACTTCTCCTGTGATTATAACCCATTAAAGTATCTCCTGCCAGGCTTCTTTCTCTAAGCTACATAATTATCGATGTCTCCTAGGAAAAGATCCTTCCTAAAGGGAGTGTGTGTGTACTTCCAGATGTGCATGTGTGTATGATGTGTGTGCACAGTGTCTCAGAGCAAGTGGTGGGCCAGCACTTTAGAGCTTTGCTAATCAATGTTGACTATGAATATACATGGTATCCACTCAAAATGGATGTGCAGGCTGTATGTTACTCAAAAATTCACCTAAGTCTTTTGGTTATGATTCCCAAATGCCAAAATACTAAGTTCCCCTCAAGCACTTTGCATCGCTCCCCCCTCCCCCCCCACACCCTCCCTCCCCCAGGATGCTCCTGAGAGATTCAAATGTTCCACACAATGCATTGACTTTAGATTTTCACCTCAGGCAAAATGTGAAAATAGCACACTAAATGATTTGCTATAAGGATTGTGTAAATACCACAGTAGAAAAATGAAGACAGGTAATTTGTTTCCCTTCTTCTTCTAAGTGTCTCTCTAAATACAAAGGGGTTCAAACCAACATGGCATATTTAAACCAAAGTAGTATATACAACTATAACTGAAACTATTAAAACATTTTAAAAACATTTTCCCTCAAATTTTGAAGAAGTTTAACTGTAATTATGAGTCCTGCTATAGTTTGGCTTGACTGTTTGTCTGTTAATGTTCCGAGATGCTATATGATTATCAAGCTGTATCAGTAAGCACACCAGTCATAATATTCAAACAAATTAAATTAGTTTGCCTTTTCGAGGCAAAGTTTTATTTTTTAGAAACTGTTATAAGTAGCCTTAAAGACACCTGATATTTTTAACAAGGTACACATATTTGTAGAACTCAATTATCCTCCCAATCTAGCACAAATTCAAAGCTAGCATACTTTCCCTGCCTTCATTTTACTCAAAACGAAATAAGAAAACCTTCCAATGAACCGGCAAAGAACATCTTGCAGAGAGGAGCTCATCTATGGGTTCCTCATCGCCGGCTCTTGCTTGCCATTTACCAGTGTGTGGTTCTCGCTCATTCGGCTTTCTTCTCTTTGAGCCTAGGTTTCCTTACCTGGGGGTAACACTGCTCCCTTTCCCACAATTTTTTGAGGATGAAAGGAGACAATACATTGTGCATGTCTGACTTAGGTCTAAGCACCCTTCATTCTACTCATTTAATCCTCACCTAGTTCCACTGGAGGGCACTGGCTTCACAAAGGGCCGAGGCAATGTCATTAAGGGGCCATCTCTGAAGTGGGGCTGGGCCTTCCAAACAGAGATCCTTCTCCAAGACAACCTGGACAGCACAGCCCGCTGCCCCCAGCATTCGGAAGTGTTGGTGAAAGAAGTGTGTTCTGCTTTTTGAGAAAGAACTAATGAAGGGGAGAATGACAGGGAGTTACTATGCTGAGATTTACCCACAGTGGGTAAGCGGTTTGGGCATTAAGACCAAACCGGTTCCTGCTTCACTCGCTGAAAAAACTTGGGGGAAACAATAGACCTATTTTAGTGCCTCTGCTTTCTCAGCTATGAAATGGGAGTAAGAGCAATGGAACTGAGGTGAGGATTAAATGAGTTAAATGAAGGGTGCTTAGACCTGAGTCAGACTCTAAAAAGCATTCCATGGTTAACTCTTAAAATAAATAAATAAATAAAAAAGAGCAACTGGTTTTCTTCTGTCATTTATCACTTTTCCTCAGTCTCCTTGGCTGCCTTCTTCACCTCCCCTTAGGGTTCAAATTGGATCACCCCAGAATCCAGTTCATGATCCTCATTTTTAGACGCCTACGTATATATTTTCAATCTCTTGCTGATCATGTCCCACTTCCAGTTTGGAGGCTCAAGCATCAGCCCCTCTAAGAGTGAGCTGCACACTCAGAAGCTGCCTTTCCACCACCCGCATGAGTACATCTCCAGCCAGCCCTGGCTCGGCATTCCCATAGCTGAGCCCCCAAATCTCCAAGCCCTATCTACCCCACAAGCTTCCCCTTGTCAGTAGAAGGCAATTCCATCCTTCCAGATACTCAGACTCAAAGCACTGGAGCTACATGGCTCCTCTTTCCTCTGCACCCCACAGAGACTCCTCAGAATGAGCTCCAGGCCCTCATCCCTGCTATGGTCCACCTCACTCCCGGCGGGCTGCATCCACTCTGCACTGCCTTTCCCATTCCCTCCCACTCCTCCAGTCTATTCTCCCCGTGACCAGGGCAGTTCTTTAACAATGTAAGTCAAAACAAACCACGCTTCTGCACAAAACCTTCCGATGGCTTCCATTTCACTGGGAGAAGAGCCAATGTCCTGGCACTGCCTGCCTGGCCTTACATAACCCAGGACTCCGAGCTGCCCACACTTCATTCTCCTCTACACCACACTGCACTCCCCTCTAGCCACACTGGGCAAATGCCCACAGCCTTCAGACCCCCGCCTTTTACTTCCATTTACCTGGAATGTTCTCAGGCTTAATTGATTCTTTCACTTCCTCCATGCCTTTCCTCAAAATCCATACTTGTCTTCCATGACACGTCTGTTAGAGTTATAGCCATCCCCTTACTACTCCACTCCCACCATGCCTGACCCCTCTGTCTTATTTTATAACATAGTTCTCCTAATATACCCTCTAGTTTGCTTGTTACGTTTACTGTCTAGTGTCTGCCATCACCCCCTTGCAATGTAGGTTTTAAGGGACGGGGTATCACTGTGTGTTTTGATCACTCACAGATGCTGAGTACCCTAGTACCCTAGAGTACCCTAGAGTACCCTGAGATGCTGAGTACCCTAGTACCCTGAGTACCCTAGAGTACCCTGAGTACCCTAGTACTGCCTGGCACACAGCAGATATCCCTAAATGAATAGCCACAAAATCTAATCTGCTAAAGGGTGGCCTATTAACTTGAAGAGATGATTAATGTGTAAAGCTAGGATCTTGACAGTGGCCCATCTTCTTCCTACTCTGCCTTCTGCAACCTGATATTAACATGTGTCCACCCATCCCACTGTTTCAAGGCACACATTGCTAAGCAGTTGACTCCCATCAGATAGCTGTTGGAAGGTCATCACACAAGTAGCATTTACTGTGCACATCGTCGGAGTGTAAGACAAACAGCAAGGATTAGCAAGCACAGTTCATAAGTTTCCAGTAGTAAGCTTAGCTTGCTTAGCTGAGTTTCCTTAAATAATAAATCCTCTGTATAAGGCCAAGTGACTAAGTTGGACTCTCTTCGTCCTCTGGACAATCCAGGGATGTGAGGAGATGTCATTTTCCCTAAGTACCTGAGCTCCAACACACCTTTGCTACTTTGCAGCCTATAAAACACATTCACTAAATCGCCTGAACGATCTTGTTTCCTGTTGGTTAAGAGAGAGATTTTGCTGGGAGAGAGAACTCGACTCACCAGGATGAAGACAGTAAAGAATATAACAACAATCGCAGCTGTAATGAACAGCTTTTTCCGAGGGAACACAGCGGCAGGAAGTAAAAACACTAGTGCAAAGCAGATGGCACCTCGGAGCCCTCCGTAAGCGATGATGAATTGATCCTTAAAGGTCAGAGGAATGGTCCGGAACCAGTTAATAACTTGAGTCAGGACAAAGACACCTGAGAAGAAAAATAAAACCAAAGGAAACATACTGTGTGAGGCCAGAACGTGAAAATACGAAGCCTTGTTCTATGTTTCCGTGACAGGGCGTGGCAGTTACAGATGGTGCCCTGTGACCTGGCCCTTTTCCCCTCTCGTCAATGCTAGCAGGCCCTTTAGTCCTTGTTTCAGTATAATGGGTAAAATTATAGAATGTGAGGCTAAGGGAGGTTTGCCTGAGTTATAGCCAAAGCATGCTGATACTTGGGGGAAATATGAAGAAAGGGGTAAGAAGAGAAAGAAAAAGAGCAAGAACATGAGGGAGAAAGGAGAATATGGAGAAGGAGGAGGCAGAGGAAGAACAGGAAGTGAGGAAGATGAAGAAAACCAGGATGAAGTGGCAGCTGATGTAAAGGGGAGGGGTGAGAAGAAAGCCCAGTCTTTGAGTGCGCGTGGAGTGTTCACCTAGGAAACAAGCACACATTACCCAGTGCTCTCCAGATCAGACAGAAGGCCAGGGTGAAGCAGACGAAGGCCCAGTTCCACTCATGGTTCTTCCCAACAGTGGACACACCCATGAAGATGAAGATCAGGGTCTCACTGACGCTGCTCAACATCTTCATGAAGTACTTGATGGTGGTGTAGGATTTCTGGGACACGTTTTCCTCCACATACTTATTCATTGTCATCGCACAAGCAGTGATTCTGCAAGGAAAAGTATCGCTTCTGTTTAAACTCGACAATGATCCTAATCAGAACATGAGTCAGCACTTAGAGCTATATTATGGCTCTTTCTCTGCCATGACTGTAATATTATCGACTGACTTTTATGTGGATGTGATTTGTATCCTTGACAACCCTGCTATCTCTGAAGTTCTTCATCGATACCCATGGTTTGAACTATGCAGCTCCATCCGGCTTTCTCACCCCCACATTCTCCTCACCTCACATCTACATTCTCTAAGGTCTGTGGACATTGGCACCATCAGCTGTCCTGCCAGCTGCACAAATAAAACCAGTCCATAATAAAGTCAAAACCTATTATCTTCCTATATAACCAGTTCCACTTTCTTTATTCTTCTATTGCCTAAAATGTGAAGCCATTGGGTACTAAAGTTCAAACTGTGGTCACTCGGATTTCACACGCCCTCAATATCTTCTTTCACCCTCAAACTGGTCACTCATCATTTCTGATCCCTCATGCTGAATATATCCTTTGCACTCATTGATCCCTTTGCACCCTGAGGCCAGAGCTATGTCTCACTTCTACTTTTCTGCCATATCCACTTGTGCCAGGCTTTAACTATTGCTAGAGAAAAGATGCTCTTTTGTTTATTTTCCTTAATAGTTCCAAAATTCTGGGACCACAGAACTCTTTACTTCCCCTCCCAAGATATCCATTACCACAGCATCTCAGCATACTATGGTAAGAAGGTTCTAGGATCAAGTCCACACTTCTAAGCTGGATGTCCAACTCTTCAGACTCTTCTCTCAGGAGACAATTCCAGCATCACCTCTTGCATTCTCTCTACCAGGCACACACCATGAGCCACTATAATTTCCCAAAGTGCCCACTGTTTGCTATCTTCTTTCTTCACTGTACAAACCAGTTCCTCTCCATCTGGAATGTTGCTCCTGACCAACTTAATGTAAAATCCACAAGGGAAATTTAGTCTGAGTTGGTAACAGCTCATACCAGTTCCATCTAAAGAGACACAATTATTATAAAGGACTTCATGATCAGAGGGCAACAGAGAACGAAACAGAATGAAAAAATTTGAGTGAGCGTCCTGTCTTTTATAGAATGACAGTTGTACTGTGAACCAACTGCTGGTTGATACATGAAGTTCTCCACATTCTCATAACCCTCTGGCTAAAAAGATTCTCCAAGCACTCCACCACTGCACATACAAGGATTTCTGATGGAGCCGCTCCTCTGGGGATCACAAACATAGCCAGGAAAACACAAACCAATGGCCATTTAAGACCAAAGAGGGGGCCATGCACCTATGTCACTGTGAGTAACAGACCTACTCATTATACAAAAAACGTACATTTACTTTTACGCCTCATATTAGTAAAACAAAGACCCCACCAAGACAAAGACATCAATTTAGCCAGTGTCACTGTTCACAGAATGGGTGGGTATTTTCTTTGTATTTGTTTAATTCAGGTGGTTCCCAAAAGAAGGAGTGCCTCAGTAAATGAGCTAATAAAAATACAGCCGCCACAAATACATAGCACAGCCTTTGAATAGCTGAGGGCTTACATAATAATAGTTGGGGTTTATGACACCCCTACTCTGTGTCAGGTACATGCAAATACTTTATATAGATTATGCCAGTTAGACCTCATAACAGGTCTCTGAGGCAAGTACTATTATCGTTCTTATTTTACAGATGAGAAAACAAAGGAAGACAGGAGTCCACTGACTTAAGATTACATTGCTAATAAACGGTGTTGCCAGGATTTGTACCTGGGCGGCCTGACTCACAGCCAGCACTGTTAAACTCAACCTTCCCTCTTTGCAAGCTCTCAGTGAGTCCATTTTCTCTGATGGGAAAGAGGTCTTCTTCTCTGCCAAGCCCTTGCTCCTCTTTTCAAGCAACAACCTGTCCATATTAATTTCTTAGGGTTACTGTAAATAATTACCCAGAACTTAGAGGCCTATAACAGCACAAATGTGTCATCTGACACATCCAGAGAACAAAAGATCAGAATCATTTTCATTGAGTTGAAATTAAGGTGTTGGCAGGATTACTTTCCTTCTGGGGGTGCCACGGGGAGTCTGATCCTTGCTTTTTTCTAGTTTGGGAGGCTGCTCCATGTGGTGGCTTGTGGCTGCATCGTCTGACCTGTGCCCTCTGGTCACATCTCCTTTCCTACCACTGACCCTCCTGTCTTCCAATCCTAAGAATACCTGTAATTCCATCAGTCTCACCATCATCCCCCCAGCCCAGGTAGCTCACTGTCAGCTCGTAGCTCACTGTCAGCTCGTCATCACTGTCACCCTCTCACCCACCTGCATTGGCAACATGCTTTCTGTCATTCAGATAACAAAAATGATTAATTTACAATGCTCAGTACTTAAGCCCTATATCACTCAAAGTTACTGCCATCATTATTATTATTTTAAAAATGACTTTTAAAAAGAACAGAGAACATCATGCTTGGGATTGTACTGAACACATTCCTCTGAGACAATGTCCACAACATTCACAGTGTGAAATGTACATGAAATCAGTAACAATCTTCAGTTCACGATGTGAGCCATTTAACAAAACAAATCTCTAGTCAGAAATGATGGATAATTATAGCTTTGGTATAGGAATAAAACATTTAATTTTACATGAATGTCCATGGGATTATTCTCTGCTTTAGATCCTTAATATGACACCAGGCTTGATGTCATGTCTGCCAGACCTCGCTGTAACTTAATGCCTTTTCCTTTGAGTACCAGTGAGGCTCTGAGGGGAAGAATGCCCTGCATGGAAACAAGAGGCCCAGGTGCCTAGCAGAGCTCCCTCTAAGAAATGTGGCACATCCCTTACGTGTTGTAGCTTCCAGACCAGGACAAATGTTCCAAGCATCCCTGTTATGGTACATGTGACCTCTCCAACAAAAAAGTGATTTCTGTTTTCATTGCAAAGAAGTTTTTTTTCCTTATAGTATATTCTAGCTTAGAGTCAGACCACCTTATAACATAAATACACAAAACTATACATAAGCTCATCTCCCTCCAACTAGGAAGAGACACATAAACAGTCTTGTGATAATAAAGAATATTTTTCTTCTTTCAGTGATAGTCCTCTTCACAACTTGAGTCTCTTTATTTTTCCAAAAGAATCATCAGAAATGTATAGAGCTGGGGAGTGGATTAAGCTGGAGCCTGAGGGTCCATGGGGTTTGATTTGAGGTTAAGTTAGGGTTTAGAGTAGGTGACTAGGAGTGACTAAGTATAAGGTCAAGTCAAAGCACCTCACAGGAAAACTGCATATTATAGGGGGGATGTCTTCCTCAGATGAAGGTGTGAAGGTGCCATGTGAGCAGCCCACAGCCTTTCATTCTGGACATTAATGGGGTTATATGCACACCAAAACAATAACCTAAATAGCTGCACTGCATTTGAGAAAATTCTACATAAATTTCTGAACTCCAAAGCTCCTTTCATCATAAAACTATGGACTTTAGTATTCCTGATATAACCTGACTTGGATTAGTTCTTGTCATTGAATCATCTTTTCTTCCTTTCCACACATGGCTGTCTTTCCTAATCATTATATTTACATTATGTAGTTAATGATGATGAATAACAACTTAATATCACCCAACATTTTCTTAGCATCTACTCTGGCGCAAGTTCTGTGCTGATAAAAGAAAAGAAGATGCAATTTCTACCTTCAGGAGTTGTCAATGTGAGAGCAGAGCCAGTCATGGGGTGACCAGAACACCCCACTGCCAGGGCTACAAATGGGGAATAGGAGTTCTGGAAAGGAAACTGCTGCTTGTGCCATAAAAGGGGCAGGGGGCATCTAAGCGAAGTGCCCAGGACTGAGAGCTCACCAAGCTGGAAGAAGAGGGAAGAATTTCCAAGAAAAGTAGACGGCATTTGCAAAGTCATGAAAGAAGTGCACAGACTTCAGGAAACTGGAATGACTCTTAGCTGGAGGAGAGGAAAATGTTAAGAGATGGGGGTGAAGTGAGGTAAGTGCCAAATCAGGACAAATTGAATTGTTATGCTTAGGAGGTCAAACTTTATACTATAGTCTAGAGTGGAATGAGAGAATATATCAACTTATCTTCTCAAGCCAGCTGGAAGTTTTATGAAGAAAAAATAGGTGTCATCAATATTTAGCATGGTGCTTCATTAATATGTTTTGGATCAATAATTACATGGATAAATTGTTCCTAGGATGGTTGTGTGATGCTATCAGTTTTTGAAGGAGAATTCTGGAAGATACATGGAAGATAGATTTGGAAAGGCATAAACCTGGAGGCTGGGGTTCACTTGATTCCTACAAAGGTTTGCCATTTTGTTTTTGAAATCCATTGCATCACCTGACATATATAACATCCCAAAACATGTTCATGTTTTGACAGGTGTTAGGCTCCATTCTGTGGGACCACATAGAGGTAAGGAGAGTATGTATAGAATTCACTGGTGCAGTCTGCCTTGTTATTATCTTGCCTCACATTACATTTTAACATAAATGTATGGTGATTGTCACCAATTTAGAGATGGAGAAGCTAAAGCTCTATAATTAGTGGTTTTTACATTCACCAGCAATTGAGCATTCTAAATACAGCATAGAAAAAATTCAGGCTAGATAATACTATCTCAACAGAGTCTTTAGGGAGAAAAACAGACTTTATATTTAGTCGATTCATCATTTGACGATTTTCTGAACAGAAAATAATCCAAAAAATATGTTTTTCTATAGTACTCCATGACTTTATGGCAGGAGCCAATGAAGCCCATCTGGATGTTCATTTGCAATCTACCAGCATGTAGTCTTTAAAAACACGGGGGCTTGACAGGGTTCCCTTCCTACAGGGGCACAGAGCACATTCTCGGTTAATGCTGCCTGAATCTAGTTTAATGAAGACCCAGAGCCTTTCACCAAGACAGTCAAGACCTATAGAACCAATGGGCCCAAACATCAAAGGCAATGATGGGCAATGAAGGAAGATTTCTGATGAAAGAAAAAGAAAAAAAAAAAGTCCTGTCCTGTCTATGGTTGCATACATATGGAAAAACCAAGCCTCTGTAGATTCAGTTTAAAAATAAAAGTGCATTTATTTTCTTAAGGAGTGGTCAAATCTCCAATTTCTATTCCCATATTAGACTTTTTCCTGTAATCTGAACTGCCAACAACTGAATTAGAGTTAGTGAGACAGAAAGAATGTTGCAAAATTCTTTTGTTCCTATTCTATATTTGTGTGTAATCTTAAAAAGCATGTATTCAGTTGCAGAAAATACAACCCAAATAACAGTTGTATATTCTCAATAAAGACTGTCAAATATGAAAACATACTCCACTAACCATTGCCAAGCATTTAATGACAAAGAACAATTAAAAAGCTTTCTCAATATTGATTAAAGTCAGGATATACTAGATGTTCTCAAAATAAAGTACTCATTCATGAGAAAGAAATTAATTATTCCGGGGAATGAATTTTCTGTATAATAGATTATCTTTTCTAAGTAACCAAATAACCAAGAGAGAACAAGCTTGACATATGAGAAAATACAAACAAAATCATGTTGTAAAGGCGGATTTAAGCATAAAAACTGAACGACCTTTCCTAAAATATTAAAAATGAAATAAAGTAAATGAAAACTATTATCAATAATGCTTGATTAGTCATATAGTCTTGTCCATTTCATGCATCTTAGGTTATTTCCTCTTTATATACTTTGAACTCAAGTCTCCTAAAGTTATAAATCACTTACTGATACCTAAAGGACTCAGTTTTATGGAGAGAACGTGAAAGTATTATAATTCATTGTCAAAAGTCTAATGAGACACAAAGCATCAAGGTGTCCATGAAGTGCACTGTCTCTACTTGGGCCATTTGACAAACAACTGAGAGCAGAAGGCTGACCCGAGATGTCGCTGATGGAGTTCCAGTCTCACAGCTGGATAACAGCTGGCATGCTGGAGTGCAGGAGGCGCTGCACTGATAAGAGGCCAGCAACACCCTGCACCAGGCAGACACGCACAGTGTATTCAGGAAACCACATGACTAAGCCTGGAGAACACCACCCAGAGTCACTCTTCCCGGTAAGCCCTTACTGTAGATCAGCATGTGCATCATAGCAGGGTTTTTAAGAGTCTGGTTTGTGGACCACACAATGACGAGAAGCCCTGGGAAAACCACAAATGTCTGGGTCTACCCAAGACCTATTGCATCAGAGTCTCTAACCGGGGACTGTGAAACCACCTTTCCAGGTGAGCCCTAAATACATCAAGATTTGAGAAAAGTGACTGAAAGTATAAGTAGAGGTTTCAGAGGAGGAAGAATGAATGAGTGAAAATAAGGGCTAACATGAGATTTGAAAATGACTGCTAATTTAATTATATTTGACCATTGACTTTCTCTTCCCTTCTCTCGATTTTCATTATGTGACTTTGATTCTCTATTTCCCTTGGAAGACTGGGAAGGCAGTCTCATACAAAGTGGGTTTAATTTCATTGCCTTCTTTAGGTAATGAACCCTGTCTCTCAGGCCACAGGGCTGAACAGTAACAGTCTGATCCAGTCACAGTGGATCAGTGGATCTAATCACATGTCTCCAAGTATCTGGGCCAGTCAAAGTTCTTCCTTTGAAATTTCTGCTAATAGAAGCAAGCAGAATATTTCTCTCTTCATTCCATGGTGACAGGATTGCAGATATGCAAAGCCCAATTTGAGGACTATGTATGATGTTCTAGAGGCAGCTGGCTTAAGAGAAAGAAGCCATCACACACAAGAAGGCAGAATTGAGAGAGAGTAAAAGAAAGTGTATTGTAGTGGCATAGGTGTCTCTGATTCCATCACCCCCAGGCCAAATCTATACCTTCCCTAGTCTAGCATTTATTTTTTATGAAGCAATAAATTTGGTTTTATTTGAGTTACTAACTGACAATCTGGTTTTATTTCGGTTTCTCTTGTTAAAAGAGAGTCTAGTCTACTGTTTGATCCAGGCTTCTGGTTACAAGGACTCCAGGTGAGTCAGGTTACCTCAAATAGCTGGAGAGTAATGTAAGGACACATATGGGAAGACAGAATCTTGGACACTTGTCCAGCTCTCCTGGACACATGGAAGAAGACCTCACGCTTGATTGAAGGAAGGGAAAAATGGCAACAGAAAGAGAATACACTAAGAGAACTGCTACAGCTACAGCTTACATACAGTGTCTCCTTACAAGGTAATCAATAAAGGAATCTCTGTGATCATACCAGATTAGCTTCCCCCCCACACAGAGAGTTGGGAAGGAGTCTATACTTTAAGGTTTGTTAAATTGACGAGGAATAGTAGGGCTTTCCTTTGACTATCAATCCTGTTTTCTACAAAGAGCAAACCTTCCATAGCTGAATTCCCTGTTCTGAAGTCCTCAGGAAGAAAATGGAACAGATTTCAGCTCCATGTCCAAAAATGCCATCTGCAGCAGTTGGCAAATAGCTGTAAACTACACATTTCTCTTCGGTATCAGTTTTCAGAGATGAATTTCCTTAAGTCAAAAAAAGTTGTTGTTCCTCAGCAAGTATATACAATATTTACATTTCTGACTTATAATCTACTATTATATGTTCGTTGACATATCACGTATTTACATATATATCACTAGGACAAAACTGTATCTTACCATTGGGCTTCATGTATACCTGAAAAGGGGAAATTTCTATGTTAAATAATATACTTTGGACTAAAATAAACTGGTGATGATTTGATCATCAAATTTAGTTATTTTCTACAATATACTGTAGAATATAATGTTGAAAAAAACTATACAGTTATATAATCATTTTTATAATAACAAAGAACAATCAAATAAAAACACAGATAAAACTAGTATAATCCAGTTATGAAAGAAATCTCCAGTCTTCAAAAAAATCTTAGGGAATCAGTAAAATCAGTTCTTAGGAGTTAATTGTCAGTTGTATGTAATTTAAATTTAACAGGCAAACACCAAATATTTTTCTGCCTATAAATTCTAAATTTAAATGTCTAAATTCTATACCATTATCTATAGTAACAAAAAGAGCCACTGTATACTTAGTTCTCAAGAACAAGAAAAACTATATTGATGGTTTATCTTTCAGTTAAGTGGAATTCTGAGAATGTAATGAATTGGTTTTCATAAGCTTGTCAAATATACCATTACAGGATTTAGTATGCATTATAAAAATTCTTCCTAGAAAATTAACTTTTGTTTGTGTTTCACTTAAAATTATTATTTCTCCAGTACAAACTGAAAAACACAAGAAGTAACTCAGAAACATGTTAGGAGATAGGGAAAGATTGAGTAGCTTTAAAAATCTACTCTCGACAATCTGCAATAATATATTATATTTCATTATTAGGGTTTTTACTTAATATTTACCTAGGATTTTTGTTGTTGTTGCTTTGATTCCATGCAATATCAAGTATCTTTTGAGAAAAGTTTGAATAGAGCTGCTTGGAAATCACAGATCTAAAAAGCCACCACAAACTTTTCGTGAGGATGGACACAAATCATTCAATCATATTGACTCACGTTATTCAGAACTCACATGCTGTATAAATTATATTATTCATAAAAACACAATATAGAGATTCTATCCATCTTCTTAATTTAGCCTACAGAGAAAATGCAAATAAAAACAGAGATGAGGATGAAGTTTGTCATACTGCCGTACTTCTAAGAAGATGGCAAGAAAATATAATTGTGAACACCAATTATTATATGAGTATGTGATTTCAGTTTGTGAAATATACAAAATTTCAAACCCAGGAAATCTGTTTGAAAGGACTCTGTTCATTCCTGCAGAAGGGACAACTTTTCTCCCTGGGGCATCCAACTCCTCAGTCAGGTTTTGAAAATGTTTATATAAACCCCACATGCGAATTTCAGGTAACATTTTTCTTTAGCTCCTGGTAGTTTTGACTTCTTACTAATCACAAGTCACCTAGGGATAGCCATCATCATTCATCCAATTACTCATTTCTACCTTTCTGACCTTCCCTATTCTAAAAAAAAAAAAAAAAATGCTTTTTATAAAATTTATGGTCATCATTAATAAGGCAGTATATTTCTGTTCTATGCTTCCTTTCTCTTATGGCATAATATTTTTCTTCTACTTTATCAAAGGGAACAAAACAAAGTTCAACAAGTATTCAGATAGTCAAGTAGAAAAAACTGATGACAACTACAACATAAAGTTAATAGAAATATACTAAAAGTTACAAATGTTATTTTAAATTTCCTGGTAGTGATGGTTAAAATGTAAAAAGAAACTGGAAAAGTTAATTTTCAAACATTTATTTAGCCTATCATATCTGTATAATGTCATTTTAACATGCAATTGGTATAAAAAATTGGTATAAAAAATGAAATGTTCTACAATCTTTCCCCACGGTCTTAGAAATCTCAATGTAGATCTCATCTCAGCTCAGACTAACCACAATTTAAGTGCCACAAACTACTTGTGACTAATGACCACCAAATGGACAACACCCACGAAAACAGTAAAATCCCGTGATTTTGCTCCACTTTCCAAAACCCCAAGCAAAGGCTGGCATTCATCAGTTCCATCAATTTAATTAAACAGTCTAAAATAAAACAAAACAAAACAAAAAAGCAAATAATTTCGCAAATTATTTACACTACTCTGGATAAGTGCTATGTGATCTTACTTAAATGTGGAATATAAAAAAAAAAAAAAAAAAAAAAAAAAAAAAAAACCTCATAAGATAGAATAGAATAGTTTGGTTGCTTAAAGCAGGGGATGGAGGTGAGAAAAACGGGTCAAGGTGCCAAAGGTACAAACTTCCAATTACAAGATAAATAAGTCCTGGGGCCTAATGCTTGTTGACTGATGTTACTGATACATGTAGAATACTTGAACGTTGCTAGGAGAGCAGATGTTAAAAGTGCTCATCACACACACACACACAAACACACACACATACACTTTGTCCATTATAACAATTGATTCCAGTATAGAAATGGGCAGGAAAATATTAGGGAACTGAGCATTTTATCCACTCTCTTAGTCTTTACAGCAAAGTCCTTCCTGAACACACACACACACACCAAGCAATATAAAGAATTCTTCAACAATAAACTAGGTTTTGCAGTATTAGAAGAGCCCACAAAGAGGAAAAAGAATCTAAGAATGTCTTGATGTCAGCTTTCCAAAGAGTTAACAAAAGAGAGAAGACAGACATTATTTCACCTCATAGTATTTGTTAGTTGATGTCAATGAAAATCATATCAAATCCCAATTTCATGACAGAAAAAAAAAAAACAGCAACATTAGGCTTTGTGAATATGCAAGGTAGGTTGTTTCTGACATCCTATATTTCTGTTGTCTTCCAAGGAAATCAAGACACTGAAATCCTGCCCAGCACTTTCCTCCCTAAAAGACTGACAGTGTTTTATGCCCAGGTTTTCAGTTATATGGCAGGTTTTTGTTTGTTTGTTTTTGGTTTTTTTTTTTTTTTTCAATGAGTCTTTTTAAATTCACTACCTGCTCACTAAGAGATCTCATTCTAGGACAGAGCGTCTACGAGTCCATTCAAGCCCAAGGGGTTACAGGGTCTGAAGAACAATCAGAAGAGGCTGGGAGAAGGAAAAGTGAAAGAAAGAAGGCAGAAGGAAGAGGACAGCAGGCAAATCTCAGGGAGACAAAGTTTCACTGCTCTACGCTTTTACAAATTCTGAGACAGGTGCTTTCACCTTTTAGTCAGATCGAGAGCTGCTGAAACTCTGCCAACAGGAAAATGACAGCATGTTCAACACATCACATATCTTCACTCCCATTAACCTTAAAATTTGTTTTTAAATGGAAAAAGAAAGTGTAATTAGCATGAAGTGTGATAGGAATTTCTAATCTCAGGATGATTTATATGCAGAAATAAAATGACTAGTCCTATAAAGAGGTTCACGTGAACATGCAAGTTTAATTGCATCATTAGATTGTATCCCCTGGACCAGCCTCCCCAGGTAAGTGTAGTAATTACAATATGGAAGTCCCCCCAAAGCCCTTTCAGAGGGGGAGTCCATGCACAATACAGATGCATCACACATGGTCAGTTTTTGAATAGCATACAAATTACCCTGCATTAACAAACAGAATGTTACCTCTGAGAACAAACACAATCCAACGGAAACTGTGCCTTCATTGCTCTCATAGAATACATGCCACATTCCAGATATGGAAAATGATTAAGTCTCCTGTAATGTCTCATTTAATGGTTAATTTAGTAATTTAGTGTACTGAATTTTATGACAGTATTCCTTTAAATGTTATCAAGGATGTTTCTGTTCACTTAACTGAAAAATAAATGTTCACTTTGCAGTTGTAAACAGAGGTGATGTTTTTCATCTTCCAAAAATCTACGGCAGAGAATTATAGTGCTATTTATTGGAATACGTAGCCCTATATGTCCCTGATTTCCAAATTCCAAGAACAAATAAAGCCATGATCCCAGCTTCACAGGATGGTGATTGGATGCATTACAGCCTTCCAAGCCCCGTGGACTCAGGGACACGTCTAAGGAGGTGTGACTCAGATTGCTGAGCACAGATGTATCAGACCCATTCAGCACTTCAACTATCCCCCCTATTCTGAATCTCCCCCCACTCCCAAATCCTGTTCTTAAACACCAGGCAAATTACAAACACAAATACATGTGTAACAGATCTTTTACATAGGCACAAGGTCAGAATAAACTCATGGTTCTTACCCCAGCAGAACCCTGCTGGAAACTATATACAAAATCCCTCCCCGAACCCCTCCAGACACCTTGTGAGTAGCTGATCATACACTTCTAGTGACATTGGTCAAAGAACAGTGAGGAAACTGGAAGTCATACAAATGATATGAATAGCAACCAGGAAGACTCAGAAGATATCATTACATGCTCAAACTGGATTAATATGTTGCTTTTTTTAGGTTCCCTGTGAAATGGAAAACTACACAACCTTTTAACTCTGGCTTTCGTTACAATGGAGTCCACTCTCCTTGCAGTCAGGTGATTGACTTCCTCCACCACAAACCAAATCTGCTTCTGATTTAAAAAAGCAGTGACGTGCTCATAGCAGGAGTATAAAGGACCAGGGGAGAAAATAATGATAATAATGAACAACTATATACCAGAGACATTTCACAAGGTGGAGTGGGGAATAGGATCAAAAATGAGGAGGGAAGTGCACTGGACTATGGTGATGGCACATGGGTGATTTGGTGATGGGAAGCCCATGGAGATTACAACTGAGATGGAAAAAGACACAAAATGGTATAAAAATAAATTACTGTATTATTAAAAAATAATAAAATTTTTAAAAGTTACATAAAAAATAAGTAGTGACATGAAGCAAAAACAAACAAAACTCCTTAATGAAAACTTCACCTACATCAGGTAACAAGAAAAAACTTCAAGAAGAACTAGACCTAATATAATAACAAAACTACTATCCATATCAGGCCTTACCATAGGAGTCAACATATAGCATGCTGTAAATAAACATTAGCCCAAATAAAAACTTCTTTTCTAAATAAAAACTTTTAAAGGTATTTCATTTTAAAATATTTCTTCTCACTGACCCAGTATGGGACAGGGCCTTAATATAACAGGCTTATTTTGGAAACTCCAAAAACTTCCATAACAATGAGTAGGCTCCTTCAAAGTAACCCCTCAAAAGCTAAAATTGAATCCAAATGCTTCATACCTCAGCCTATCATAAGAACTCTTTGAGAATATCCTTCTGAATCAGTTAGAGAAAGATATATACTATTTTAAATAATTAATTATATCTTTAGACATTTCTTGTTTTATAATCATATCTCTTTATTTAACAACCTACACTAAAATGACATGATTGCATGCCTTACTCACTGAATTTTGCTATGAATGAAAGTAAGCTACCATTTAAAGCACATATGTCATACAAAATGAAGGTTTTCTACAACCAAGATCATTCAAATGACTATACATAAGTAATTCCAGAACTCCAAATACAGTTTGGGTGGCAAGATCTGGTTAGAGTAAGTTTAAAGCCTCCCACATGGACACCACCATCTGGGCATCAAACTCAGAAAATTCTTAGTGCATGACAATCAACCCCAGCATATTTAGTGCCATGTTTCATAGGAGATCCAAGAGATGATTTAACATATAGCATGCTGTAAATGGGAAGGGGGAATGCACTGGACTACTTTCTCACCAAATGATTTTAATATATATTAGGCTGAAAAATATTTTCATTTCTTTGAAGAGTAAGAAAAACTAATAGTGGTTAGTTAAAAAAATAGAAAAATTTATTTCTTTATATATAGCTTACTCAACATTAACACCTCAAATTAGAATACATGAATTCAATGAAACATCATCTATTAAGTGATTTTAGCCAAGAGTGAAATACTTACGCCATGATACCTGAGAGGTGAAACATTTCAGCTGTTATGTAGGACAAGTAGCTATACAGGAAGACAAAGAGGGGCTCAATCACTCGGATGTTGTGTGTGAACCGAGTCGTAAATGCTGCTATAAATCCCAGGAAGATGCCAATCAATACACCACCGATTCCAACAACAAAGAAGTTAGCAATTCCAGCAAACACATCAATGGTCTCGATGGTTTTCATCTGGCAGAAAGATTTAAACAAGTTGTACAGGACCTGCAGGAGACAGAGAGAGCACTGTCAAGGCCCTTTCTGACTGCCCATTTTCATGTGGTCAGACATCTATCTATGTGGCCTCACAAGAACATTCTTCTATGTGCAGCATAGATGATGAGTGGCAATAACTGATTTATTTACCTCACACTTCAATTGTACTTTGATAAAAGTGTGTTGTCAGGGGAAACTCTCTAAAAGTGAAGGAGAGGAGATTTCAAAATAATTACATAAGTCACACCTAATAAGTGATTTTTTTTTTCCAGATATCAACTAAAAGATTATTTTTAAAGACTTGGTTGACATCCAGCACATCATATTTGTATCGCCAATGCTTGGCAAGCTGAAGGTCATAGAAAAAGTTTGTCAGGGTGTCTGTGAATTTATTTACCCTGTTGTGGGGTCAGCCCACAGAAGGAACTCTTCATCAGTACGGGTATCCCAGTTGAAGATTTCTTTCTCTCAGGTGACTGAGTTCTCTCCCCCAGTAGCCCCACCAAAGACCCAAAGGAATTCTCTTGAAGCAAGGAGGTAGCATTCCATGTTGTGTGCATGTTTCTAAAATGACAGACACCCAGTTACCCTGTCCTTTTCATTGTGATATCTTCAACTTGAGGAGCAGCCGATCCTCGGAGAACTTGGCTGACAGGATACAGAGGCCAAAGGCCTTTCACAGTACAGACCGTGTCACACACAAATATTGGAACCTATTTGTCCAAGGTCACATCAAATATCAAAACTGACACCAGAATCCAGGTCTCTTGGCCTCCTGGGGGGTAAGTTTTTCAAGGTCCGACTATGAGGGAATGAGTGAGATTCTCCCGCAAATCCTCATGTCCTAGCAAAACACCATTTCACTCTTTTCTACCTCACACAGTCCTTATCAGCCTTCCCCATGATTGTGTGATTGTGTGTGTGATTTTTCTCCTGCTTTCTATGGGATCAAGAATTTCTCCTTATGGTCGTAAATCACATCTTAATGATTTCCTTCTCCCGTGCAGCTTAGTGGGCAACAACAAATGTCAGGTGGTTTTGAAAAGAAAACAGTGGATTGTTACTTGGAAAGCAGTGGCCTTTTCCTTTCTCCATATTGTTGGTGAGACACTCAGGAACATGTGATAGTGTACCCCCAAAACTGATTTGAGTAAGAAAGAATTCACTCCCTTGCAGATTGTCTCAAAATATCTTGATGGCATCATCATTTGCCAGAAAAGAAACTGGCTTCAAGTAGCAGTCAATTCCTACTTTCAACAGAGTGCACATCAGATTTCATCAGCCTCAGAATGACACAATTGCTTCCTGAGAGAGGATCAGAGATTTTGAATATACTCATTACCTCCAAATAGTCAGTTCCAAAAGGTGATGGGCACCCGCTGACAGAGGAGACAGATTCCATGCCACCAACGTGCCAGGACAGCCTCTCAGGGCCGTGGAGCAGCTCTGTCCCCAGGGTCCACAGCTTCAACCCTCTCTACTCCCGTCCATGCCAGCAAACCTTGCCTTTCCCTTGCTATTCTTTAATGCCCCACAGCCACTGAAGGGCTTATGACTTCCGTTAGGCATTGCCAGTCCAGCTTTCATTCTCTAGTTTATGATCTTCCACTGCCTACCTAGAGGGGCTCATATACCTAGCACACCATTTTTTTATTTTAGTTGCTTCCAAGTAAACTTCAGACTGGAAGAGGGTCTCATCAGTGTTCCACAAAACTCTCCAAATTATTTATTCCCCACCCCAGTTTCCTCCCTGGGGTTTCCTTGCAGAAACCAAGCCCCTACTCTGGAAACTGTCTCCAGTGTTCAGCTGAGGCTGCTGCTCCCCCCAAGAGACCAGTGGACTCTCACAGTCATTGTGATTCACTCTTCCCTTTGCTCTCTCACACACGACAAGCTCCCTCAAACAAATTTTGTTACCCAGAAGGCAGAAGACTGACCAAGTGGATGGCATTATCAAGAAAACACTTCAAGCTATTTAAAGCTGGTCAGATGTATATTCCAACCCAAACTGGTTAACCTTTAAAGCAACAAGCAAAGAGAGGACCCTGAAATTACCTCAGGTTGAGGTAATTTGACATCCATTTGCATACTAAAATCCCCACTGAGGGGCTGCTCAGCCACCATTTCAAAACATATGATCCATGCGGAGGTATGATCTGTGCAATCAGGCTTCCCGACACCTGTTCCTACACTGTGCAAACACCAGTAGCCCTACAGAAATCCTAAATCCCTTTAGACCAGGAAGACAGAGCTTTGAAAGCAATCTTCATGCCTCCTTGCTTATTAATTCAATTCATAAATTCTCCTCACTATATAGAAAAGAAGACGTAAATCATCAGCATTTGGTGATAGGCCATCTGGTGTTGGTGTTAACTCTTGAGAGTCTTCCTCATTTCCCAGGAAAGTTAGAATCTTTGTGCTGAAACCCCACCCCCATACCCCTCTCTCTCTCCTCCCTCCCTCAGAGCCAACTAGCACACGGATGAGGTCTCCAAAGTAAGTCCATGGGCTCAACTGGCATGAGAAGATGCACCACACAGGCATCATCTTTCAAAAGCCTTTTCTTGGCAACTTGATCCCTCAAATCTATCAAACGCATATTCTGTCTTAAATATCCCTTTAGGTTTGCGAAGAACAAAGCTGAGTCACAGGTACTTTACTTTTAGGGCACTGGCTGGAAGCTCAGATATGATCATGCATTGCCTCAGAGGCCAGGGGAATGTGAAAAGGAAATGTCTTGGGTAGAGATGTTACTCCAACAGTTAGAAAGCTTTCCATAACCTCCCACCTGCTTTACAGTGGAATCTGATGCCTTGTGACCAGCACGAGAGAAAATTATTTTAGTTGCCAGTGGCCAAAAGGCATAGTAACTTCATTCCAATTAAATTATTTAACTTTACTAGAAGGGAACCTGGAGTTGTAATTTATACATATTATGTATAATAGGTGCATTCATGTATATATATTTCTGTGTATGCATTATGTGTCCATTGTATGGGTACAACTCTATGGGCACAATTATGTCTCTAGCTGGAATATGCAGAGCTGACCTCAACTTTACAATTTATTTATAGAAGACTGAAATGCTGGTGATGTCCACTTGCTAAATACTTTAGCTGGTTAATTTGACAGCTGAATATTTTCGCATCTTTATACTCATTATTATTTTTTAACTGCCTAATCATGCATATATATTAAAATAGCAATGTTCTATTTTGAACTTTGATGTAAAAGATGCAAGAATCCAAAGAAATTATATAAAGCAAAGATACATACAGTAGAGAATAGCTCTGTTTCAAGTCACTTTTTCATGTAAGTATAATCACTTTTGTCTAAAAATTGCAAACCTATTTTGGGGTCTGCAAAGGCAAAATTAAGTACCAAGTAGTCATTATTTCCCACCATCTTCCTGAAGTTAATTCTACTGCATTACATCAGAACTAAGCCACCAGACTCCATCCCTAGCTTTTTCCCAGAGCCTGCTCTCCTTAACCCAGTGTCATTAGGAGAGATTGAGAAAACAATTTAAACTCTCTTGGGAAATATTTGACTATTTATTGGTTGCATTAACATATTCCAGAAGAGATGGAAAGCCCCCTGTGGACATTAGTCATCTGATTACAGATTACTGTGGAAATAACAGGACTTCTCAAAGAACATAATCTTTTTTTCTAATAAGAGAAATTTTGAGAAAATTTCCTAAATGCTTATTGTACAGGAAAGCATAAAAATCCCATTTAAGCATTTTTGAAATATCTGTCATTTCTTCAGTTACTTCTACTTTACTATACACCTGGACAAGAGCACAAAAGAGCTTGACCATAATTAATGTATCATCAACTTCGTTTTTCTTTAAGACCTTGTTATGCTAGGTTTTCTTGACTTTAACTCTTTTTGATCAATATTAAATTTACTATGATTTGGGGAAGGAGTTCATAGCCTGACCTAAAATATCACCCAACCTTCAGACTATATTTTTCACATTAATTCTCTCTGCTGAACCTCTACCTTTCTAGTTATGACTCCTAATGGCACATCACTTCAACTGTATACAATGTAGTCTATAGTTTTTATACCTTTGCTATTTCATAAGTTTCTAGAAACTCTTCCTAAAGACCAGCATCTTCCATAGTTCATCTCTAGCTGTATCGCTTAAAAAAAAAAAAGATATATTTATTTATGCATGCAGTGGGAATGAGGTGGTGAGAGGATCCACCAGAGACAGAGGATCAGAACAGGCAGATCTGTTGAATACCTGCTGAGGGAAGCAGCCAGCGAGATTGTAGGAGAGGTCAGCTACACCCTGGGGGTCACCTCCCTGACCAGGAATCAAACTCATGCCGCAGTGGCTGGCTACAGTTTGAAAAGCTGTGTCTTTAACACCTGTGCCACCAGGAAGGCCCCCCTCTAGCTGTATTCTTTAAGAGTATCTGACCCTGAGGCAAAATTGTAACTTTTTATACCACTGTTCTCATTATTCCTAACACCTAGAAATAGTAAATTTAGTTCACTTTAGAGACATTCAATGAAAGAAACATTAAGTAATGTGTTCTCCAGTGTTGGGTAAGCAAAACCCTGAGGCATGGCCTGGTATCTTGAGATCTGGCTTTAAGGGTCATAAGCTCCCTGTCCAGTACATGAACCTTCTGAGGAAGGCTCATTCATGTGAAACTGCTGCAGTTCTGACCTACAGACTTTGGCCCTGAGACAAGGCCTTCCACATCCAAAGACCAGCTATGCCCTTTCTCTGTCCTTGCCTCCTTCCTGTATTGGAATGGCAGCCCTCTATTTGGCCCACTGCCCTTCTGGGTCAGCCTGCTCTCTCTGAACATAAAACCACACTTGATGGCTTAGTGCCTCTTGGCAGGAAGCACAGGATGCGCCTTTAGAAAGCCAGGGGCCTTTGCACACTTTAAATAGTAGGTTAGCTAGATCCCTGCCTGAGATTCGATTCTTGACAAACTCCAAGATAGGACCACTGAGGTGTCTGAAAGAGAACTCCTGCAAGAAGAGACAGTAGTGTAAAGACCTATCTCTCTACCACTGGTCTCATGTCTCGTTTTGCCACACTGTTTTATGATTTTTTTTTTTTTTTGTAAACTTGCCTTTATACGAAATAAAGGCTGAATTCCCTGTTGACATATCCCAATCTCCCTCAACAATGGTAAAATATCAAACATAAGTCACCATGGGAAATTTGATGCTTCCTGAAATACAAATGTTGTATAATGTCTTAAATTTTATGTAAGTTTCCCAGGTAAAATTTAATATTGTGAAGTTAATGAATAATCACTGTTAATGAATGATGGAATAAAATGATGAGTGGATTTTGTTACTTGAGCAAGGTGGCTTAGCTGCCTTAAAATAGCTGTGTCAGTTTCTATTCTAAAAAAAAATTGGAGTACCCTTAATAATAGGCCATTCATTACATTAAAAATATACATGAGTTAATGGACACACTTAAAAGCTGATATTTTATTCAGTTTGGGGTCTGAATATTGGCTAACAGGCAATAATGTTAGTTCCTATGCTAACTTTAAAAGAATCAGGAATAACATTTTAATGGCAGAAGTTAATAAAGGAATATAAATTACTTAACATATTGTTCTTAATCTTTCTCTTCCTCAGTGTTCTTACCTGTAAAATGAGAATACCTACTTCATAGGTTGTCAAGGTAAGATAGCACACAACTGAACTCACAAAAAGTGAGTGTCTGTCACAACTTCTACCATTGCTGAGACAGAGCACAAAACAGCACTAGCAATGAAAATAAGGGGTTTACAGACCCAGGGCAATTGGAAAACTTTCACTGGTCAAGAAGCTTCATACAGAACTGTTGGGAAAAGGGAGAGAATTCCTCATCCTTCATGCCACACTTTGAGCTAAGAAGCAGAGTGGAGGTAAATTCTGCTATTAAGAAGTGAAGAACAGACTCTAATCTAGTCATGGGTGAGTGAGTGAGTGAGTGAGATTCACAAACAGTTTGCATTTTATGAATGCAAAAGGAGAGATGGCAAGGACCACGAAAATTTGCCAGCTGAGCAGTAACAGAGTGAATCTAAAAACTTATTTACCCTGGTGACATAATGAAATACCCAGAGATAGAGAATGGCACTTAGTAGAATTTATTTCACTTGTGTTGTACACACTGCACACTAACAGCTTAACTCCCCACAAGGAATTTGGGAACCTGATGCCCTTCAATTCTGACCAAAGGCTAGCCCCTTTTAAAATTTTCGCTAAGTGTAGTTATTTATATGTATTTCAACATTACTGTTTTTGTACAAGAAAACATGACAAAATGAAAATTCCTCAGAGACAGAAGATCACAATCACGTTCATGATCCTGATGTTAGCAGAAGCAGGGGACAGCTAATAGATTTTTTCTTTTTTCTTTTTTCTTTTAAGATTTATTTATTTATTTGTACAGAACTGGGGTACAGAGATGCGGAGGGTGAGAGGCTTCACCAGAGACAGAATGGGGAGCAGAACAGGCAGATCGACGAAGTACACTGCTGAGGGGTGCAGCGGGCAGGTCAGGAGAGGTCTGCCTCGCCATGTGGATCACCTCCGGGGCAGGCGGGAATCCAACTCATGCGTAAGTGGTTTAAGCTTCTTTGTGCTGTGCTTTAACCCGCTGCGCCACCAGGGAGGGCCCACCAGCTAATAGTTTTTAGGACCCATAGAAATTGAAAATCAGGGACACAGGGGATAATACCAACTTTATAGTAAGTTTAAGTGTAAGAATGTACTAAGAATATCATGGTGGAAACAACAAAGCATTATACCAAGTTTGGGGGTTTTGCAGTGCTTGTCTGTGGGAACACACAGGTGAAGTTCACCACACTTGCCAGAGTACACCTCAGCTGTCACCCAGAATACAGATGGATGCTGGTGGGCTGCCCGCACCTGTTGGGGAGATGCAAAGCACGAACTTGCTACTCACCACTGTCACTGCATCATTGAGCAGGGACTCTCCAAAGACCAGGATGTAGAGTTGTTCGTTGACGTGAATGTTCTCAAAGACCGCGAGAACAGCCACAGGATCCACCGCTGAGATTAAGCTGCCAAAGAGCAGATTCTGGAGCAAAGTGATGTCACTCAGGCCAAAGGCTTCAATCTGGCAAATGCCAAACAAAGACACCCCAATGCCAATGGAATTCCAAAGCGTCCCTACCACAGCATACCAGAAGATGGTGCCAATGTTCTCAAAAAATGGACGTGTGGGCATGAAATAGCCTGCGTCAAGCACAATCGGCGGCAGGAGATACAAGAAAAACACATCAGTCTTCATTGCAGGGGGAGATTTTTCATCGACTCCAAAAATAATGCCCCCTAGTAGCAGGCCAACCATTATAAGAAGACAGCTTTCAGGCACTATTGTAGGTAACTTGTGATAGAGATGGAAGCCTGATAAAGAAAAAAGTAGACACAAAATTGGTGTTATGCAAGAGAAAAAATAAGAGCAAGTATATTTATTTCCTTATGGAGATGTGAAATTGATTCTTTTTGATAGAACCAATAGGTAGAATTCAAAACCCTCCAGTTAGCATAATTATAGACTTCATTGCATATTATGATGTAAAATCCAGATGATTCCTTTAAAACTATTCACAAACTATATTCAGACACATATTTAACATTAAATCAGAAGTAGAATGTTATAGGTCCATAATGTAAGAGGCTTTCCTGTTCTGTTTCCCCAGCCCCACTCCCAACTTAGGAGGCTTTTGGATCCAGGGGCAACAGAAAGTGGCTGGCTTCTGCTTGGGGGTGGTGTCCTTAGTAATTGTGTAGCAGGCCATGCCAGTTCTGCTGAGGTCCCCTCAGCGGGACATGACCTACTCAGTTGCAGGGGCCCTGTGCACCTGCCCCATGAACCAGAACTGATGGCCAAGTGTGATAGGGACACAGAGGGACTCTTCTGAGGACACCATGGGGGAGGCAGCACCTGGCAGGGCAGACAGAATGTAAGCACACCACAGGGGATACAGAGTCTTATAGGAATAAAGAAATAGATGCAAATCCTATCTCTAATTTATGGTAGAACCCAGAGAAATTAATGGGAGGTGGCTGTAGCAAGAAAAGAGGTGGGAAAATGTAGGTTCCACCCCACACATGGGGCAATGTGGGAAGAGACAAAATTGTCCCTTAACAGAGCTTATGTGACAGCAATCTTTATTTGCAAAGCATTAGAAAATAATCATGAAAGGCACTTCATTTATTTTAGAATTAAAGCAATATAGGGAAATTATCTGAATCATAGTAATATTAAAAAGACAAAACATGGTGATGGGAAGCCCACAGGGACTACAAAACTGAAATGGAAAAATGCACAAAATGATGTAAAAATAAACTTTATATTATTTTTTAAAAAAGACAGAACAGACAATGGTCTGTTCTGTTTATAATAGGGAAGACATGGAATCAACTCAAATACCCAAAAATAGAAGACTGTATTTAAAAGATGTGGTACATATACACAATAGAATATTACTCAGCAATCAAAAAGATAAATGCATGCAACATGGATGGAGCTGGAAGGAATCATGTTTAGTGAAATACACCAGAAAGAAACAGAAAAATACCAGATGGTTTCACTCATAGCAGAAGCACAAGGATCAGGGGGAAAAGAGAGAAAGACAAACAAAGGTAGTAGAGTAAAAATGAAAATAATGAACAACTATAAACCAGAGATATTTTATGGGGGTGGAAGGGAGAACAGGGTGAGAGCTTGGGTGGGAATAGTACATTGGACTGTGGTGATGACACACGGGTGAACTGGTGGTGGGAGGCCCACGGGGATTACAACTGAGATGGGAAAATGCACAAAATGAAGAGTGATGTAAAAAAATATATATTTTTTAATTTTAAAAAGAGAACGCATTCTTAGAAACTTGTATGATAGAAGTTTTAATAAGTAAAGCCTGCAAACCATATGAAAGTCATAGCATAAAATAGTTTGTGAACCAAAAAGAAAGTGATCATAATGACTTGAAGAGATTTAAAAGTACTGATCGCTAAATAATACAGTGAATATTTTTATTTTGGATAGTCACATCATTTCTCAGCATTGACTATTCTATTATTCATGTCACGGGAGGTTGCAATCATTGTTGGGAAGTAATACATTTAACTGGTTCAGCTGCTCATTATCCATGCTGACCTGTAAACAGAGAAGTTACAAAAATGTCCACTGAAAACCACATCTTTGTACCATATCCTCACACTAAGTCCTGAATTTACACACAGCTGTCCCTGTGGGATGTTACTGGACATGTCCTACCAGCCTCACTGCCTCCCTAGCTCCAAGTAAAATCAGTTCCTTTCTAAAATGCAGAATCTGAAGGACTAGCCTGAAGGCCCTCTGAGTGCCCAAGACCTCTGAAGACAGCCCCCAGCTTTGGCTTCAGCGCTCACTCTGCCTGTGGCCAGCTCAGTTTGCTCATCTGTAACAACTGAGCTGTCCACTTCACAGTACTGACCACTAAACTCACACTACACAAGCCACAGCATTTTGGGTTCCTTCCCCTTTTCTACATGAACAAGCATGAGAAAATAGTTATGAGGAAAGGCACAGAAGCACAAACTAGAACCTACTGCAGGCAGTAGGGAAATAAGTGAGAGCCAGACTGGGAATCCTATTTCCTTCCTTTGACATTTTCTTTCCTTGTTTGGCCTCCTGGCCCCAGGGACCCAGTGGTCTTGTGTGGGGCTGTCCACTCTATTCAGCATTGAAAGATATAAATATACTGAGAAACCAGGAAGGCAACATTGATAAAGGAACATCCAAAGTAGAGCAGGAGACCATCTGGGCACCAGAACTGATAGGTCTACCACTCCTGAACACTTAGTTACCTGGATTTCAACTGACACAAAGAATGTGTAGAGCTTGAAGCAACTGTGCCAGACGTCTCATGGGAATTTGCAAATGCCCTCAGCCCCTAGCTTCCAAGAGGAGACTACTCCATCACTGCACTGACATGCAGGGGCTCTTCCTTTCTCATGCTTTCCTCCTCTGCTTTGAGAAATGTTAGACTTGATATAGGAAGCAGTTCTGCTATACAAGCTCTGTATTTCCCCCGCCCTCTGGAGCACTCACACAACTTAGCATCATTTATGACTCCTGGAATCCAATTCTCCTGAACACCCATGAAAAGCTGTTTTTCACTTGCAGGAAAAACTCTGGCTCATTGTTTTGGATTCTTTTTTAGCAAAGAAGGTCCTTATTCCAATAATGGAGGTTGGGAAACCAGGTAGATGGACTAGACATACTGCAATGTATCATTTCATCTGCTCATGTGTTTTGAGGGAGCCCGGCCAGGAACCCAGGTGGGCAGCAAGGGAGTGAGGAGAGGCAGAAGCCACTGAGTACAGCCGCATCAATGCAAGGAATGGTCAGAAAGAAGAGCTGCCAGCCCAGAGACCTGAAGGTGATGTGGAGAAAGTGGACAGGGGAAATCTGAAAAGAACAGCACGTATCAGAAAAGAACAGCAAGAAATCAAGATCATTTATTTAAGAAATTCTGTGTTTATATTTTGGAAAAGCTGCCTCCTTTCTTTAAATGTTTAGGTCTTTCAGAATTGGCCTGAGTGACCACTGTCTGTATTTGAACAGCAGCTATGGAATCTGTCATATTGTTCCACAGGCAAGAAGGATTAAATGAAGGGTGGCCACAAGAGTTCTTATTTCAGTGCTGTTTTGTGAACATAAGCAGAGAAACTGAACAGATGTAAATATTTATGGAACATATTAAACTTGCCTTTAAGTACCAGAAGAAATAAATAAGTTTGTTCAAGCCTAGTAATGCTTATTTATGTATCCCAATTAACACAGCAACCAGCTACCCCTTGTAAAAATGGAGTTGCAATTAACAATATAGAAAAGCATGAGGAACACCACTTTGATTAGATATATCAACAAACTGCTATATCCATAATATAGATATAGCATGCACGATTAATTTGGTGGACAAAAATTGAGTTATAGAATTTAATTATAAATAAAATAAAACTGAATTGAGTAGATAAATAAAACATGTGCCTATAAAATAGGAAAAAACAAATAATTACATGATTTAATTACATATAATAAACAGAATCCAATAAATAAGTCGGAATTAAATTATCTATATCAATAACTTATTAACATACGAGAGAGCATTTAGCCATATGCTAAAACTGAAAGATACATTTAACTTCTCCCTACCAAAAATAGCAAACTATAAATATAGAGATATTTTTTAATTGTCCACTTATGAGGTATGAAAAAAATAAATACAAATTTCTTGGTCAGAATTATTGCAAGAGTTTAAAGACAAAAACAGTGAATCTTCTTCTTCCAATGAAATAGATGATTAAACTAAGGGTTTTCTCCTCAAACAACTGAGTATATAGTAAAGTGATTTACTGAGATGGAAAAAAGAAGAAGAGAGATTTCAAGCAAGAAAATCAAGATGAGAAATGACAACCAGAATCTCCTTTAAAAATGTGAGGGAGGGCCCTTCCTGGTGGCGCAGCAGGTTAAAGCACTGCACTAAGAAGCTTAAGCTACTTCCGCATGAGTTCGATCCCTGCCTGCCCTGGAGGAGATCCACATGGCGTGGCAGACCTCTCCTGACCCGCCCACTGCTCCCCTCAGCAGTGTACTTCGTCCATCTGCCTGTTCTGCTCCCCACTCTGTCCCTGGTGAATCCTCTCACCCTCAGTATCTCTGGCCTGTACCCCAGTTCTGTATGAATAAATAAGTAAATCTTAAAAAAAAAAATGTCAGGGAATTTAACAAACTGATGGCAAAATTTAGCCAGCTAAAATCACAATTTCTGTAGATCCTTCTAGAAGAGCTATCACTTATTAAAGGTTATTTCAGATTTGCAGTGCACCACTGTTCAAAATATTGCCATATTTTTTCATTAGGTTCAAAATGGTTCACATGGATGGAATAGTAAATCCAGGTAATGAAATGCAGTAGTATAACAATGTCTGCCAAGTAAGAAATTTTACAACACTTTGAGAATGTGTAATTTAGTCAGGGATACTGGAAGAGGTAGATAAAGAGAAATGACATACATACACAGACACACTTAAGTTTCCTTTTACTTCTCTAACAGTGGAGTTCAAAGAGCTTATTTTTAAAAAAAAAATCTATAAAAACATGAGGAAATTCTATGCTATTTAACTGTCTCACATATAAAGAAAAGAGATGAGTAAAAAATAAGCAAATGTTATTAAGATAGAAGATTGATATGTCTGAATGCACCTTTTTAAGTTTAAAATAAAATGAAGGAAAATCCAAATCTGGTTCTTAGAAGTTAGTGTTTTTCTACATTAGACCTGAAAAGGTTAGACATTCTGTACAAGACACACATAAAGAGACACTGAAGCGGGAGAGAGGGGCTAGGGACCTGCAGACCCAGGAATAATATGGTAGTGTGCTCCCAAGTATGCGATTTTTGCACAATAGTCCAGACTGTGGCTTAAGAAACCAGTAACCTGGAAATACCAATATCAACTTGCAGCAAAAAGCTCCAACTAAAGTGTTTTCTCCAGACAATGGACTTGGAAAATGGCAGCTTAGCAAGACAGGGAACTTAGACAATAAGTGCTTTTCTCTAGTCAGTACCACAGAAGAAACTGAGGATCCAGCACCAGCAAAATCCGAGTGGGGAGTCTCGATTCCACACTCACCAGATTGTAAGGAATAGTCAAACTTTCTGCTGAGGTACTGTCAGAGAAAAAAAACACAGAGAAGCGATGCTTTTTCCATTGCTGGGCAGTAATCAGACTCTTTCTCTTTCGTAGTGCGTGTGAAGGTAAGTGAGAAACCTGGACTTCCGCCATTGCTGGCAACAAGGCCCCCACATCATTGTCACTGAGGAGGCATAATGGATTCGGAAGTTTTACTTCCACTTAACACTGATGAAGTGGCCAGTCCTTGTAGTGTCAGTAGGGTCATTTAGGGAGCAATGGAAAATCTTTGATCCCTCCTCAGCCAAGGAGGTATGAGTGGGAACCTATAAGAATCCAGAACTCCCACCTCCATGCATTAAAAATGAAAAGGCCTTCAGAGGTCTCCTCATAACTTGAACAGCTGAATAGCATAGTAAGTGAAAAAAAAATTAATAATTTAAAACATCTCCCATCCCCCCCAAAAAGAACAACTAAACCCAGCTATTTTTAGGACCAAGTGGTTTCTTTTACAAAATTCTATAAAACAGAGCAATTCTACATCACTTCCAAAATATAGAAGAGGAAGCAATACTTCCCAGTTAATTTTATGAAGTTAGTATGACTCTGACATCTAAACCAAGACAGAATAACAAAGAAAGCATCACACCGCCATTCTTTACTAGTAATGTGGTATTTCATTTATAAAAAAGGAAAACATTTATCTCAGACCCCAGACCTGGCACAAAGATCCTCAAACATTTTTTCTAAATGATGAGAGACACACAGTCTAGTTTTGTTAATGGAATAACTTGTAGAAAGCTCTTTGTTAATTGCCTAAGGAAGGGGGCTGGTTGCCACAAAAATAAGCCACTTGGTTTGTGGGCTACAATTTTGACATATCACTCTGAAATACGTCAGAAGAGCTTAAGGCTGAGTCAGTAGTTGATGGTCAAACATGCAACAAATGAGTCTCTGGGCATGGGGAATGTCCAAGCTGGTGAGCACTTGCATATTAGGGAAAGTGTGTGTTCAGCTCTTTCCCCAGTCTTTTCCCTAAGCATCTCTTCCACCTGCATGTTTCTGAGTCATATATTCTTATAATAAACTGACCATATAGTAAGTAGAACATTTCTGAGTTCTGTGAGTATCCCTATCAAATTAATCAAACCCAAGGAGGAAGGGGCCATCCAGTTGACACCAGTAGGTCAGGGTACAACAAGGTGATAACACAGACATGTGACTGGCATCTGAAGGTGGCCGAGAAGCAGTCCTGTGGGACTAAGTCCTTGACCCGCAGTAATCTGATACTCCGATAGTGTCAGAATGTAGTTGCATGCAAGGCACCTATTTGGTAGCCAACAATTGTGTAGCAGTGTGTGTAGGGTGCAGAACTATAGTATAGATACAACATTTCTTATCAAAATATAAGCAAAGATTTCAGAAACAAATAAAAAGAATTAAACACCAAGCCCAAAAGAGGCAAATTTAAGCTCTTTGTCACGGGCACCCTGATGTGTGGGAAATCAGCTGACCCTGGCAGGAACAGCCTAATGTCAAGACCAGTGTTACTTCTCCAGCTTGCCTGCCAGCTCTCTCCCCTCCGCCATATCTCATGGAGTATGGGACATACCTCCTGGCCCCCAGCGGTGGGCTACCTCTCTAGACCACAAACTGAAAAGCCATTCTTTAGACTCTAATGGAAACTGAGCTGGTGGGAACTTTCATTTTATTCTCTTTACCAATTATTTTTACTCTTCTAAGTTGAGAGCACAACCACAGCAATGAGAACACACTTGGGCCCTGAGAATCCTTGAATTATAGGATGAGCTGTCGCAACAAGAGAGTGTAGCCAGCTCCTCAGGACCAGGGCTATGTGCTTATAGGTTTCTGTCCATGGGGCAAATTCTCGGACAGGTTCTGCCTAAGCAGCACAACAAGTTGGTGAAGCTCACTTCCACAGGTTAAGGGAACTTTTGGGGTCCACTGCCAGCCTGAGAGTTTTCTTTCCATTGAAGGCAGATGAATTCTAATCTGATCCATGGACCAGAACTAGGCAGAGAATTTGACTTATGTCCTGGTCTTCATTCTCAGACACAGTTTTTGAACCTGAGCTCAATTCCCGGCCCACATGTGGTGCAGCGGACCTCTCCTGCCTTGCCCCTGTACCCATCAGCAGTATATTTCAATAAACCTGTCTGTTCTGTTGCTCACTCTGTTTCTAGTGAATCCTCTCACCCTACTCTTCAGGACTTCAGGCCTGTATCCCAGTTCTACACACACACACACACACACACACACACACACACACACACACACACAAGGAAATAAAAAGAAGTTTCCTATATCTAATGAGCTAAAGAGGTTTGTTTGCTGGATAAACTGTAAACATCCATAACTGAAAATTTCATGTTTAGTTTTTAATGGGCAACCCTGTAATTACTCAGGATGATTTAAAAGCTGTGTTTAGTATTATTCATAGTACACACACAGAGTCATTCATAAACCTTTTTGGATTGTGCTGCTTCCTGAGAAAGACTGTATCAATGCTGACAGAGCTTTCCCATCACATGAAAGGACAGGGGCTCAGGGCAAAGATGGAAGACGCTACTCAGAAATTTGATATGGAAAATAATGTCTTTCTGGATTTCCAGAAAAATTACATAGAAAAAAAAAAGAAAGAAAACAAGCCATGCCTCCCTTCCAATGACAGAAAATCCCTTGGCTCCACACTCAGAGGAGCCCTGGAGAAGTACAGCATTCTGAACAGGGGCAGGGAGGCCTGCAGGATGCTTCTGCACTGAGTCCCCAGCCCGAAGGACTCAGAATGTGGGCACACAAACGCAGGCTGTCCCCAGGCCCTGCTGTCCAATCAGTTTTGAGCAGACCCACCAAGGACGAAGTTATCTTGGCTGGTAAGTCAGCAAGCACACGAAGCACATTATAAAGTGAACAACTCTTTTAATAGAGCTATCTTGTGCCTTCTAGCATTTTATAGCCCCTGGAGCACTATCAAATCTATTCCAGAGAACTGACAATCACCAGCTTTGCTGCTAGATGGCTATTTCTGTGCTATAAAAGCTCACTGTTTTTTCTGGAATTTTCCTGGTTTGGCATGCAAGTGCTTGGCTAATTAAGACCTATGAAGTATAAGTAGCATAATTATTTTGGATAAAAGCAGTCTTATAAACAGCAGATTAATGTCTTCATAAGATAAGCAAAAAATATATGCTTATGATTTGAGCAAAAGTCAGCCAAACAGTAAGTAAATACTGTACCTTTCTGCAAATAATATGCCTCACTTTTCATTTGAGTTATTTATGGTTTTAAATTGAGTATTAGATTATTTGCCACGTCAACTTTCATAAAACCAAAACCAATTTATCTGCTCTACCATCTTGCCTACTTCCAGACAAAGTAGATCATCTTAAGTCACCTCACTAATGGGCACATTGTCCTTTTTGCAACTATAAGTGGCAAAAGCCTGGGATGGATTCCAAAGATGTGCAGTTCTTGCCATCAATGCACTCAAATTCTACAGCAATCAACAGAAGATATGAGGCTTGTGTCATACCAAGTTTGCCAAGTGCTCC
Source organism: Condylura cristata (assembly GCF_000260355.1). NCBI lineage: Eukaryota > Metazoa > Chordata > Mammalia > Eulipotyphla > Talpidae > Condylura > Condylura cristata. Next base: position 6,361,244 of record NW_004567121.1, on the reverse strand, counting down.
ATGAGCACCACACAACCAAGATGGTCTCCACACACTGCACCTACCAGACTCCCCTGCACCTATACTGCCCACCACGGTGGCAACTTTGTCCCAAAAAATAATAGGGGCAGTAGGATGGTTTGTGGGGCCTTCTGTGTACTTTGTGTTCTGGACTGAAATATGTGCCTCTCCAGACTGATTAAAGTCACAGAGGTGTTAGAGGCATTCCTAATGTAACCAGGTGGGAAGCAAGGTCCACCTGATAAAGTGCTGAGCATGGACTTGGACTCACGGGGCACTTGTTTAGTAAAGCCTTTGACCCTGTTTTCCACAAAATACAGCATAGAGTTGGCACATACTCATTCTGAACCTGTCAGGTGGCAGCTTTAGGGTTGCTGGCTTGAAGCAGATGCCACAGTCTTCCTGTGATTCTGAGTCTTGCATTTGACTGGTTTCTACCTCCTGTGACTCTAGGCTCAGCCACCTTCTTTCTCTTTTCTTTTTCTTCTTTCTCCATTTGTCACACCAATTGATGGAGTTGTCCAAAAAAGGATTATATTTCAAGAGATAATTCTGAAAATATAACTTCCCAGTTGAGTAGACATTTGGGAGTAATTCCAGAATCCAGAGAGTGGTTAAATGCTGGTGTCTACTTTTGAGTAGACTCTTTTCAGGACCATATGCTGAAAGAGGTGATAAAGACTCAGGTATGTTGCAACCTGAATTCAAATTTTCCATGCAGGGCCAACAGTTGAAAGCACTTTTTTTTTTTTCTATTGTCCAACCTAGATGTTGAATCCTACGATTTGTCATTCTTTCAGCCTACATGTTAGTAAATGATTTATTCCAATTTTGATTTTGTTGTTTGTCTGCTCCATTAAGCTGTACAAGGTTATCCAGCAAGCTACACCACCAACTATCTTGGGCCAATCTTATTTTTTGGTTGGTGTTATTCCTCTAAGAGTCTGCTTTCTAAACAAATTTACCACTTGCTAAAAATAAGTAGGTCTGAATATAGTTAGGGAACCCACAATTGCCAGTAATTGCTACCTAATTTCATTTTTCAATTAAGTGGTTGCTAACACTCAACTGTAGTCCCTGGTTATTTACATGGAGGGGAGCTACTTCTATACTGGGGGCTTGGGCTAAATAAAGAAACTGTTCTCTTTGGTGAGTTATACTATTTTCTTGAATAATGCAACATTCTTATAGAATCACAATGTTTTCATTTACATGGCCTCCTCTCTGGCTTCTGATAACCAACTTGGAGATCTCCCCACCCATATTTCCTTCCCAAGCCTAGTATTCCAAAGAACAAGTATCAGTGAGTATTAGGATATGTATATGTTAAAAACTCACATGGCTCCACCTTCATCATAATCATGATGATTCATTAAATTATCAACCCAGTACCATACTTTATGGAAAAATGGAAGACTGGAGCCCTGCCAATTACATGTTTGTTTAGAGATTTTGGAACTTATTACCCCCCCCCCCAGGTATCAGTTATCTCAAAACACAGAATTAAAACATGACACAAAGAAAAGGAAAAAAATATCACTGCAGAAGGACTAAAATCATTAAATACAGAAATTAACTATTTTATTGGCCAAATCCTTTTAACAAAACCATTCATTAGCACTCATGAGTTGAGTTTAGAATGTGAGCATATCCATATGCAGCAGTAAAACAAAACAAAACATAGGCTCTGTGAGAATCAAAACAGATTGCAGATGTGAAACAATTGAAAATAAAAAAAAAGTTTCATTGAGAATATAGATACTAGTGTTATAAAGATGTGCACTGTAAGCTCCACAGACTTAGACCAAAGAAATAACACAAGGCCTCCACCCCCAGAGCCTCCACTCAAGGAGAGAAGGACAATGCGTTCACAGTGGACTAATGGTTACATGTTGAACAGTGATAAAATCACTGAGGACAGTCAGCATGGGGGACAGGAGCAGAGAGATGGTGGGCAGGAGCTAGTCCACAAGCTATGTATATTTTATAATTCCCTTAAGTATGTGAGCTCCTCTGACTAGAGACAGCATCTTCACAGCCTTCCAGGTGTTCTCTCAGAAGAAGACCCCCGGACAGGAACACCATATCCTCACCAAGCCACAAGACCAGAAAGTCCAATCAGATGGGAAGGCAGAGGGTTACAATTTCTCATTATCATTTCTCTCATCATTCCATTGTTTTTCTAGCGAAAAAGTTACACTCCACCAATTTGCGATTCTGCCTTCCAACTCTGGTGATGAATTAGATCGACTAGATAGTTTTAAAACTGCAATAGTTGCTTTTGGCAGCATTTTGCTTTAAAACTCTCTCCTATCTAGATTTCCTAGCAAAGCATTCTATTTGCACAATGGGCCTTAGAAATGATCAGTTAAAAAATGTATTTCCCTTGCTTGTGTGTGAGGGGACAAGTTTGGGACCCCTGATGACACTGAGTGGACCCAGCAGCTCAGCAGGTGTCAGCAGGAATACCAACAAGAGAGCCTGGCCTTGAGGGGGGCCCCTGTGAACTGATCCTCTCTTTGGCCTCTGTTAGGTGTGGCTGCCTCCCCTTCAGTTTCTAGAACAAGAATAAAATAGGCCCTCCCTGGTGGCGCAGCAGGTTAAAGCACAGCACTGAGAAGATAAGGCCACTTCCGCATGAGTTCGATTCCCACCTGCCCCGGAGGAGATCCACATGGCGTGGCAGACCTCTCCTGACCCGCCCGCTGCTCCCCTCAGCAGTGTACTTCGTCGATCTGCCTGTTCTGCTCCCCACTGTCTCTAGTGAAGCCTCTTGCCACCCCTCAGCCTCTGGCCTGTACCCCAGTTCTGTATGTACAAATAAATAATAAATAAATCTTAAAAAAAAAAAGAATAAAATAAAGGGTGTGGACAGCCTTTCCTTTCCAATGCAAAGGAACTTACAAAAGCAACAAGATGATTTTTAAAAGTTAAATAACATTGAAAAAAAAAAGTTAAATAACATTGTTTGAAATATGCACTTGAAACATGTATGATTTAGAGAGAATAACTGAACAAACAGACTTTCAGGCTATGATGCTGTTATACTTTGGAGAAAGAAGGGAAGATATCTGTTCTCATCCAAGGGAAACCAATTTTCACATTTTCTAATTGGATTACCCTTATTCTCACAACAACCTAGTGAGAAAACTACTATTATTACCCCAGTTTACACATAAAGCTGTAAATAAATTACCATTGAAACTAGCATATAGGAGTATTAGTGAATAATCTAGGACAACAGCAGGAGACTATGGGAATAGTAGACAAACTAGGATGCCTGGTTACCTTAACACTCTTGCTAGTAAACTGAGCTGAAACCTCAGAATCTTTTTTGCTCATGTTAAGCTACTCAGTGGTTACTTATTGACCACCAGACAGAGCTATGCAATCTAGACAGTGAGCCAAACAGATAGAATCCCTTCCCTGGTGGCACTTGTAGCCTCATGGATGTCACATACATGTCTGTATGTGCATGTGTGTGTACAATTCAGTAAGTGTGCAACAATGGAACAGAGTTTATATGTTCTCTCCCTTAAATCTGTTGAGACTGAACTATGAACTCGTAAAATTTGCATGGTGGTGAATCTTTGACATGGTAAGTACTTATTACAAAAGCATTAAAATTCTATATTATGGGATGGTGAAGAAGAGAGATCAAGATTCAGAAACTCTAGATTCAACTCCTAGTACTGATATTACTTGCAAGATAGGCCACCTCACATCATCATGATCTCCTTCTAGCCAACCCAAATAGCAGGATGCTGTGATACCTTATATCCTAAAAGCTGAAGTCGCAGTGTGCTTCCATGTATTGTTTCAGCTGCTTCACACAATAATCCCATGAAGATGGCACAGGAGTGTTCTCACTATCACCTGAGTTTACAATGAAAATCTGAAACAGTTGAAATGAAGTAGAGAAGGTCAAGCATGAAACTCAGGTGCAAACCTCTGCTTCAGGTTAAGTATGGGTGAGATATAACAGTGTGAGGTGCTCGGGGATCACAGAGAGATGTCTAGAACTTAATACTCTTCACAAGCACATTGTGAGGACACAATGGAGTGGTGAAATACACCAGTCCTGAGCCCTATTGCTTAAGAGCTGTGATACCTTAGACAAAAGGTTCTAAGTTACCTAGCCCCCTAAGCCTGTTTCTTCATCTATTTGTTTAGTACTGCGGATAATAATGGCTCCTACTTCCCAGAGTTATTGTGAGGATTAAACAAAATAAGGGGTATAAAGCACTTGGCCTAAGAGTCTGGAATGTATGATGCTTCATCCTGGTTAGTTAACATTATTTGCTGGAGAAACCTTGACACAAGGATTACCCAGTCTCACTCCCTCCGCCCTCCAATGCCACAATAAAATACTCTGCTTGGCTACATTACACAGCTCAGATTTCCCAGCATGTGTATTCCTAGGAAACAAGCTCGGGAAAAGGGAGTAGCTAAACTGCCTGTTTTGAAGTCACAGAAATACAGCAGCAAAACTGTTTCTCTGTCCCATTACTCCATGAGGACATTTGTATGGTTTATAAAACCTTTCATCTCTTTAAAGGGATTTCACATTCAGAGTGAGTAATCTGGATCATTTTCCTTTGGAATTTATAAATATATTTTTAATTTGATTTATTTTTCTGCCTTTCACAAGTAAGCTTCTGGACGTCAAGATTTAGTACTAACATGAAATTCACCTTTAAAATACGATTGTGTAGGCCCTCCCTGGTGGCGCAGCAGGTTAAAGCACAGCACTTGAGAAGCTAAAGCCACTTCCGCATGAGTTCGATTCCCACCCGTCCTGGAGGTGACCACATAGCATGGCAGATCTCTCCTGACCCGCCCGCTGCTCCCCTCAGCAGTGTACTTCGTCGATCTGCCTGTTCTGCTCCCCACTGTGTCTCTGGTGAAGCCTCTCACCGCCCCTGAGCCTCTGGCCTGTACCCCAGTTCTGTATGCACAAAAATAAATAAATCTTAAAAAAAAATACGATTGTGTCACAGTCACATGGAGAGCTCTCAGGAATGCTCATGCCCTGGAATTACTGCAGAGGGAGGAACTACACATATCTTCAAACAAGAGATGAACTTTCAAAATCAAGATTAGAATGGCCTTGTACAGTGATGAACAATGTACAGGATTGTTGCAGGAAGTAACTCAATTATGATTCATTACATTTGAAAGATGTAATTGCAAGAGAGTAACCTATAATTGTGCATGTATCATTTAGAATGACAATACGCCCATGTCTACACATCACTTTAATATAATAAATACATGCTTCTCTTGGCTTGTTTCTTTTGCTAGAAAAGTAAGAGCTTTCCTTCCCCTACAGAGTTGCTGATATTATCCTGATGGCAACAATAAACAGATGGAGCAGATATATATACCTACATCTACTAATTCAATGGAAGAACCAAGCAGGAGAAGATTTGCCAGGTTCGTGAAACTGAGTTAATAGTAGAACTGGTTTGGCAACACTGTCTTCCTACTTCTACTCTGGGGATATCTTTTCCCAAATTGAGGTCCAGCAGTTCTTTGCTGAGCTATTCCTCTTCTAGCCAAGTGTAAAAATACAGAGTACAAAACAAAGGCAGAATAGTCACACCATCAAATTTTCACATTATGTTAAAGGGAGACCATTATCTTATGAGCAGAATATATCTATACATTTTAAAATATTACACAGAAATCATTTCTTCTCAAAGTCCCAACCAAAATGTCACTATGGCAACCTATCAGTGTGGACATAAATAAGGCCTCCTCTCACTACAAATATATAATACTAGCCAGGAACCTCCCTGGTGGTGGCCTAGGGGTTAAGACTCAGTACTACCAACACTACGGCCTGAGTTCTTCCCAACCAGGGAGCTAACCCACACATGGCTCAAGAGACCTCTCCTGTCTGAGCTGCTGCTCTTCTTAGCAGTGTATTTCAGTAAATCCACCTGTTCTGCTCCCCCCCCCCTTTGTCTCTGATGAATTCCCTCACCCCCACACCTCTGGCCAATACCCCAGTTCTTCCACTAAATAATCTTTTAAAAAATACCAAATAAATCTTTAAAAAATAGTATCAATATGTAGCCAAGGTCAAAATATACAAGAATGTGCAGGAGGCAAAAAGCAAGAAGAAAATCAAAGTAAGAGATGTCAGTAGGATTAAGTCACAGTGAGGTAAGCCAAGGAATCCCAGACACAAAGCCCTGCCTATATGCTAGGACCTGGCATTTGAACACCAACATGAGTAAGAAATCTAACTTTAGAGCAGAAAGGGAAGGATTTATGCATAAGTTTCTGAATTTCAAAGAGCTGTTTAGTCCTCAGTAGTAAAAGATGCTATCGCTAGAGGAAAATAAAGGAGAGATAACAACTCTATTGCCTTGGGCAAAAAGAAAATTCACCTGCATTGTAGAAAACTCCAGGTTCACAACACATGTAAGTTGATATTTATAGTACCTGAAACATATAGGAAAATCAAGCTGAAAATCTATGAGCTAAGAAATCCATCACAAAAGCCTGGGTACCAGCAAGAAGGACACTGAAATAATTGTATAAGAACCTTTCACAACAGAGGAAAACAGATTTGCACAAAGCATTCTCTGCTGAAGCTAAGCTCACAATATAAACTATAAGTTAGGTAAGGAAAGACATAGTCAAAGGGGGAAGTTAGTTGATGTTATAAGCTTAGGAATTAGCAAACCAGCAACTAGACCTAACTGAACAATTAAAAAAAACTTATAATGCATATTGATAGATATTGATAAATATTGATATTTATCAATGAAATATCAATAAAGTATTGATATTTTATTCTTTTATTGAAAGAATAAAAGGAGAAAGAAGTCAGAATTAAATAGTAGAACAAGAGGAATAATATGTGGATGGCCTTGAAAAAGAACTGAGAAAGCCTAAATGAAAATATAGTTAAAAAGAAGAAATCCAATGAGTAGGTTAACCAAAGAGGAAAAATATACACTGAGAGTAATTTAATAGGTTGGGAAAGGATCTGATAAAAATCACCAAAAAGTAGAAAAGAGAGAAAAACCATGAAACTTGGAAACATAAGTTTCATGGAAGAAAAATAAAGTAAATCTTCACATTGAAGAAATAGCAAAATATCAGAAACAGCAAAGAAAATATAAGCAGAGACAACAGCAACAATTCCAAAGGGCAAGAAGAGTAACAACATAATTCTCCTTAGCAACAGGGGAGGGTAAAAAGTAAGGAAATAATACTTTCTAACTGGTAAGTGCTAACAACCCAACTTTGATTATCTGTTATATTTTATTATTCCCCTGTTATTCAAGGGAATAATAAAAATAAAGACTTTTCAGACAAAGCCAAGAAAATTGATCAATCTAAGTCACTCCACTAAAGAGCACATTTCAGTAAGAAGAAAACAATTTGGAAAAAAAGAGGAGACAAAGTTAACAATGAGGAAAAGTCCCAATGCATGTTTGAAGAGCTACACTAATACTGCTTGGAAAAATTAAGAACTAATGTGGAGAAAGCTACATATAAACTAGGCCTAAATTACTAGAAAAAAAATTGAATTCTGAAACAGGCAGATAGCTGTTCCATATTTTAAAAGTCTAAGCATTAGTCAGGAAGCATATAATAACTAATAAAAATAGCAAACTATGTTTACTATTTAACACTTAATGGATATTAAGAAGTTTGATTTTCACAACAACCTATGCCTTCAGCACTCTTATTATCCTATTTTACTATTAGGGCCACTGCGTCCAGAGAATCTAAGCCATATACCAATATGTACACAACTATAAAATATGTAAAAAAAAAAATGTGCTTGGGATGTGAGCCAAGGCAATCTGGTCTGGCTCCTATTAAATCGGGTAATCATATTAAACTTGTAGAGTAACCACACAAGGAAGAGAAATAGAATGCATAATAATATACGAAAATATTAACTAAGCCCAAATATGGCAGCAAAAAAACTAAAACACCAAGTTATAGCCCAGTAAGCAAAAACAGAATAAACCTAAATGTATCATGACCCACAATAAGTGTAATTTTACTTCTGCTTAAACTACATATATTTGAAAATTTATAGATACAAAAATCCAGCCTGATGTGGCTTATGAGCTACATCTCATTGGTTTCTCAGATCCAGCTTATTTGATAGTAATAGGATGGGAATCATATGTGTTAATTCTAATATACTGTAGAAATTGAAAAGTAGTTCTCCACAACTGACCCAACTGAGAGCATAAATAGAAAAGTGAGTCAGTCAGTGTGTGTGTGTTGTATGTGTATATGCGCCTATATAAAAATCTTGTATCGAATAAATACAGAATATATAAGCTTTTACAAGCAAGCATGGAAAATGTAGTTTAAAATTGACTACATAATAAATCACAAGATATCTTAATCACTATCAAGTATCCTCATAGAGTATATCTTAATCAATACCAATATCTGGTCAAAATGTAATAAAATAAAAAAACTAACCACAAACCTCTACTTATTTATTAACTACAAATTACAACTCTAAGTAACTTTTGTGCTACAATTAAAAAAATCACTAGGAAACATAATACTAAACTGAAGAAGAGTGAAAACTTTACATGTCAAAACTATACTATGCAATTAAAGCAGGAAAAAAACATGTAATTCTAGCCTTCACTCCATATACTGCCACTCCTCTGAGATACTCATTTGGATCATGAGAATTGGTCTTTAAGAGGTGTTTCAGTTTATAATCCTATGTCAGCTCATGAAGGATTTGACTTCATGAGGACCACCTTGGTCTTTATGGCCACTAGACTGATGGCTGAGCTTTCTGAGACCAGCTACTTGCACTCACCTTCCCAGAGAGATCAGATATTTATGTTAGGTTCTCTTCTCAGAATATTTATGGCTTTCTAGTTAGCAACAGTAATGGTCTGAAACTATTGAGAACGTGTAATTGCATTTGCATCGTATTTCTAATTTTTTTTTACCATTCTTTTAATTACTATTAGTATAACTTGTAATAGAGATGAATTTACATAAACTTAAGAGTATCGGAAATGTGAATTATTTGTGACAGCTTTAATTACCAGGGCATTACAGCTTAGAATTTAATGAGAATAGCTACGTTCTGGAGAAACAGATGAAGGGATAAAAGCTTATTAACAGCTATAACAACTAAACTATTAAAATAATTTTGTTATTTTAATTAGACTAATACCATCTTAATATAAAGACACGCTATTTTTGGAGCTCAGCAGTTCAAATATTTATCACTGACGTTATTGAAAGTCATA
>NW_004567121.1:6345585-6351413 GCF_000260355.1 Condylura cristata | reverse complement strand
AGTCAACATTAGAAATCGAGTAATTTCAATAATTAATGAGGTAAGTTTTCAATTCAAGCATTTAAAAAGATAACTAATTCATCCAAATAAAATAGGAATAAGTACATAATTGATATAAATTAGAAAGTGACCAAAATAGGATTTTTTGAAAAATATATAAAATGGATACCTTTCTGAGAATTTTGATCAAGGTTAAGAAAGATAAAAATAACCTTACTTGTAGTAAAAATATAGAACAAAATACAGATAGAATATGGAATTTTTTTAAATCATAAAAAAATGACTTTCTTCCTGTCCATTTAAAAATTCAAATAACAAAGATTTTTGCTAAAAAAAAACTAAAAATACCAAAAAAGATACAAAAATATAGTTAAGTAGGACTAAAAAAATTAAAATAACTGAATCACTGATGAAGATCTATCCATATGCAAACCATTGAATTTGCTGTGTTTTACAGGTGAATTTTTACAATCCTACAAAGGAACAAAATAAGTCCATACAAAGCTCTCTGTATATTTCTTAGGGCTCAGGATACGTGAATGAATTATTTCTTTAAAAAATCCCATTAATAATAAATTATATGGTGATGGTTAAAGTCAGTACAAAAACTAACATTTTTGGTTAAAAATTACCTATTATTTTAAAAGGTACAAAAACATTTCTGCAGTAAAGTGCAATGATAAAATTCTAGATTGTATAGAAGATGGTATTTAGAAAGGATATGAGAACGCTGCTGAAGTCATCCTTCAGAAAGCAAACCAGAAACGTATAGCCAGGCCAATGGGAAGAGACAGAAAGGAACCAGGACTCTTGCAGCTTTGTTAGAGACAAACACGTGTGCTTGGAAAGACAAGTGTGTTCAAACTGAGATACGGTTCAAATAGTACAGGGAGATCACGTGCTTCATGGCAAGCCAGAAGCTGAATATATGCTTCAGGAAAACCAAGCAGTGACAAAGAGACACAGGTCAAGGTCAAGAATATGGTTTTTCCAGAGAGCAAATCATGTTAATTCAGGCAGATATTAACCAAAGAAACATTTCAAACTTAGGACAGGCTGGAGCCCAGAGGAGAAACTTTCATGGACCAAATTGATTTCTGTCTTTCCCTTAAAATAGTAATATAAGTGATTTAATTTCAAGATGACAGGATGGAAGTAATGGAAAATTCTGCATCTTAACCCCAAGTTTAAGGGCAAAGGATGCACAGAGGGCAAGATGTGGGTTGGCAGCGGGCTGAGAGGCACACAGGTTGGTTCCATAAGACTGCAAGGGAAGTTAACGAGCAACTCAGGACCAAGAAGAGGATTCAGTTACCTGAGACCAGTGCTCTGTCCTTGAACCTTGACTAGAGTCAAAACACACATCCAGCTTAACCCAGGGCAAATCACACAGACCCACTTCATGGGCAAAGAAATCAGAGGAGATGATCTGAAAACACTCCAGGAAATTTTTCTCTTCTTAATTTCTTAGCTACCTATTTGTCCATGCCATCCCAGTATAAATTTACCACTCAGAATATGTGTTTATAACAGTAAAAACAAAAGTTATATTACTCAAAATATGAATGTTCCAATTAAAAGAACAGTACTTGTTCATATGTGTGAGCTCTGATCTAGAAAAAATTGGGAGATCTTTGCTGCCAAAATAGCTAAATTTTTCAACAGTATACAAAACTTGCTGTCATTGTATTTATTTAACCTACTGCACACATGCACAACATCATTCTAATTATCATCATCATCATCATCACTTTAAAAAACTATAACTGCTGGGATCTCTGTGATGGCACAAAGGGGTTAAGTCTCAGCACTAAGTGCTATCTGCAGCCACTGCAGTTCAGTCCCTGACCAGGAGCTGACCCACATGGCACAGCAGACTTCTCCTATCTCACACCATGCTCCCCTCAGCAGAGTATTTCAGGGGATCTGCTTGCTCTGCTCCCTACTCTGTCTCTGGGGAATCCTCTTGCACCCTCCCCAAAGTTATTGCCTGCACCCAGCTCTTGTATGCATAAATAAATAAATCTTTAAAAAAGACAAAAACTAACTACAAAACTTTCCTTTTGACTGACTAATTAGGAAGTTGGTTTTCCCTAGTAATCGGGTAGCATAATGAAGTCAAATGGTTCAGCAATCTGCCAAACAAGCATTTTCTCACTTCTGACTTATGTCTGAGATTATACTGGACTGTGATCTAGAAAACTATTCTAAATTCATCACCAGGCATTACTTAAGATTCCTACAAATGTTAGGATCCTCCCCTTGACACTACCTGTTAGCCTTGTTTACATTAATCACTAGCTACCCTTCTAACAGGTTCTCTGAGGCAGGCAAATTCAAGTAAACTGGATACTTAACAGAAAAGCACCTCAAGCAAAATAGGTGTTATTCTAGAAAAATTAACGTCCGACTTACCTCATGATTCCACATTGCCCTGCACTGCTCAATTCATTGTCTTACCCAAATGTGAGCAAACCAGGTCATATAAATTACTCCTGTATAGTAGTTTTTCCAGTGCAAAAGTGAAAATAGAATTTGAATAACTAATCCCAAAGGGCTGTAAAAATGTCCAACAATATGACGACTCTTCCCAAAGCCAACCAGAAATTGTAGGACCTGGGGGAGGGGATGGGGAGGTCTCTGGGGGACTTCAGCTCCAACAGGGGAAGATCTGCAGAAGGACAGTGCCAAATTTAACCCAAAAGAACCTAGGGTAAGATCTAAAGTGCCAGCTTCTTTCTAATTCTAGAGCTACACTTTCAGCTCTGATAATTATACTCACCCCACCCATGGCAGTCTTCACTCCAAGCCCCCTTCTGGCCAGGAGACTCGAACATCTGTGTTTACATCTCCACACCACCCCAGGTGTAGGGAGTAACGAGGAAAGAGTAGCAGAGAAGGTCAGATTTGAGGGGAGACAAAGAGAAAATAGCAAATGTCAGGGAATAGAAATACAGATGGATAAGAAACATCCAATGGGCAATCAATACACCTATAAACTCTTATACAAGCATAAGTGCCTTTAAAAAAAACCTCATGATTACAAGGTCAAATGACAAGGTCAAATAAGATTGACAGGGCCTGATAGAAACAGAACAAGGACAAAAGGCAGCCTCGGAATAAGAAAAGGCTGGGTCTGAAGCAGCAGTCAGGAGTCCTAGGAGGTAGCCCAGTACAGTGGGAAAGGAACTGCAGTGCCAGAAAGCTACATGGCCACTGTCACTGCTGCCACTTCTACGCTCTGATGCAATTATTTAGTGCTTACTACAAGCCCAGCATTCCAAGAATGTCACACCTCACAGTAGACCATCCTTACAAAGGACCAGTCCTTGCAACAGAACAAGCCTCCAGGACAGACACAAAGATGAAACATCACACAGACCTGGGTGAAATATGGACAACCACCCACCAGCAACCCACCCACTTCCCATTTCTCAGTTTCCTCCTATAACAAACAGGATAATCAAAACTACCTGGGATGGTAGTTGTGAAAATTAGGGATAATGGACTTAAGTGCCTACTAGCGGCTGTTATTAGTGTAATTAATCATATTAAAATAATCAGGAGAGAAGAAATAGTCCTTCTGAAAAAGCAATGGCAACAGAAAAGCAGTAGTAGAAAGTGGCCTCCCGGGGTTGGAAGCCGGGGGCCTCCGAGAGGGCACAGCCTGCTCCTGGCTGCCCACGTTGTGTCAGTGGGCAGCTCATGAAAACCGAGTTTAAGCTTCCAGCCCTGGAAAGTATGAGCGGTGAGTGGCGATTATCTGTTCTTCCTACAGGGCAGGGCTAGTAAGGACCCTAAGAGGAGCAGACATATGACATTACTGTTACAGGCAATGGTTTTATAAATGTATGTATCTACTTGATCAATGGAGAAATACATTTCCCTTATCCCACTTCTCAGGTGGAATGAAAATGTTCAACTACTAGAGCACCGTCACGCAAATACAGACTGCAAAGTCGTGAAATAGCATGTGCCCCCTTCGGTCACCCCGACTAGAATCAAATTCGTTTCATCAGACAAGGCGCCCACAGGCTCACCTCCCACAACTTCTACCCTCCAGGGAACCATCCCGGCTCCCTGCTTGGCACTCTCCTCCCAATTTATGCCTTTGTTAGTTCTTCCCTGGAAGAGAGTTCCCTTTCCTCCTCTCCAACTGACAATACCCTGGTCATCTTTTAAAACCCAAATGAAATATTTCCTTGCATGAAGAAGTGATCCCTGACTCCCTCTACCTACAGCCATGTAACAGTTTCTGAATCTCTCCCTCCACTTTGCACTTTCCTGTGCTATGATTGCTGGATTATGGAGCGCATGTCACCAACAAGCTGTGTGGGGATGGCACATTCTGTGTCTTCTCAGTTTTTCTGGACACCTGTCTCACCTCAGAGCACAGGACCTTTCACACAGTAAATGCCACCTTGCAACAGAACAAGCTGTTGATTACGATTGTAAATGTACAATCGTAATGACACTTTAAGACTTAACAAGGATATGAAATATAAAATAAAAATAGTGGACCCACCATAACCATGAAAAGTTTATGTCAAAGTGGGGGTGATGTTGCTAAGAAAATACATTCTGAGGCTTCAGGGTTCCCCTAGAAGAGCTAAAGGCAGTTTGGAACATAGGTTAATTATTTTTAAATGTACATTTTGCCTTGGTGGCTTCAGTTACCCAAGAAAATGCTTCCTGGACTGTGACAGTCTCTACCTGAGGGAGGGAGGAGTCCAGGCATTCCTGTCCTGTCTGTCGCGGTGCAAGCACTCAGGTGTCCCTTCCATGCATCTCATTAGTCAGGCACATGGCAGTGTCTGGGGCGCTGCCAATGAACACTGCTGGAGCATCCAGGGCCTGTGCCATTTTAGCCCTGGTGCTCCCGAGCCTCACTCTCAGTAGGGGAGACGCAGAAAAGTCCAGCCACTTGCCTCTCTTAGAAAACAGGTCTCTACTTTGGCGGTGAGCTGTCACACTTGCCATTCTGTGGCAGAAGCGAGCTGCAACGCTCAGGCTGCTTTCGCATTGGCTAATACTTTGGGGCTATTTCAAGCGTTCCCTGAAGTACTAAAGCGCTCAACTGCTCCGAGTTCCTTTCTCACAGAAGAAACTGCTCCGCTTTTTTGCTCTAGTTCACTGGGAGGCGGCCACGAAATTCAGAGGTCAATCGGCTTATCCCCAACAACCCCCTGTCGGGCTTCCCTTCCCCACCGCCCCCTCTGCACCCCCAAAGCCCTAGGTCCAGCTCGCTTACCAATTTTGGCCAAGGAGGCCAGCAGAATCCAGAGGGTGATCTCGAAGGGGATCTGCACGTGGGGGTAGTCCAGGGTGAATACTGGCAACCGACTTTCCTCGAACGGCGTGGTTCCAGGAGCCACCACGCTCGCAGGGCTGGGCGGGCTGGAGCTGCTGCCCAAGGCTCTGGGCGCATCCAGCGGCGTCTCGGCCAGAGTGCCCGTGGGCCACGCCACCTGCAGAAGCAGCACCAGCAACAGCGGTCGTGGTGGGCCCCGCAGGCTCCGCCAGGTGCCCGCCGGCTCCATGGGGTCGGTTCTCTGCGCTCCGGGCGAGTCCTGGAATCGTCCCCAGACGCGCTCAGAGCATCGCGCGGGGAGAGCGCCACCAGGTCGGCCCCGCACAGTCCAGAGCAGGGGGAGCTGCCACCAGCCGCCGCCGCCGCAGGACCGGCCGTGCAGCCAACGGGCTCGGTTCCCGTTGCAAAGTGAGCACACTGCCAGGTCCAGTGCGCACGGCGACGCCAGAGCACCGAGCGGACCCTCGGCCGCCCTCAGCCGCCCTCCGCCGCCGACCGCCGGCCCATGCCGGGTGCT